>NC_141033.1:10940000-11287500 GCF_052040795.2 Danio rerio
CAAATTTAGTTAGTTTTAGTTAGTTAGTTTTGCTCAATAGACCTGCAGTCATCCATTCCTAAACTTACTTTGGTGCAGATGAAACCTTTGCATGCCATGATTTACATTTTATAATGCACATTTGATTTCACCAGTTTTTTTTTTGTTTCTTTCTTTTCAGCTATTATAGAAGTTCTGAGAGGCATGCAAGAAATGAGCGTCTCGCCAGATGTTGATGCTTTTAGTTTCTATATCCTGCCGTCTTTTCCATCATTGGACAATGCTAAGGCTTCTCTTAAGGTAACTGTACTGGATATGTGAATACATTGTTGGTTTATGTGACTGATTTGGAAAACTCTAACATGGGTTTGATAATTGCAGGAGGCCGGTGTTGACGTGAACACAGATGGCTTGATTGTGGCAGAATTACGAGTCCAAGCATATTCTGGAAACCTCGCAAAGCTACTATCTCTGAGTAAGCATTAGCTTCCATGAAAATTACTTTCCCTCAACCACTCTCTGTCAATTTTCCTTATACCTTCACATATATATGCTCATTTTCTTTCACAGACATAACTCTGTGGAGAGATTTATTTTTAGATGTACCCTGTATGATAGCACTAATCACTTAAAGGCTAATAGCCACCTCTCAGAACAGCACACACTAACAGACAGATATATGATCCATTAGGCTTTTTACGTTAGGGTTGTTAAAGTAAAGCACAGAGTCTCTTTATTTCATTCTTTTGCTTCAGGTTGCCTAATTGGAATACTTCTAAACTTTCCTGTGTCATAAATTGTGAAATAAAACAACCTTAAAATGTGAAACAAAGGCAACCTGGGTAAACTGAATGCAGTTTTTTTATTGTATTTTTATTGTATTGAAATATCTATTATCCATGAAAAAATGCCCCTTAAAGGTCCCTTGAACTGCAATTTTTCAAGACCTCTAGTTTTAGCCCAATACTTTGATTGGCTAAAAGTTCAGCATATTTAAAATAATTAATGGACATTGTGGTAATGTATGACACAGCTAAAGAATATCAAAGGGATTATTTTCAATAGGCCTGTTTACACTAGATATAATGCTGAGTGATGATTTTGTAGCACAATGACTTCTTAAATTTCAAAAGGGAAATTTGATTTCTCAATTTATGGCTTATTTAGACATAAAATTTTGTGTATTTTTTAAAATGCCAGTAAATGGCATTACTTTAGCCACAGTTGATCATTTTAGAGAATTAATTGGCTTTCTACAGCATTTCAATTGGGTTCAAGTCAGGACTTTGATAAAGCCACTCCAAAACTTTAATCCAGAGGCTGACTTACACTTGTATTGTGCTGAATAATAGGGGACTGACTTCATTCATCTGACTGAGGTGAATAAAGGCAGGTGCTTTTGAATTATAGATGATACCATTTCCCTTTCACAGTTGTGGCCCCTGCTGTATTTTTTTTCCATGCAAGATTGGATTTTTGTTTTTTACTTTTCATTAGAAAAAAAAAAATCTAGAATTGAAATTGCCAGGAAGTTGACAAAAAGGTCTAAAACCATAATCCACTCCAAAAGAAATTTTTTTTTTATCATTAACTCAACTTCATGTTGTTTCAAACTTTAAATTTTTATCTTATGTTAAGCACACGGTCCCACTTTATATTAAGTTTCCTTAACTACTATGTACTTACATCAAAAATAAATACAATGTACTTACTGTGTTTATAATGTATTTGAGAACACTTGTGGTGCTTTTGAGTTGGGATAGACGTTGGGTTATGGACAGGTTTGGTGGTATGGGTGGGTTTATGGGTGGGTTAAGGTGTAAGGGATGGTTTACAGTGTATTTACATATGTAGTTACAAAAGTTAATTACAGATGTAATTACATACATGTATTTAATCAATAAGTACATTGTAACAAACTATTAATTCCTGTGTAAGTACATATAAGTTAAGGCCACTCATTATGAAGTGGGACCCAGCACACAAATATTTTGAATCCATTGAAAGTAAATTCGGCGAAGCAGTGGCGCAGTAGGTAGTGCTGTCGCCTCACAGCACGAAGGTCGCTGGTTCGAGCCTCGGCTCAGTTGGTGTTTCTATGTGGAGTTTGCATGTTCTCTCTGCGTTCGCGGGAGTTTCCTTCGGGTGCTCCGGTTTCCCCCACAGTCCAAAGACATGCGGTACAGGTGAATTGGGTTGGCTAAATTTTCCGTAGTGTATGAGTGTTTGTGTGAATGTGTGTGTGGATGTTTCCCAGAAATAGGTTGCAGCTGGAAGGGCATCCGCTGCGCAAAAACTTGCTGGATAAGTTGGCGGTTCATTCCGCTGTGGCGACCGCGGATTAATAAAAGGACTAAGCCGACAAGAAAATGAATGAATGAATGAATGAATGAATAAAAGTAAATTCAAATAATCATATGAAACTTCAGAATGTGCATATTAAAATTATACGAATTTAGCAGTTACAATCAAAATGTTGTGAACAGTATTTATTTTTAAGGTTTTTGAATTTTGGCTTTTATTCACACATAAATGGTAATTAGCACATATAAACAAAGGCTCAAAAATACCTCTTTGACAAGAACAAAGGTCTCAAATGTCAAGAAGATCTTCTTGAGCTTCTGTGACCAGACGTGAAAGTTTCCATTTGGATCAATATATTTAATTCATATAAATACGATTTTTGAAATCTCTATCAACTAACCAAGTTTTGGATGAGTGGAATTCAAATAAGACTAAAGTTTTTAAGTGCTTTTAAGTTTTTAAAATTTGGTAATTTAATAGCTATAGCTCCAGTCGGCATTTTTATGTGGAGTTTGCATGTTCACGTGGGTTTCCTCTAGGTGCTCCAGTTTCCCCCACAGTCCAAGGACATGTGGTACAGGTGAACTAAATAAACTAAATTAGCCGTAGTGTATGCCTGTGCTTTTGAAAATGTATAAGTGTTTCCCAGTACTGGGTGGCAGCTGAAAGAGCATTCGCTGCGTAAAATATATGCTGATTAAGTTGGCGGTTCATTCTGCTGTGGCGACCCCTGATGAATAAAGGGACTAAGAAGAAGAAAAAAATGAATGAATGAAAGAATAAAAACAGAGTTGAATGGCCATAATAGTTCCATGCTTTTAAATATGTGCACTTCTGTTAGCAACTTTCAACAAACAAACTCGAACTTTCTGATAGCAAAAACAGAACTTTACTTCATTACTTTCAAACTTTAAAAAGCAACGTTTTCACTGCAGTGTAAAAACATTTGTTCTCTCGCTTGCTGGATAAATTGAGGAAGACGCCTTTGAGGGCAGTCGATTAACTTGTACACAATTAAAGGCAATATTACAGAAAAACATGAGAATTGTAGGCTAATGACTTCATAAAATATGACAACAGATATTCAAAGCTGAATTCTAAAATAGCAGTAGACACTAAATAACATGACAAATTCAATTTGAATCATCGTAATAACCATTATGACCAGTTATGATCCATATAATCATTATGAGTTATAGAACTCTAGTATTAATTGTATTGGAACAACATGAGGATAAGTAAAACCCCTCCTAAATATGTTCAAAAAAAGATATTATTAAATCAAAAATATTTGAAATGTTCACTCATACATTCTTACTCTTACAGTGTCTTCACCCGCTCTCCCAACCATCGACCTCAGTGTTTTTAGAGCCGGTCTGATCGCTGGATTTAAACGGTGAGTAACCAAACAAACTCTCAGCATGCGAGTGTGTGCGCAAGTAGTTTTTTTCTGCCTTTTGGCTAGACACAAACTCATTCGTCACCTCATGCATATGGACACAGTCATCTCAAGCCCAATTACAACATGGAAAGAATGCAAATCGAGTCAGTCCTTTTTGTTTCTTCGCCTTTCTATTCTGCTGAAAGACTACTAACTCACCCGAATGCCAAATGCTCACATTGAAATTTCACCGATCAACATCGCTGTCACCATTTCTTTAGTTCTTTTTTTTTTCTCATTCCATCAAACAATCACCTCATTCCTCACACATACTCGTAAACCTGTCATGCCGTTTCATTTATCACGTCATTTTCTGCTGGTATCATTTAGTGCACTCAGTAAAATCTGTGGCATCATGCTCAATATTTAAGGAGCAGCTCTGTTTTTAACTGGGATTTGAGCGAGGAGGCTGTAGGGCAGCAGATGCTTCTGTCCTCTGTATTTAGCAAAGCATTTAGATGTGAAAGCAGAGCAGGGAGGCTGCCGGCAGCGATGGATGTCAGCTTTGTAATTGGGGTTGTCAGAAGGGTAGAGGGGGCTGTCGGGGCCTTGTCTCCTTACTGACCTGCTCTTGTAATAGTCAAGGTCAGGAGATAATTTAATCATTAAACAATGCTGAATCTTTTTTCCTTTCCTCGTCTAGTGCTGTCCGTCGACAACATGCGCTACCAGCACTGCATTCTGATTTCTAAATGTGTAGATGGATTGGATGTGCATTTGTGTACATGCGACCATTGAGGAGTTCGTTCAAATGAAATTTCTGTCATTTATTACTCACACTCAAGCAGTTGTGAACTTATTTGAATGGCTTTCTTCTTTTGAACACAAAACAAGATGTTGTGAGCAGGGTAGCCGCAGGGTCTTTAAAAGTCTTAAATTTCAAAAGTTACATTTTAGGTCTTGAAAGTCTACTGAAATATTGTGTTGCAGATGTTAAGTCTTTTTAAGAGGTCTTAATTATTCTTTAATTTTTAAAATTAAAATTAGTTCATGTATAGCTGCTCAATTTGGCAACTAACACTCATATAATCCCCAACAATTTATCTCAATAAAACCTTTTATTTAAAAATTAAATAGCATTTTTAATTCTATTTAAGATAATGTTTTGATTACATTCTTTACAGTAGCATTTGTTTAAGCTTTCTGCGTTTATTTACTGCTGAAGATCCTGTCCTATATTTTTTATTATTAAACGATTGTTATTGTATTAAATGTATTTAATTATAATAATTTTTGATAGGGCAAGTGGAAATCTTTTCCAACTGAGAGTTTCGAAAACAAATCTTTAGCATTTAATCCTGTATAATGCTACAATTTCAGTCATAAAGGTCTTAAAAACGTCTTAAAGAGTCTTAAATTTAACTTGGTGACACCTGCAGAAACCCTGTGTGAAAAAAAGCAGGACAAAGCAGGACAAAAAAATACAGTGGATATTAATGGCGGTTTGTCCCAGGATATCTTCATTTGGGTTTAACAGAGGTAAGAAACTCAAAGAGATTTGGAACAAGTGGAGGATGAGTAAATTATGACAGAATTTTCAGGTTTGGGTACCTTTTCTAAAGTTTTTAAAGCACAGGAAACACTGTAAATATAGTATGATGATGTTAGAATGAAATAAATTATTTTAAATTGTTATAAATAATTCTGAATTCGTCATCTACTATAATCCTTAAATATATTTTTATTCATTTTGGAGTAGGCATGAGCTAGTTTCAGTTTCTGATGGTATGATAACCTTGGATAAAAATATCAAGGCATTTCTGTATTGTGATCAACCCCCCCCCCCATTGAACATAATATATTATATTTAAGGAAACATTTAAACTATTTTAGAACAGAATTAACAATCAATTAAATAATTAACTATTACTCCCTTCATTTGTTTTAATAACACAGATTTCTTTACAACACATTAAAAAACGCTTAAACACATAGGAACTGTAAAACAGAAAATTTTAGCGGTTTTAAAACCTTGACTTTTCCAAACCACAGTAAACCAGTCATCGTCCCATGCCTAGTTTGGAATAAAGAGTTTTTATTTAGCAAAGATTTATTTCATTTACCAAAATGACAGTGAAGAGAATTGTTAAAAGAGATTTCAAGCTAATGCTGTCAGTTTTAATTTTGTGTTTATCAAAGATTTTTTTAAACAATTTTACAGTTTAAAAACATTATTGATTGATTTTTTTTTTATTGATTTAGTTTGGCAGGGACAGTGTATATTAATTAACATTGCTGCAAACTCAATTTTTCATCCGTTGTTCCTACAGTACATTACAGTAATAATGTAAAAGTAAGAAATGTTGAAAATGATGCTGCGGTCACACTAGTGTTTGAGCTTGCGAAATTCTTTTGTATGGTGCTGCGAAAATGGGCAGGATTAAACAAGATGATTAGACATAAAAAAGCGATTGTTCCATGTTTTAAATTTCTGTCCAGAACATGGACCAATCACTTACTTTTTAAAATGCCTAATCATCTTGTTTAATCCCGCCACTTAAAGGTTTTTAAAAATATTTCTTTTTAAATATGTTCAAATAGAAAAGCAGTTTTAAATTGTTATTTTTCACAATATCATACCATTGGACAGACTGCAGACTGTGAGCCAATGGGACTTTTATAAAAACATGAAAAAAACAACAACTCTTACCCAACTCTTAATTGTAATTGTAATTGTCATTACATTTTTTTTGTTCCACTTTAAGATAGTTTGTTGACTTGAATAGTTCTTTTTGGGTGCAATATTTAAAAATCCTAATGAATGATTTATAAAAAGATTAATTGGGTTACAAGATATTGGAATCTGGTCCCTGTCTGGCTGGCAGCTGTTAGGGTGAAGTATTCTGTTTTAGTTGCGCTTGAGATGTTTTCATCTGTCTGCATATATGAGTCATCTGTGATCTTCTACTGCCCCCTACAGGTTTCAGAACGTGGAGAACATGGCGAAGGTAAGAGCAAATCCAAGAAAAGTTTTATTTAAAGATAATGGAAAATAAATGTAGTTAAAGTGACATGCTTATCTGTTTTTTACAGATCACAGAACTTCTCTATAAAGACGCCCGCTTTGCTGCTGATGGCCATGATGCTTCCGGTGCGTTAATAGTATATATTTTTACACTTAAATAGATAGTTCACCATTTACTTAGTCAAGTGCTTTTAAACTTTTATGAATTTCTGTGCTCACAAAACAAGATATTTTGAAAAATTATTGAAAAAAGTACAAACAAAAAGCAACAAACTACTAATAATACTGTGCAAGTCAATTGCTGTTTTTCTCCAACATTTTTCAATATACAGTTGAAGTCAGAATTATTAGCCCCCCTTTGATTTTTTTTTTTTTTTAAGTATTTGCCAAATGATGTTTTACAGAGCAAGGAAATTTTCACAATATGTCTGATAATATTTTTTCCTCTGGAGAAAGTCTTATTTGTTTTATTTCAGCAAGAATAAAATCCATTTTTATTTTTTTTAAAAACATTTTAAGGTCAGAATTATTAGCCCCTTTAAGCTATATGTTTTTCAATTGTTTACAGAACAAAGCATCGTTATACAATAACTTTCCTAATTTCCCTAATCTGCCTTATTAACCTCATTGACCAAGTTAAGCCTTTAAATGTCACTTTAAGCTGTATAGAAGTGTGTTGAAGAATATCTAGTAAAATATTATTTACTTTCATCATGGCAAAGATAAAATAAATCAGTTATTAGAAATGAGTTATTAAACTATTATGTTTAGAAATGTGTTAAAAAAAATCCTCTCTTTTAAACAGAAATAAACAGGGGGGCTAATAATTCTGACTTCAACTGAATATTCTATTGTTCCTCTATTCCAGGGCTGCCCAAACTTTTTTTTATGAAGGGCCAAACTTATGGGCCGAAGGTTAATATACCAAACTATTGCATTAAAGCTGATATGTTTGTTTTTCTAATTTATTAATATTTTTACTTTTTATAAAAACTTAAAAATTAAACATTAAAAGCATAAATAAACACAATAATTAACAGAATAGTGTTCAATGCTGAATACATGAGTTGCGCCTGCCTTTGCTTTGATTTGCTCGTCAGTGTCTTCTGTATTGTCCTCTGTCTTCGAGTGACAGTACTTACATTTTTAAAATTAATTGGTGCACAGCTTTTAATTGAAACATTTAATTTTACTTGACTTTTTTTATTTTGTAGCTCAACGATTAAACAAACAAACCTAAGGTTATGTTAAATAAGAAATTACTATCTCTGTTGAAGGCATTCAATCTAAATCTCGTCTCAAGACTCCAGTGAGACTCAAGTCATGCTTTAGTTTGAATAATAATAATGATATTGTCATAGACTGATATTATTTCTGTAATATTAACTATACATTTGTATAGTTAATTGTATATTTTTACAAAAATACTTTAAGACAAATCACATTCTATTTCTGAATAATTTAAAGGATTTTTTTGGGAGGAAAGGAACTAAAATGCTTTGTTTTATACTAGTTATTGTACACTGAAATACTAGTTTATAATGTTTGTAAATGTTTTAATGTGTTATATTTCAGTACAAAATAATAATTACTTTATTAAGTTTTTGTTTTACATTCTTCAGGTGATACGAAGTACAGACGTTTCGGCACAATGCCTTCCTCAGTGTGACACAATCCTCTCACTCCACCCTTTTATCCCACAGTCAGCCACATTACGTCATTAGTTAGTAATAGTTAAAAACAGTCTCCTTTTCATTTCAATATGCTATAATTAACCACACAAGCAATATTTACCTTCACCTTTAAAAGCAATATTTTACTGGAAAATACCTAATCAGTTATCATCATTCACTTATTCATGTCTATATCAATGCAATGAAATTCGACAGTCGGAAGTGAGAGGATTTTGTCACACGCTGGGGAGGGCATTGTGCTGAAATGCCTGAACAATGTAAAATAAAAACTACACAAAGTAATTATTTAATGAGTGGGAATCATGTCCTTCTGAAAAATATTATTGACTAGATTAACGCACCAAAAAAGCACTCAATACTCAGTACAAAATAATAAACAAAATGTACCCAAATGAATGTGACTTGACTTGAAATTGATATGCACATACAACTTTGTGTTTTGTTTTTGTCCTCAACAATGCAAATCAGGTAACATTTATAGTTAGGTTTATTTTCTGGGAAATATGGTAACACCCGTTCTGGTGCTGTACATGAGACAAAACAGGAATCCGTATTCTTGTAAACCTTTATACCTGCATGTCCTGTAAACTGATTTCTCCACCAGTATTGTCTGTCTGTCTGTGTGTGTTTATGCGGGTCTGTTGGGAAAGGGATGGAAGTGATGGAGTTCATCCTGACAGCTTTGCTTTGCATTAAGTGTGTGTGTGTGTGTCTGTTTGCTGACTCTGCGCTGAGTGAACAGAGCTGCGGCGAGTGTTTGCCGTCTCGCTGCACTGGTACAGGCCTCCGCGCTGGTGTCCGAGCAGGTGGGAGCGATGGAGACCGTCTCTCTGTCTCATTCCATCAGCATACACAACGCTGGTGTGTGCGTGAGGCTGTCAGCTGCCAGCTTAACACAGACTTCAGTCAAGAGTGGGGCAAAGCTGCCAGAGTCAGCACAACACACGCACACACACACACACACACACACACACACACACACACACACACACACACACACACACACACACACACATGGTTTAAGAGCTGAATTGCAATGTTTTTATTTTTTGATCTTACAGAAGCTTTGTTTATGAGACTCTGATTATGGATTTATTTATAACAGAAAGTGATGAAAATGGTTCTTCTCTCCTTTTGCAGAGAATGTGGGCTACTTCCTTTACAATCTGATTGATTCTATGAGCGAGACGGAATTGCAGAGCAATGAGGAGAAGATAAGAGAGTATTTTGGCCTTCTCAAGAGCATGGTAACTTTTTAATCACCATCACTGTTTGTTAAGTAGGCCTTAGGGTGCTTTTACAGCTAGACTTTTGTTTCAGAACCTGTCTTGTTTGCCCAGTTAGTACGGTTCGTTTGTCATATGTGAATCCAGCAATCTCGCTCAGATCCGCACCAAAACAATCGGTCTGTTTGAGGACGTGAGATTACCGGGAGATTATCACTCATTTGCGGGCATCCGGAGACTCCCGAAACTTCCCGCCTTACTCATAATTCTCTCTTCATATAGCTGTATGCCTATTACATATCCATAAAACACAGTGATATAACCACTCTCGGATCGTTTGCTTTCTCACTCCAAGCGATCCGCTCCAGAGTTCGTTTCAATCAAGCCTAGACCACCTCATTCAAGCGATCTCAAAGCGATTTATTTGGCGCGGATCCGAGAGCGATTGGTGGTTTCACATATGCCAAACGAACCGCCCTAACTAGGCAAACGAGACGGGTTCCGAAACAAAAGTGTAGGTGTGAAAGCACCCTTAGTTATTGTGGTCCGTTTAGAAACTTTGCAGTGTGAAACCAAACCACAAAGAGCAACATTGTAACAATTTTAATCCTTATTTCGAAACAACTGAATCGATTCACAGATGTGAAAGCACCCTTAAAGTAGGGATGCACAGATATGGATTTTTTTGTCGATAGCCAATATATTAGCTGATAAACTAATATTTTAATGTTATGTTTTTAAACAGTGAACAGCTGATATTATTTTTCAAACTTCATAAAAATTTTGATCTGATCTTATTAACTGAATAGTCAACTTTAAGCAAAAAAACAATAATTTCAAAATTGCAAGGTGATTATATAGACCTATATTCATTATTCATCAGCATTTTGGAATCAGCATGCCAAAAACTAATTGGCATTTCCTTTTCTTCGCATAGCAAATTAACATGCAACTTGACTAATAAGTTAAGTTAATAAGTTGAATAACAAAATGGGATTTAATTAACAAACAAGTCAAATAAATATATTTTAAATAAAATGAAAGAACTAAGAACTGAAACCAGCTCAAATGTTCTTGAATAAAACGTGTTACAGTAATTTATATACAAATATTTGATGTCCAAAAAGGCGTTTTGAGAGGTGTTTTGACAGTTCAGAGCCAGCATACAAGCGAAAAGCTAAATACAGACAAGGTGCGTCCCAAATGGCATACTTATGCACTATTCTACACCATTTTGTAGTATAAATAATGTAAGTAGTGCGTTTACACTGAAAACTCTAAAAATAACAAGTACATTTTAAATACCCAGATGATGCACCCAATGCACCCAAAGCTTTGCTCACAGAGCAAAAGGGGCAGAGATATCGGGCACACATGTTGGATAACTTTATTTATTTTGGATTGTGAAAGCAAAATTCTCCTACGAGAGGGATTATTCCACCTCCGGATGGTGAATGCAGTTATACTCATGGCAGGTATTCTTATGTAGTTTAGTCATTTATTTCACTAAATTCTCAATTGTCAAACGTCATCAGGGATACGCATTGAATTTCCACTTAGTAAAATAACCATTAGTGTTCCATTTGGGACGACACCACATACATATACTATGCTGTTGAGTGTGTAAGTGCATAAGTGTATAGTGTGCCATTTGGGATGTGGTGATAGTATTACTTTAGAAAAAGCGGCATAAATTCATCCCATTTGGTGTCTTTAGATTCTTTTGAACACGTGTAGGTGCTGCTTGTCAATCAGACAATGCTTCTATGTTTGTTCTAGCTGTCAATTGCAGGAAAATTTAATGAGAGGTTTGTGATAAACCACTGTGAGTTTGAAACTAACTGCAGGCGCTGTGTGATGCCCGTGCACACGAAGCGGAGTCCGTCCAATTTTGATGCAACGCGTAAGCATTGAGAACAGATGACTTCATGGCGAGCGCAGTGCATAATATAAAGACAGAATGTGGCGGATGGTTGAGAACCCTTATGCTGGATTTAGTGACTGGTGCTCGTCTTCCCTGCTGCTGTTTGGAGTGCTGTGAAGGCTCTGTTGGCTCATTCCCTCGTGATAATCTTTATAAATTTACCGATCAAACTGAATACAATCTTATATTAACAACACATGGTAGGCAACACGTTGATTTTATATATACATATATATATATATATATATATATATATATATATATATATATATATATATATATATATTAATTAATTTTCTTTTCTGCTTAGTCCCTTTATTAATCCGTCGTCGCCACAGCAGAATGAACCGCCAACTTATCCAGCGCGTTTTTACGCAGCGGATGCCCTTCCAGCCGCAACCCATCTCCGGGAAACATCCACATACACTCATACACTACTGACAATTCACCTGTTCCGCATGTCTTTGGACTGTGGGTTAAACCAGAGCACCCGGAGGAAACCCACACAAACGCAGGGAGAACATGCAAACTCCATACAAAAACACCATCTGACCCAGTTGAGGCTCGTACCAGCGACCTTCTTGCTGTGAGGCGACAGCACTACCTGCTGCGTCACTGCGCCGTCTGATTATAACGAATAATGCTATGATGTTTACACATGTAATATTTTTCCTTGGGTGATTTATACTAAAATACAAAATGACACTCTATCAAACATATCTACAATGATAAGAAAAATAATTACTTACTGAGTTATATACTTACAGCAATACCACACAAAGAAAGGATGGAATAGAATAAAAATAAATGAATAAACAATGTGAGGTAAGCTCTGTTATACTGTGCAAGTTCAACCTACATATGCTCGAGGCAGGCAGTTTTGTACAATGACGTAATCTATCGGCATGGAGATATCGACCTAATTTTGACATAAGACTGATAAGGATAACATAAAACATTGCATTTATCTGCCGATAACGATATGGCTGCCGATATATAGTGCATCTCTACCTTAAAGTGATAAAATGGATATTAAAAGCATTTATAATGTTATTAAAAACATAAAACTTTTTTGGAAAAAGGTTGTTCCTTTTGAAGTCTTTCACCAAATAATTCTTAAAAATTATTTACAGTTAAAGTGTATAATTAATAATAAGGGATATTAATATTATTAATTAATAAATTAATAATAATAATAATTTAAAATGCTTCATGAGTACCACATTAATGTATTAAGCAATTTCTTAATCTAACCAGCTGTAAGGCGAGTCGAAACCTTACAAACTTTGATTTGAAGCAAAGTAAATGAGAATCCGAGAAAAAAAAGCTAAGGTATATAACTTAATTTCCAATCAATCATGAAGGAAAGAACTACTGTCCCATGAAGCATTGTGAAAGGCCCTGTCGACTGTTGTGCTCTGTTTAGCATATAGGCTAAGCTAGCTGGCTAATTAAAGTTTTTCAGAATCAGAAAGAGCTTTATTGCTAGGTATGTTCACACATACGAGGAATTTGTTTTCTTGACAGAGCTTCTACAGTGCAATAGAATTACAGAGACAGGACAAAAAAAAGATAATAAATATATTTTCAAAATAGAAGTAAGTAGGGAATGCAAATATACTAATTGACAAATGTATGCACAGCTATATTAATATTTACAATGTTATATGTGTAGCTGTTATGTGCAAATTGGCATATAAAGTGTGTTGTTAAATAAGTGTATATGTTTATAAAAAGCGTATAGCAAGTAGTGATGTTGGTTTTACAATGTTTTTTATTGAATACAAGAGAAATAACATCACTCCATTGAAAATACAATAACAAAACTTAGGAAAGAGAAAGTCTTTTTTACAAAGCCTTATCATTAAGAAAAAGATTATCATAAGACACTTCTTCTTCTTCTTCTTCTTCTTCTTCTTCTTCTTCTTCTTATTGTTATTGTTATTGTTATTATTATTATTATTATTATTTTCATTGTATTAATATTATTATTATCATTTTTATTTAATTATCATTATCATTATTATTATTATTATTTTTAATTTTATTATTATTATTATTATAATTATTATCATTTTTATCATTATTATTATTAAGAATAAGTTAAGAGATTCAACAATGAACAAAATTTCAGCAAGGAAAATATTAAATGTAGGTATTGTCTTTAAAAACTAATTTTTGTGTATAAAAAATTGTACAATGTTACAATTTTAATGTAAGTTAACGATAAGATCAGGAGTATGATTGCTGCCAGACAAGTACAGAAATATATCTATTATAGACAAATTTAAATGATATTTAAACAATGTAGATAAATATTAAATCATGTTATCCCAAATAAATTGAACATAAATGCAGTTATAGAATAAGTGAAATAAAGTTTCTTCCTGTATACTGCAGAAAGTATACAAGTTAGATATATGCTAGCTGGCTAATTTATTAGCTTATTGTTCATTGTACATTTAATAAAGATGACAATACTCAAAAAGCAAGTCATGCTTATTATTATTATTGTCATCATCATCATTATTATTATTATTATTATTGTCATCATCATCATTATTATTATTATTATTATTATTATTATTATCATTTTTATTATCATTATTATTATTATTACACATTTAGAGTTTTATTTACTTGCTATACAATGTAATATTAAGTAAAGCAAACAAAACACCACATGGAAGCTGTACAATGCTATAGACTGTGATTATTGTTCTTTTAATAGTGTTTTGCAATACTGTTTATTTCGTGTCTTGCGTTTCTTTCAGAACATCAACATCTCTGTGAATATTTTCAGAGGAATCAGGAACATTCTGGAGTCCCACCATGTTCCAGAGCTTGTCAAGGTATTTTGTTTAATTAGCATTGGTTTTTGATTTTTACAATGCTCATACCCGAGATTGCTGTCTAGTGGACAATGGGTGAAATAAAGGATATATAGTGATTTATGAATCAACTGCCTATAACACACACTTACAGTGCTCAGCATATATACTGTACACCCCTCACAAATCTCTCTTTTAAATGTATATTTTTAATAGGGAGCTTTACAATATTATATGTGTGGATATACATTAGATTAGTCAGTACTGAAGCCAAATCTGGAGCTTGTCAAATACAATTACTTACGATAACGGTCCAAAAACTAGTACACCCAAATTAATATGTCAGAGAAAAATTTTAAATACAAATTGTAAAAATTTTGTTGAAATTTTGTAGGTTGTAACATCTTTTTGCAATATTTTGCTTGAATTTAATTATATTATCTTTCAATTTCTAAATATGTTTGGTGACTAAAATATTATTGTAGTAAATACAAGTATAATAAATCTGTTTTGTTTAAATGCACTAAAATACAATACCTATATTCACTGAGAAATGGATAAAAATATTCGTTTTAAAAAGGGGTGTACTCAGTTATGCCGAGCACTGTATATTAACTACATTACAACACCCTTTCATCATGGTAATGTCAAATCTGAGTTGTTCTGGTAAGGTCTGTAATAATACTGTTAATAAAGCAGCTTATTCTTTTATATCTTGTATTTAGGAGGCTCTTACTCTTGTGGATAAGACGGATGATATGACTGAGGTGATGATGTTTAGAGTAAGTGTGTGCATTTGATTTATTTCTACCGAAAGCTCAATGTATCAGATGTGTTAGTCAGCTATTCTCTTGTTTGCAACAGAGTTCTGAGGGAAGAATTTCAGCCTTGGTGAAAACACTGGCAGAGCAAAAAGCTGAGGGCAAACCTGCCCATTTAACCCTCAAAAAACTCATCAACGTCCTGAGTATTGAGGAGGTGAGGTTGATTCTTGTATCACTATCAATGTGTGCTGTTCGTGTTCAATTCAAATTTTCATTTCTATAGCACTTTTACAATGTAGATTAGCATAGGAGTTCTAGTAAACTGAAACTGTGTCAGTCCAGTTTTCAGAGTTAAAGTTCTGTTGAAAGTCAAAACACTGAAGAGCAAATCCATCAATGCGCAGCTCCACAAGTCTTAAAAAAAAGCAAGCCAGTGGCGACAGGGGCAAGGAACAAAACTTAACCAATTGACAAAAGTAAAGGAAAAAACCTTGAGAGAAACTAGGCTTAGCTGGGCTCAACCATTTCTTCTAGTGTTCTGGATTGTTGGGATTTATTTCCATTTATAGAGATCAACTGATGTAATAAATGTAATAACTGTAAACAAAAACACATTTTTAATTATGTCAATTCTCAACATTACTATTTTACTGTTTGTTTTTGCAAATAAATGCAGACTTCAGCATAAGAAGCTTTCAAAGCTTACCAAAGCAAATTTTTAAAGTTTACTAGTGCTTATTAAAAACCTATGTGCTGAAGCCTATAGTTAAAGGGATAGTTTACATTAGAAAGTTTGTAAATTTACTGTAAATTCTTGTCTACAAGTTTATTTTTGAAGTTTAAAATTATTTAAGATTAAATTTGTTAGTAGTAATTACTTATTTGCTGCCTTCATGAGTGTAAAAATAAATAGTCTAAGTTCTCTTCTTGTGACCAGGGTATCCGCAGTGTCTCAATGTCCTAAAGTTCAAAAACAAAATTTTAGGCCTTAAAAAGTCTGAAATTCACTGAAATGTTGTCTTGTTGGTCTTAAAATATTTTAATATTTAAGACCATGTGTTTTATTTTATTAATTTTCTTCTTGTTTATGCAAAGCTACCCAATCGATCCAACACACATACAATTACCAACAATACATCTCAATAAAACTTTTAGAAAAAAAAAACTTTTTTATAATAGTCCGTTTGGTTTATTAAGTTTTTTTTTTTTTTTTTTTTTGTATGTAAACAACAACAAACTTCTGCTTGTTTTGACATTATTTAAAATGTGTGACTAAGAAAATTTTTTTTACAATTAGTTTTTTGTTTTTCTTTGGATGAGGCAAGTAAAAAGTTGGGGCAAGTTTTGCTGGACCATTAAAAAAAATCCTTAGCATTTAGTTATAGTTAAGTCTGAAATTTCATTCTTGATGGTCTTAAAAAAAGTCTTAAATTTGACTTTGTGAAACCTGAAAAAATCCTGAGTATCTTTTAGCTATACAAAAACAATCCATCATGTTGTTACTTATAGCAACTGAAGTCTTGGGCATTTGGAGAAAATAACTTGCTCTCTGAAAAATGAAATAAAATAATATTATTTGTAACTTTTTCTCTGTTTTCAGAAACTGGAGCAAGCTCTCGATCTGAAATCTAAATATGAGGATGACATGACGCCTGCTGCTTATGCCACTCTCATCAATCTGTGCTGTCGACATGATAATGCTGAGGAAGCTCTCAAACTGAAGATTGAGATGTGAGTTGGACATTTCTCTTCATTAAACAAATCTATTTTGAAGGAAAGGAAAACAGTTAACCGAGTAATTAGAATAAGCATCATTCACTTGCTCCCATATAAGAATTATTTACTCACTCACTGGAAGACTGTAGAACATGAAATGTAATTCACAAACTGGATGACAAAGTCTTAAAAGTCACAGTTCACCCAATATAGTTATGTTATTGGAAAGTTTTAAAAAAAACTATGCAGGCTAAACAAAAATCAGACTGATTGTAATTACTTTTATTGATTAAATTGATGATTAATAATCACATGACTTTGAAAACATCACACAGAAGGATTTATATCATGACAGTTGACTGACGTCATGAGGGGAGTAATTAAATGAGGTATTTTCACATACTTTCAGTTGTAGCAGCAAGCAACACAGAGCCATGTAAACATGTAAACATCAGTTAAATCTCAGAATCAATCTTCAATTTCATGTTTGCACATAAATTGTGTGGGAAATGTTTTATTTATGGGCGACACAGTGGTGCAGTAAGTAGTGCTGTCGCCTCACAGCAAGTAGGTCGGTGGTTTGAGCCTTGGCTTGGTAAGTTGGCGTTTCTGTGTGGAGTTTGCATGTTCTCCCTGCGTTTGCGTTTCCTCCGGGTGCTCCGGTTTCCCCCACAGGTCAAAGACATGCGGTACAGGGGAATTGGGTAGGCTAAATTGTTCGTAGTGTATGGGTTGCAGCTGGAAGGGCATCTGCTGCGTAAAAACGTGCTTTAATAAGTTGGTGGTTCACTCCGCTGTGGCGACCCCAGATTAATAAAGGGACTAAGCTGAAAACGAATGAATTTTTTATTTATTTATTTATTTTTTGCTTATAGTGTCACTGAACTATAGTGCTGTGTAGTAAACGCTGCTACATCTGGAAGCAGGTGCTGGACATTTACAACTGATTACAGAACCAACTTTACTGACAAAATGCTCACTTAAGGTTGATTTATACTTCTGTGGTTGCATAGCCGTCGTTAGCGCCTATCAAAAAATGTAGCTACACGTTGTGACGACGTGTAGCGCACTCTCTGGAATTGGCCGGCTTGGTAGCACTGACATGTGGGTAGGGAACCCGCTGAGCAAGTGTTTACAAATATCAAGTCACATGAAGGAGCTCCCTTTAGAAACCTTTGTTTCGTGTTTATGATTATAGTTGTTGCACGTCCGCCGGTTCCCACCTCAGAATGAGCGAGTTTGAGCTAGTGGTACATTAAGATAAAAAACAAAAACACTCGTGAAGAAACTTGACACAGAGGAACATAAAATCCCGCTGCCAGCTTGCGGTTTGGAAGTTTTATTGCAAAGCAACACAAACAGCACAAAGAAATATAAAAGCATGACTACAAGCAAGGCATACACTGTGGGTCACGCCGATCATATGATGCAGAAGTATAAACCAGCCTATAGAGTTTTTGTTTCGTTTTTTATCCAATTTTCAAAAAATTCAAAAAAGTATTTTCTACACAAGTAAACAAATTTTGTCTTTTCCAGAAATAATGTGTTGTTTTTTTTCTTAAAACAAGCAAAATAATCTTCCAATGGGGTAAGCAAAATAATCTTATTTCAAAGAAAAAACAAGATTATTTTGCTTACCCAATTGGCAGATTATTTTGCTTGTTTTAAGGAAAAACTCACTTAATTTTGACATATTATATTTGAAAACAAGACAATATTTTTTATTAAACAAGACAATGTATTTATGCTTCTTGATTTTTAACTCTTTTTTTTTTTTACTTAAACTTTCAGTTTTTTGATATCATGGTAAATCAACAATGTTAATAGCAGAATTCCTCGAAATTGACTTGGTTCAATGTGTTTAACATGTTTGGTAAATATATTAAACAAAATAAAAAATTACAGAGTATAAATAGGTACACACAAACAAACACATATATGAATATACAGATATATGCATGCAGAAACCTGTAGATAGGCATAAAAGGGGGAAAACTATATACTTAATGTCAGAGAAGTACATAAATAAAAAAAGTGCCTAATCAAATTATTGTAAAACAGGTCAAACAGAAAGAAAAGATCACCTATATCTTAAATCATCTTAATTATTTCTCCTGCTTCGTTAAATTAAATCACTCAAGTTTTAATAATGGAGATCAAATGTATTTGGTTCCAATGAAGAATTGTTGAAATCTTTGCTCTGTTATAAAGGCAGTGAATTGTTCTAGTCGAATAATGTCTATAAAATAGTATAACCATTGCTGAATTGACAGGAGATTATGAGGGAACTGATGATTGTTTTTTTTTTTTTTTTTTTTTTTTTTTTTTTTGCAGCTGTTAATCCTGAGAAAAAAAAGTTTGTTTTTGATTCAAAGTCAGGGTTAGTAAAGAATCATCATTCAATAAGAAAAGACAAGGTTGAGGATCAGTAGTGGTGGATTTTAGCAATTTAAAAATATTTTGACTTGAAACAAGTAAAAAAAATAACAAATATTTTTGGCAATTCGCATGAAAACCTGTAATTTCAATTAAACTTGTGAAGTAAAACAGTCAGTCTGTGCAAGTTGAAAGTTGCCAGGATATAACATCAACAAAAGACAATTAAGTAGTAGTAGTAGTCATAAGAGCTTTGGACAAGATGAGAGTGTAACAGAAAATAATGACAGAATTCGATTTTCTGGTGAACTATCCCTTTCAATAGCAAAACATTAGCAGCACATAGAATGGCACTTAATTCACTTTCCAACTTGTGTTTACTGTTTATCTTTTTTTTGTTTTTTTTTTGTTACATTTAAGGGCTCGCAAGGACTCTGAGGTGGCGCTGGATGCTCAAAAGTACATCGCCTTGGTCCGAGTGCTATCAAAACATGGCAAACTGGAAGGTTAGTGTCCATCCGAAAGCTTTAGCTGAAATGATTGCAGACGCCCTCTTATTTTCAACCCGCCTGGATTAATGAAATAATTCAGCTTAGTTTGTCACAAATAATGTGGGCCGTCACATTAGGTGTTCCTTCTCTCACATTTGAAACCACTTAGGATGTCAAAGTACCAATGAGAATTTTTTTTGTATTGCTTCACTATCAAAAGCTTGCCACTCGCTTAATTAGTTACTTAAAGGCGGCGTGCCGATTCAAACACGGCCATGGAATACCTATCTCTGCGGGTCCGAGACACCTGTCCATCCACACAGGGACATTAATCAGCCATTATCTGAATTCCACGGTGGATTTCTCCATGCCCATGTAAGACGCAATTACAATAAAAGTGTTTCCTGTTTGCTTTGTGCACACAGTGATGGTGAAAATACACGCTCCGTCTCTTTTTTCACGATGCGTGTCACTCTTTTGCTGCCCCCACCCTCTCGCTCGGACTCATCCTGTCACCGAGCGAGGGAAAATTACAGGACCGGCTGCACTTTAACAGAATTACCGAAATCCGTCCTGATACTAATGGCATATCATGTCGGGGAAAGTGCTCGAGTATTTCACACACACACATGCACATTTGCATGTGAATTCAGGCGAAAGTGTGATGAGGGAAATGTGTGTGTGTGTATGTATATATGTGTGTCCATCAGAGCGAGCCGGTGGCCATTAGCCTTGCTCAGAGCTTGTCATTCACATTAACACACCTCAGCGCCCCGTCCTGCTTGCATCAGCGCTGCCACACGATCCGCTTGAAGATCATGACTCGTGGCACCGTAACGTAACCGGCTGCCTAGCTTTTATCTGAAACGCCTCTTGTTTCTTCCTCCATCTACCTCCTTTTTTTTTCTAAATTTTTTTTTCCGTCTTCACTCAAGTCCTCACATTTGTTACCGAGGCTGTAAAAGTCAGTTCACGGGCTGGCAGAAGGCCGCAGAATGAGCTGGAGGATTAATGGGCTGTGTGATATTTGTTTACCTCAGTTGTATATGGTATCAGGCAGCGGGCCGGGGATGCTCCGCTGCTCGCCATCCATTCAGGCCCATTTACTACCGGTGGCTGATTGGGTGTGATTAGTGGTTCTGTCAGAAGAAAAGAATTTGAGCTGTCTGCTGCTGTCACAGAGCATTCTCATATGGCTGAAGTTCAGCTCTGTTGCTGTTTGTTGACCAGCGATGTGTGAACCGTGCTCTTTGTATGACCAGAGAGTGGTCTGAGGGGCTTCATTTGGAGACCACATGTCTGCAGTGAAACCAAATTTTCACCAGTTAATGTGAGTTGCGTGTCATTAAAAACCATAGCGAATGACAACAACTCTGCTGAAGTCTGTTCTAAAACGAAATCGAGTGACAAAGCTAATGACAACAACTCTGCTGAAGTCTGTTCTAAAATGAAATCGAATGACAAAGCGAATGACAACAACTCTGCTGAAGTCTGTTCTAAAATGAAATCGAATGACAAAGCGAATGACAACAACTCTGCTGAAGTCTGTTCTAAAATGAAATCGAATGACAAAGCGAATGACAGCAACTTTGCTGAAGTCTGTTCTAAAATGAAATCGAATGATAAAGCGAATGACAGCAACTTTGCTGAAGTCTGTTCTAAAATGAAATCGAATGACAAAGTAAATGACAACAACACTGCTGAAGTCTGTTCTAAAATGAAATCGAATGATAAAGCGAATGACAAACTCTGCTGAAGTCTGTTCTAAAACGAAATCGAATGATAAAGCGAATGACAACAACTCTGCTGAAGTCTGTTCTAAAACGAAATCGAATGACAAAGCGAATGACAACAACTCTGCTGAAGTCTGTTCTAAAATGAAATCGAATGACAAAGCGAATGACAACAACTCTTCTGAAGTCTGTTCTAAAACGAAATCGAATGACAAAGCGAATGACAACAACTCTGCTGAAGTCTGTTCTAAAATGAAATCGTCCAAACCTTGAATCTCATACACGAGGAGCTGAGAGAGAGAGAGAGAGATCAACATATTCCACGTAACCAATATAAACTAATATAAAAGTGTTGCATACATCACAAGCATAAATCACGCCATGGACATCACAATTAAGATGCCTACTGGTTTAAAAAGACCTACATTGAAAAAAAAAAAAAGAAGGCAAAATGAGAACTTTTCTGACAAACTATAGTAAAAAATAAATAAAAAAAGAATAAAAAAAATGAAACCCTGCAAAAACATTAATTGCAGGAATGGAGAAAAGAGCGATCTTTTATTATCAGCTGTCAGTCAGTGCCTGCTTTTTCTTTTCTTTTTTTTTCATGTCATTGACAATCGGATACGAGTCACCTTTAAAAGATGATGTAAGTAGGTCATAAAAAACAGATACAGTCTGAAAATCTGAATTGACCATCAAGCAGTGTAAATGCAGCCTCAAGGCCCGTGCAGGGACGCTTTTTGCTCTTGTTTTCCGTCAAGGTTTAAAGCTTGTGACTAAATAAAGGGCGTCAATGTGATCGTGCACACTAACACGCAAAACGTCAGACGTAAAAGTGTCATTTTTCAAAAAAAGCCTCATACTCATTTTTTTTTTTTTTTGACGCGTCGCGTTAAAACCTTTTCCAATCAGATTGCCACTTTTGTTCACGTGCACAGAGCTGCTGAAGCTCGCATTAACGCCCGATTCACACGGGGCGTCAGCATCAACGCTACCCATTCACTTTGAATGGGTGACATCAGGTGTTGCCGAACTGCATTGTGGATCCGTTAGCGCCGCTTCAGAGGCTTTGCTCGCTGCAGAAGTTGGGACTAGCTCAACTTTTCAAGCACCGACGGAAGCGTCAGCCAATCAGATCGCTGTATGCAAATACAACAGCTAGACAGTGGCCTATTGCTGACTGAATTTCATTAGCTGACGCTTCTATGACGATCGTTTCAGCCCCAACTTCAGACACGCCTTCAGTCAAGCTTTGACGCTGAAGCCCCGTGTGAATGGGGCGTAACAGCGCAAAAACTGAACAAGATGCCCAGAGGCGATATGAACGTGGAGCTGCTTATTGCACTGGTGAACAATAATCATTTCTTCATTGCTAGAGCTGCTATTTGAAGCATCCATAACAAGAAGCGTGTCAACTTTCTGTCTTCTTCTGTGTTGCAAGCGGGTGTCAGAAGCTTAAAATTGTGTAGCGCCATCTAACGTCAAGGAATGATTTTGCATACTCTTCCGCTTGACACCAGCGAAAATCGCTTGGGTTTGAATTCGGAAAAACATCTTGAAAAACGCTGACGATTAACGCAAAGGAAAATGTCCCGGTGTGTAAAAGCCTGTGGAGTTGTGGCCTTGCACGTTTGCATTGGCACATAGAGCTGTGATTTTTGTAATCTATCCTGCCTCATTTCAGGATCTCTGTGCTTCTTGAAAGTAGACATATGAAAAGACATGGATTCAAGGCCTGGAAAGTACTTAAAACATAACCAGGTCTTTGAAAGAGCTTGAATTAAATTTGTTAATGGTTTTATTTCAACAGTTGTACTCAATTGTCAAATACAGAATGAAAAAAAATCACAAATTCTTAAATTTAACGTTTAAATCTTGTACAATACACTGACAAGTAATGTACATTTTATCAATATTTCAGAAACCACATTTAAATATCACCAGTATTTAATTCAACAAATTTTGAGTTTTGAAAGTTCTTCCAACATGACTTTTTAAAACGATGAAACTTTTAGAAAATTACTTTTGGCATTTTTAAACTAGATATTAAGTGAAAGGGAATTTTTAAGTGCAGTATGGACTTTCATGGAACTACATATACTTCGGTATAAATTACAAAGGTGATTGACTTCAAATGAATGTTGTGTTTCAAAACTCTGAGAAAGTCCTTGAAACTAGTGTTAATGAAAGTATGGGAACCCTGTCATTTCTATTACTTGCGGTCTGCCAACAACTTTTTTATATTCTTTTTAATGAACTTTTGTGACAAAACATATTGATAGAAGTAAACAGTAATAAATTGTTAATTGTTAATCCCATCCCCAACCCATCGTTCATTAACTCAATTAACAAAGCAAGAAATAGAAAGATGGAAAAACATAAATACCAAATAAAGTACATTAGATGTACTTAAAGAAATCAAAACTTACCACATGATTTTGTTAGCTCACATTGCCAGTTTTACGGTCGTCAATTCATCCGTGCATGTCATAAGAAAAAAAAGGTTTGCCCATATAATCGTTAATTGAAATCTGAAGATGCACTTGCTGTTTGTTTTCAGTTAATTTGTCCGATTACGTGATTTTGAGGTAATGGGCTAACAATACATAACCACGCTTGTCCAGCTGTCAGTTTTGACAACGAACAGAAATGGTGAGCAGGAGGAGTCTGTTAGGTTGTAATAACTCTTCTAAAACCCATTTTCCGATCTTTCTAAGTGAAATACCTATTTTACTACATCCATTCAACTGGTGGTAGAAAAACAAGCCTCGCCCACTGTTTGCTCATTTAAAATTCCGTTTCTCTAAGAACTGCATCACTATACTAAAGAAATAACAATCACAGTTTTCGATTTATTGAGACTTTAAACATTACATAAGATAATAACTGCATACAAATAAAAAAATGAAACATTAAAATAAATGAACAAGTAAATAACTAAAATCCCTTCTTACAAAATGACAATGGTACAAGTTGCCAGAACTAGGTTTAATAGGCAGGCCTTTGATGTAGTCCAGAAAGTGCCAAGTCTTATAAAAGAAATTGAGTGTGCCGGAGAGTACGCATCTTAGCTTTTCAAGTCTGATACAGTAAAAAATGTCATGTGTCCACTTGTCATGTGTAGGAGGGAAGTGTGTTTCCACTTTAGAAGTTTGGCACTTTTGGCTAAAATTTTAGTAAAAGCAACAACCTTGCTGTCACGCACTGTCAGATCAAGTATAAAAGATACTCCAAAGAGGGCTAGCAAAGGATCAAGGTCTATTGATTTTGAGAGCATTATTGAATGTATCAAAAACACCTTACCAAAAAGTTGTCAACTGTGGGCATGTCCAAAACACATACAGCTGGTTAGCAAGTGAATGTTTGCAACAGCTACAAGCAGAGCTCTTTTTTGGAAAGAAATTAGCTAACTTAACATTGGTTAAGTGAGCTTTAAATAGTATTTTAGACTTCAAACCGTGCCTAACACATAAGAGGAGTGCACCTGAGCTAAGATATTTTTCTATAGATCCTCTATAAAGGTCTGACAACTTTGAGCCAAAAATGGCCATGTTACCCATTGTAAATAGCTTTGAGATGTATAAAGAATAGCTTGGCTCGAGTTGCTTGCCAGCATGGGCCAATCAGCATGAAAAACTTGAGGTTTTTGTGAGTCTTAAAAAAATCTTAAATTGCTTTTTCTTAAAAATGCCTTAAAACCTGAAATTACAGTGTGTTCTTTGTGTCGCACCTTGAAGTTGGTAGGCTTAATCTATTTAGTTCTTCGGGCTGCCTCGCTCTGATGTTGAACCAACGAGAGGCGATGTGCGGAACACAACAAACCAACTATATAATAGGGGTCACTAACGACCAATTTAGTTTTTTATTCTTATACCAATTGGTGCCATAAATGTCATTTGGTGTGACACTGCAAAAAAAAAAAAAACTCTCAATAACTTACAAATAGCATAAGCGTTATTTATCTTTAATTTTGGATGCTTATCTTGTATAAATAAACAGAAAAATCGAATTATTTTTGATAGAATATAATACCAACATATTGTTATCCACATCTGACCATTTTAATGGCTACAATAAACTTGATAGATTTAATAGATTTATAAGCCACGCCTGTATACAAAGCCTAAAGAGGCTGAAAATAAATGGATATGGCAACACTGCCAGCACACACTTTATAATGCATCTGTCTGGTTTGATGTTGTAATATTAAATTGGTCAAAAGTAAAGAATGGTAAACACTTAAGATCAGTTACCACTGTTTTATTTCGTTCTACAAGCTAAACACACTGAACAATCAAGGGAATTTACTCGCCTAAGTGTCTGTTATTCTTGAAATTTTAGTGCTTAAACTACACGACCCGACAAGTCTTGTCACCAATACAAATTTTAGGAATAACAAATAAGAACTTTACTTTTAGTTGTTCATTTGGCATCAGAAGTGGCTTATATGGAAGGCAAAGGCCTCAAAATCATGCTTTTATTTTACAAAATAAAATATGATCAGGCCTTGATTTTTTTATTTTTTAATTAGGAGATTTTAGGACATTTATTACATTAATTACATTTATTAAATATTGTACAGTATAGAATATAATGCAATGACTCGAATACCTTATTAATAAAGTTATCTGGAATGGCAAAGAAAGCGTTCTTGCAGGACTCCCAGAGTTCATCATGAGTCTTTGGATTCATCTTAAATGGCTTCTCCATTTTACCCCAAACATGCTCAATTATGTTCATGTCTGGTGAAGGGCTGGCCAATCCTGGAGCACTTTGATCTTCTTTGTGGAGGCTGAAGTATGAGAAGGCGTGCTGTTGTGCTGAAGAATTTGCCCTCTCCTGTGGTTTGTAATGTAATGGGCAGCACAAATGTCTTGATACCACAGGCTGTCGATGTTGCCATCCACTCTGCAGGTCGCTCACACGCCCCCATACTGAATGTAACCCCAAACCATGATTTTTCCTTCACCAAACTTGACTGATTTTTGTGAGAATCTTGAGTCAATGCAGGTCCCATTAGGTCTTCTGCAGTATTTGATATGATTAGGATGCAATTCAACATGATTCATCTGAAAAATCAACCCTACCTTCAATTTCCAAATGATCAGCTAGAAGTCAAGTTATTGTTTGTTGCCACTGGCATTGATGACAAGACTATTGTCAGGTAGTGTATATGATTGTCCGCTTATTTGGAATATCAGTATATGTACATACATGTACACACACAGTTTGAAATGTCTAAATTGTAACACATTCATTTACATTAGTTTTGATATGAAAGTGGGTGCTTTCCCCTTTGGTTGTTGATGTCTGGATTTAAGGTAATTAAATGCAATCACTTAAATCATGACTGTGACTGATATATATCATCGCTCAACCTCCTGATAGATTAGATAGTTTTGAATGTAAGAGTCAATTTTCACTGTGGTGAAAATCAATGGGATAAGGGCTTTTGATTGGCAGGTACTTTAGTAGAGCACTGAGAAATATTTAAAGCAAACACATCCCTTTTCTCATTCCTTTCATCCAGCTTTAACACATAGCCTTCTTTTATTTGCCTTGAATGTTTCCCTACTTCTGTGTGCCGCTATACAACAATGCTTGTAAAGCCCTGAGCCATAAGGAAAGTACATGGTTGAGTGCCTGGAGCGACGGCCCAAGAATCAAGAGGTTGTTAGTTCTAATCCCCTCGTGGGTATCGCTGTCACGACGCCCTCCGGCGATCCACTTAACCTCCATTGCTTCAATTCATATCCAGCTGTTAACACATAACATGTGGCACTTTTTAGACAAGAGCGCTCCTTAAATGACAAGCCTCTATTTAAATGGGCTGACTGCTGGGATCTTGATAAAACAATCCTCAAAAATTACAAAAAAGCAGTAAAGGATGAGATCTGTGCCCGAATAACAGCGTGACTGAGTAGATAAGTGAACGGAGCTTTATCATACAAAAGCAGCCTCTTAAAAACTCAGCATGACCCCGCTGAACCTCCTGTTCCTCGCTTCTCTGTTCCTTTTGGCTCATCACTTTTCCTGACAGTACGGAGCGCTGCGCTGGATTTGCATAACAACGGGACAAAAATTGCAGGGTGATGAAGTGACAGATTGGAATTTGTGGGCTAAAACAAGCTGGCTGTCTCTGTTTTGAGTGTGTGTGTGTGTAAAGACTAAAGTGAACTGTGTTGCCGTTGGTCGGCCTACATTGTATTTCCATATGCATACTTTGACTCTCCATGCTTGAGGTCCTAGTTATTGTCAAAACACTGTAGGAATAATTGTTGGATAAAAGTGAATGTTTTTTTTTATCTTATATCTAGTTAAATATGCAACTGTAAGAAAGCAATTGTATTGAAAAAATTTGAAATACTGTAAAAAAAATCTGCAGTAATATTGTTACTAGTGTTTTCTTTTTTACTATATATAGTGAATTATATGTATATTAACAAGGCCAAAAATCACTTCACATTTTTTGTTGAAAGTACTGTGTTTGTTTTTATTTCTCATCAATTATATATTGGAGTTTTATGATCCATCTAGTTATAGTTTGCATTATATTGGAAAAATCTAACATTGCAATAATTTGTTATTCTGAGATTATATATTGTGATACAAAAACAATTTCACTGGATGAAACTATTTGGAAAGAATAAATAAGTTTTAGATTGATTTGGATGATTCTGTATGGTATTGCATAAATATAATTAACAATCTACAAGCATAGATTAAATTCGATATGAAAAAAGATACAAATTAATTAAAGAGCTTTTAATTGTTTTCCGAGAAGTATGTATTGAGATATTCAGCAATTGAACAATCAAATGTTAAAAAATATTGGATAGTCTTCATTTTATAAACAATTAAATAAAATTAGTAGTTATTAAGTCACAAACGGTATGATTTCTTATGCCTGAATGCTTTTAAAACTCTCAAATGGTCACAGGCCTCAAAAAACACTTGCAAAACGATTCAGACTCTACATTGCGTATACTCGTGATGTGCTTTTTGCGAATGATCACATTGCGATATCGATGCTGAAACAATATATTGCGCAGCCGTACATCCAGGCTTGCTAATTAAAATGTTTATCACATTACTTTAAAGTTGTGTAACTAATAATGGTGATTTTTGTAAACAATAGTTTGAAACAACAAATATTGTGAAAGTAGCTATACAAATAAACTTAAATTAAACTGTGTGGTAATATGATGGTTTTAAGGAGTTGTGTAACTGGCACAGAGCCCCTCTACGTGTTTGTATTTGTGGCAAATCTGTTCTTTGAGCTTTGTTTTATCGTGACTTAGTGGGCAGTGCAGTTTAGAGTCATCAAAATTTTGTTGAGATTTTGTACCAAAGTAAATAGCAAAAATTAAGTATCATGTGCCTGCTAGTAGGGCTGGGCGATAAAATTGATATTGAATTTTATTGACCCAACACCAATGTCGATAGCGATGATTAAAAAATAAAAATGTTCGGTATGAAGCGCTATATTTTTATTAAAATGTGGCTGCTGAGCATGCAACTTGGAAGCAACGCCAATAAGTGTAGGGTGTTAGTTTGCTATTTCAAATGGAGGCACGCGGCGTGCATGACACACACATGGGAGCGGTGTGCTCATGGTTTGGAAGCAGTGCGCACATTTTCCAGTTACACCTAGTTGAACAACATTTACACTTTTCCGAATGCCATGACTGCATTGCGATTTGTTCAAGTAGAACTAACCAATCTGCTTCACTCTTTGTATGGAATATACACATTTCAGTAATGGCAGACTAGTAACCTAAGAAAAACACAGGGCACCCAAACACTACAGTTTTTACTTGTCTCCATAAACTTGCAACTGAGCTGCAGCGTTTGTCCATTTGTTATCCTCTAAGAAAACGGTTGCCTAGTTACGAGAGATGCCATAGAAAATAGTGAGGGAAACCACGCGCTTACGTCTGTCACTTCAGCTCAAAAAAACAACACATGCTAAGATGAGTGCCCTATAGCAGCAGTGGGGAGATTGTAAATAAAAAAAAGAATGTAAGGATGTTGCCAGAGTAGCTTTTTAGATTCTTTTCTTGTTCATCCCGGCCACTAACTCCCCATCTGAAAGATTTTTTAGCATAGAGGCTAATACAGTCATTCAACATTAAACTAAATTTGTAATGTTCAGTATGTATTTAAATAATAATGGTTAGTTTCTTTACTTAAAAGCTCAGATTTGATCATCATAATTTGTTTTGTTTACAAAGTTTGAGGTTTACTGTATGATTATTCACATAAGGTGTATCTACCTTAAAGTTTGCTTTGTTTGTTCAGTGTTCACACTTTACCATTGCACATTTCTGGAAGTTCAGTAGTATTTGTAGTCCATGTTGTTTCTTTAAGCATCTTTAAATGGCCACTTTTTGCGACTCACTAATGGCGCAGAAAGGAGCTCTTTTTCATTAAGTGCTGTGAAGAAATGGAGATGAGCAGCAGTGCCGCTGTTAGTCATGGGAATTTGGGAGTTTGCCTGACTGCCTGTGGCCAACACTGACTCCCACATGCACACAGCTGCGACGGTATCCTCATCCGCTCTCTCTGTCGCTCTCTCTCGGTTCTAGATGATTAGTATCGCCAGTGCAAACAGGCCCTATCGGTATCAGCCCATTAGCTAGCCTCTAAACAGCGCGTAAACACATCTTAATTATCTGGCTTGGTGACAGAGCAGCTGTGGAGGTGGACCCTCGCCCCTCTGCCAGATGGGAGCATCGCCCAGTAAAAAGCCTCCATTACGGCAGCGAAGTTGCGGCGTATCCACGACCAGAGCCCGCCGAGTTCACGCCGGGCACTCGCCGCACACCTATAATTTCCCGACATGCTTTCGCAGGGAACCGTGAAAAAAAAGCCTACTATTGTGGGGGCCTTGGTAATTGTAGTCTCGTTTAGAATTGCAAGTAGTAATTAGCGGCGAATTGGCATTATACGGCAGCATTTGCATCCCCGCTGGGTGTAAAATGTTGTTTTAATAGCGGTTTGTTTTCCCCACATGAAATTATCTAAGGGGGCTTTTATCACCTCTTCCCCTCTCTAGCTCTCACTCTCTCTCTCACACACACTCTCGTCTGGCGCCGGCCCATCGGGGGACGGCTAAGCTCACAGATATACAAATAATCTCTGCAAGTCTGGGAAACAGTCAACAAGATGGTTAAACTTTGGGATGAACCTGCAGATGAGGAAGCACTGCATATAGAGGGTTGTATACTGTAAAACTAGTAGCATTAAAAAATTTAATTCAGGATTGTACAGTATAAGTCCACTGCAAGAAAATCAACAATTCGACAAAAGTATTGAACTGGTTGTTCATTAAAGTCACCCCATAATTTAAATTGTTATTAATTACATTGTTTCAAACACCTAAGACCTTAATTTATCGTTGAAACACAAATGAGGATATTTTAGATCTGAGAGCTCCCTCATCCTCCATAAACTGCAAAGTTCACAACAAGTTCAAAGTCCAGAAAGCGTAACAAAAAGCATCCTAAAAACATTTCATGTGTTAATTTCTTTAATCTGAATTATTTGAAGCAGCAATAATACTTTTGTGTTAACATAAAACAAAAATTACAAACTTTGTTCAACAGTTTCTTCTCCTCTGTGTCAGTATAGGGAACCTGTTGATGTGTCACGCTTTTGTCATGCCTATGTTGTAAAACCTATGATGCGTCTTTCAAAAGGAAGAGGAAGCGAGCAAGCATCTGGGCTGTATATATCTGTACACAGTGCTTGTGAAAGTGTGCAATGTACTGACACAGAGAAGAAGAGACTGTTGAATAGTCATTATTTTTTATGTGTGCAAACGTATACTCATAATTTAATTATAATATTCCAATTGAATTGTAGAAACACTATTGAGCTGTAGAAACTTCTCTTCTCTCTCTATACATTAAAAAAACACTCCCCCTTTATCTAGCACTCAATTCTCTGAGCACTAAAGGATGATTTATACTTCACGCGAAGACTTCGCCATAACGCAGATCACATAACCCTTGCCGTGGCTGACTTGCACTTCTCAAAAAATGTAACTACACATTGCAACGACTCATATTACAAGCTCTGTGATTGGTCGGCTTGGTAGCACTCACAAGCCTAGGCGGTGCTGAGAGCTGCAAGCCTGGGTAAACGATTGTTTACAAGTGTCGAGTCCTGTGATGGAGCTCCAGATGGAGACTTTTGTTTTTTGTTTACCTTATGATTAAAGTTAATGCACGTCCGCCGGTTCCGGCCCCTGACTGAGCGAGTTTGAGCTCCTTGTAGTGATCAGAAAAAAACGAAATGACGGCAAAAAAACTCGACACAGAGGAACATCAAAACCTACTGCCAGCTAGCGATTCGGAAGTGTTATTGCAGAGCAGCACAAACAGCATGCAGGAGTATAAATAAAGCGGAAGGCATACATCGTGGGCCACGCCGATAACTCGATGCAGAAGTAGGGCTGCTCGATTATGGGAAAAATCATAATCACGATTATTTTGGTCATAATTGAAATCACGAATATTCAAAACGTCAAAATTATTCGTCCTCCTGTGAATTTATTTTTATATATAAATGTTTCCCAAATGATGTTTAACAGAGGTTTTTTTTTTTTACAGAATTTCCTATATTTTTTTCTTCTGGAGATAGGCTTATTTGTTTTATTTCAGCTAGAATAAAAGCAGGTTTTAATATTTTGAAACCTATTTTAATAGCTCAATATTATTAGCCCCTTTAAGCAATATATATTTTTGATTGTCTGCAGAAGAAACTACTGTTATACAATGACTTGTCTATTTACCCTAATTAAGCCTTTGAATGTGACTTTAAGCTGAATACTAGTATATTGAAAAACATCTAGTAAAATATAATGTGCGGTCATCATAGCAAAGATAAAAGAAATCAGTTATTAGAAATGAGTTGTTAAATCTGTTATGTTTAAACTGTGCTTTAAGCATCTTCACTGTATTTTTGATTTTATTATTGATTAATAATAAAAACAGTCGGCAGCAGCAGGAATATCGCACGCTGTCACTTTAAGAGTAGTGCGGCTCTGATATGGTTTCTCTTTCACGTGTCTTTTGATTCTCAACTTGTTAGTTTATTACACAAATGAGGGTTAATATGAATAATCACTAAACACCGCACTCTGACACAAATGTGCATGTATTTGACCATTAAAGCGCTCACATTAAGATCGCGTAACTTGTGTGTGTGCTCTGCTGTCCGAGGGTGAGTGCGGCGCGCGCACAAACACACACACGCTACCTGTCCGAGGCTAAGCACGGCGCACACACACACAACAGCACATGCTCTTTTGCGCTTTTAAAAATATGAATGATGCGCATCCCGTACAGCAAAAGTTACATTACAGCACATGCTTTTAGTCATTTTCACGTGGAACTTTGCTTTGCAGAGGCAAAGAGTTTTCACACGTGTACAACTGGAAAGGGGGCGGTACGTGATGGAATAATCGTTTATCTCGATTAATGGTTTTTTATAATCGTTAAAAGCCGAAATCGAAATCGGATTTTCGATTAATTGCACAGCCCTACGCAGAAGTATAAATCAGCCTTAAAATTTTCATAGTATAATTAGCACGTCTTGTTTGTATTGTCTCCTTGTTGAATCGCAGAATGCCTCCTTAGTTTCAAAGGGTCACGAAACACCAAAACACATTTTTTGAGCTGTTGACAGTCGTATATGTGTCCCACACTGGTAAAAACACTATTAGGACACCTATATTTCACTAAAAAGTGTAAATTGGTTGTTTTTGCGTTATTTTGAGCAAATTCGTACTTCCGGTTTGAAACGAATTTTTGCAGCTGCGTCACGGCCATGACATAATAGCGTTGTATTCCAGCGTGCAGACTGGACGTCTGTGCCAGAGTGAGTCTTATTACGTCTTACAGTGTGATGCATTAATGCATGAGTAAAGCTTGGTTCAAACCAATCAGCGCGCTCTATTGTGCAACTTCATTAATATTCATTACTGTCACGGTGTTTAGACGACAGAGACGCCACGCTGTGTTGGCAAAACAAGCGTGAAGTGTTGCTTTTATAGTTTGCTGCAGTTAAGTTTTGTTTTCATTTTCTCTCTGTGAGAGCTCAGCTGAAGTCATGTGTGGATTAACAGTGTACGCGACGCGCGACAACAATAGTTTTTGTGTCTAAGGAGGCACATTGTTTACCTGAGAGCTGTTCTCATCTGCAAACGCTGAGATCCGGATTCGCTTGTAGTCTCCTCTGAATAAAGACGCGGCTCTAGTTGCTGGTGATTGTCCCGTCTCTACAGATTTGGTAAGTGGCGACCAGTGCTCTTTGTTTATTCAGTTTGTTCGTATCGAACAAATTATTGCACCGAGTGTAAACATGTTAGCACTACAACCAAACTATAACCTCGTGTAGGCTTTTCACCGGATTTTGTGACCGGAATAACACACGCGGCTTTCTGAAGCTACCTGTCGTGTGCATCTAAGTTTCCGGGCAGAGTTTTTTTTCTCTCATTCGCCGTGCGGTATCAAACATTGCATGAAAATACACGCTTACAGCAGTTCCTCGAATCAAATATCTCGTTTGTCACGAGGGGCATGAATGAATTCCCTGAATGAAAGAGCCAAACTGCAGTTGAAAGTCCACCATTTAATAATTTGGCAAATAATTCGACTACAGATGTCCATGTAAACAGTCACTTTGTCCCCTGTGTTTGTGTATTTTGACTCTGAAACTCATCGCGCCCAAATAGACACTCCCACACCCTCCCTCTTTCTTACTCCGACACTCCCCCCTAAACAAAGCTGGACACGCCCACTTTTCTGACTTTTTCCAAAGTAGAGGTGTGAAAACACCCTGCTGAAACGAGGGGGTTTCATGGCCCTTTAAGTCGCTTTGTACAAAAGCATCTGTTAAATGTAAATGTGAACTACTGAAGGCATCTTTGAGGATATTTTTCTGGACTTTGAATGATCGAGAATCCTTACTGTCTATATAGAATAAGGAAGCGTTTACTTTGTATCCAAAGTTTTGTTCTGAAGACAAACACAGGTCTGAGGGGTTTGGAATTACACAAGGGTAAGCAATTAATAATGGATAAGCTAACCCTCTAGTCAATGTCTGACCTTTGCTAAACCATTGCTGATGTTTGTGTTTATTTCTCATTCTCTTTCTCTATTGTTTTGCAGAGGCGTTAGACATACTAAAGGAGATGAAGGAAAAGAATATAATGATAAGGGACAACCTGATCGGTTTTCTCACCTTTACAATGAACTCGATTGCAATGAAAGGAGATGCTGATGCTATTCGACGCCTCCAGGAGACCATTTTCACCTTGGGCTTGGCCAAACCATCCAATGGTCTTTGCTCACCCCTTGTCACTTGCTATCTGGAGAGGTGAGTTGCTAAACTCTGCATACTGAGGAAATTACCAAACTTTTAGCTGTTCCTGTCTCGAGTACCACCTATAGTTATGCACAAGGATTTTTTTTAATTATTTTTACTGGCTGACATATATTTTTAAGCAATTTTAACTCTGCTGTTATGTTCAGGTTAGTTTTGAGTCCAAAGAGGTACTTAAACAGCACCTATGATAAAAATCCTCTTTTGTAAGCTGTTTGGACAGAACTGTGTGTGTGTGTGTGTGTGTCCACTGTCATATTAGGGTGATAAAAAGACAAAAAATGTCTTATTTTAAAATTCTTGACATAAAATAGGATCCAAATCCCTTCCATGTTGTGACCCACCACAACGTGATGTAGGAGTCCATCGATTTGATTAACAGCCATGTATATCTAGCATTAAAGGCACAGGCAACAAAAACAGCTACACTGTGTTCAGAGCAGAAAATTACAATATACTGAATGGAATATTAAATAATCTGGTGGGTGTTTTGAGCTGAAACTTTACATATACATTCTGTAGACACAAAAGACTTATCTTAAATCCTTGAAAAAGGGGTAAAATAGGCGCCCTTTAAAGTGTGATAATTCCATAAAGTGTGACTTTACCACATTATATTATACTTTTTCTTCAACAAAATTAACTAAATTAAATCAAGCAAAATGTAAAAAAAACGACTTGCTTTTAATAAACACCTTATCGTATATACATTATAAAAGCAGGATTTGTGGGTTTTGTGTAATGAGGTTTGGACCTAAAAATGATAAGCGAACCAGCACCAAACTGATCATTTAGGGTGCATTCAGAACTGTTTTATTTGGTTCTGTTGAATCAAACACTAGTTTGTTTCCCCATTTTGAGCGGATCTCTTGGCTAGGTGTGATTACAGCAAACCCTGGTGCGCACCAAACAAACAAACCGAGGCCCCCCTAAAGCGATAGGTTTAATCTGCTTCCAAGCAATCTCTGGTACAGTTAATTTAAGGTCTGAATATGGTGGCGCCGATAGCCTACTGGTCAGTGCGCCAATATATAGTGCAATCTTGTTGTGCGCATCCTAAGTTCAAGTCTCAGATCTTTTCGGATCACATTTACCTCGATCTCTCTCTCTCTCTCTCTCTCTCTCTCACTTCATTTCCTGTCACTTCCTTCACTGTCCCATCATAAAAAAGGCAAAAATGCCTAAATTAAATATAAAAAAGCTGTGAATATGATCCAACCTCGATCTGCATCAGCCACGCTTTCCGGTGAGAGGGGTTTTGGCGGTGTGAAAGCAAACTAGACCAAATTAAAAGGAAAAACTAAAAAACGTCCTGTTTGTTACGGACCAAAGCTAGTGAGCTAACAGACATTTCTGGTGTGAATACACCCTGCCTGTTTTTTTTTAATAAACCAAAGTAACCACACTCAATTCTGACGGTTTTTTATTCATGTACCTTTAATTGCCTTTAGAAGATTTTAGCCTCCCTCCCAAAAATAGTGTGATCTCTTTAAGTGATTAGTTTGGAAACAACACAAATTCAATCTGAAAACAAACACTAGTAACAATGTCACATTGTAATAGCTAGAGTTCTGCTCCTCCCTAAGCTTGTTGTCTCGCTGTTCATTTTATATAATCTGTCATTACCTTATAGCAAAATGCAGCAACTGGGGAAAAGGAATTAACTTCCACAAGTTGGGCCCCTGCGACACCCCCCCCCCCCCCACTTCCCTGCCTGATTCGTTCAGGTCTATTTGTAAGAGCGGCTTTTAAGCAGATCAACCAATTTGCATGTTAATTATGCACCCTGTGCTAATTACTGGATTTGCCTGGGCCATGCGGTGCACTGTGTAAGTGCCGTTCCCCCTCCCCGCTGTGGGATATTGAGGTTGGCAATACACCTTCACTGATAGCGCTGGAGTCAAACACACACACGTACACATGCGGGCTTACTGGGTGCCCCTCAGAGACTGTTTGTTTTTCTGTCACTCGAGTGCCACAACCACACTGGCACGTGCGAGCTTTAATTGCTGCCTTGTGAGCGATAAGGTTTCCAATTTAGCTCAGGTTCATTAAGGCGCAGATACGGAGAGATCAGAGCGACTCTCAGCAGAGACTCTGATAAACCGTGAATGTTCGTATCACATCACACACACATACAGTCTGACTGGCAGCCACACTTCCTCAGAGCTCACAGTAGCCTGGCCTGCATGGATAGGCCTATTTTAGGAGCTCTGTAGTACCTGTCTGATTTCTGTGATATTTAATACACTTATGTGCTCATATTTAAATGCAAAGTTCCCCAAAAATCTAAATATGATGAAAAGCTCTGGTCCAGAATAAAATGTGTGACCCTGGACCACAAAACTATTCTATTAAGTTGCAGAATTATATTTGTAGACATATCCAAAAATACAGTGTGTAGATCATTTTATCAAATTTTCTTGGTATTTTTATTTTTTTGAATCCTCAAATTCCATATTTTTTAATAATATTTGCCTAATATTAAACATCAATAGAAAGTAAATAAAAAAATTATTCAACTTTCAGATGTATAAATCTCTAAAAAAAAAAAAAAAAAATGACGCTTATGAATGGCTTTGTGCTCCAGGGCCATATATGTTGTCACATTTTGCATGTACATCTTCATTAAACTGTTGAATTTATTCATGCCTGCCAAGCTAGAAAAAAAATTGGTTAAATTTTGCTAAATATAATAATATAAAAATGGTAAAATGCTACATTATGTACACCGATGTAGTAAAAGTAGTGAAATTATTGTTCATTATAAGCAAGCACTATAGTTTTGGCATCTTACACTTTCAATAATCAAGGTCTTAAAAGTTTTGATTGGCTGTTTATATTATTCATAAAATGGAATTTATTTTTTTCCATTTATTAATTTTTTTTTTTTTTTTGTACCTCTACCTCTCCCCTTGGCCCTTGAAACAGAGTGTGAAGGGGCTTCAAAATTTACCTCTAAGAAATGGTACAGCACTACAACACCTGCACACGTCATAATGTCTTAGCCTTCTCTTGAGATTCTCTCTCGTTTTCTCATATGAGATCAACAATATCGACTGCTGTATTGTTCTAGTTACTTATTTTTTGGTATTTATCTTCAGGAAATCACTGAAGGCATAGATCATGTTATCATATCGATATCCAAGGTCATAAAATCGTAACCATGCTGTGCATTTACACAGTGGCCATATTTATCTATGTAAACACACGAAAGCAATAGGGGTGTCACGATTTTTAATCGAAATCGATCGAAATTTATGCTCAATTTCGATTATCGAATCAAAAAATAGAGTCGTCGAGGCTGCCACGCCCCCATGTCACGTCAGCTTGGCTTGCCAAGCGGGAAAAAAACAGGCTTGTTGAAGTGCTTGTTAAAACTGCAGAAGCAGGAGACCCGTCGACAGAACTTAAACCCTCTCCTCTTTCAATGAAGTCGCCGGTGTGTAAGCATTTTGGATTTCCAGTGAGTTATGTTGACAACATTCGTGTTGTCAACAAAAAAAAACACAGTTTTGCAAGCTCTGCTATGTACGTATTATGTACGGTTCGTCCGATAGACATCACCGGCATCGCGATTCTCCGCCCGCCCCCGTTGCAAATCCGCTCGCGAAAAGTTCACACTCAGGCCCTGTTTACACTGTCTTTGTTTTTAAATGGCATTTTAGAACGACAACGATTTGACATCCACAGTGGGGTGTAGCATTTCTGAGCAGCCCTCCTTCCTCTCTACCTCTGAAAATGCACATCACGTGACTGCTTCAATCTTTCACTCACTTGTACTTAGTCATTTTAGCGAACACCTCAGATACTGTTGGCTGGTTCCTGTTGGTTGTGCGTCTTTTTTTTACCAACGCCATTATAACGACACAGATCACTGCCTATTCACGAGTCCCGCAGAAAAAAGTGATTGACAGGTGGTAATTATGTGTGTATCTTGCCTTTATTCATTTACTGTATGATTTGTTTATGGGTAAAACAATGACCATGCAGGTCAGGTAGTTTAAACGGTAGGCTACAAATAATTAATTGGTCATTAATTAATTAATTAATTATTCATAATCAAAAATCGAATCGAATCGTGCCTTTAGAATCGAAAATGTAATCGAATCGAGGATTTGGAGGATCGTGACACCCTTAGAAAGCAACCTTAACATACCAGACACTGCAAAAATGTCATTCCCTGCCACTAGCCTTTTTGACAGGGTGTTCGAGTGTCATCGAGTTTCACAATGTAGAGGGACTGCTATACAAGAGCAAAATTTTTTGGCTTTTATTTTAGAGTTGTTTTTTTTTACACATGATGGTGAAACACAAACGTCATTATGAATGTATTAAAACATGTGCTTGTTTGTTGTAAAAATTTGTAACAATGACAAAAAATACTAATTTGTGCATCTCCTGACTTCCTTGAGCAGCCATGCTGCTGTTTTAGCTGGTGTATTTTTGGAAATTGTCATACCCCTTGGTTTCGAGTGCGGTTCCTAAAAATCGCAGTTTCGAGGACTATCTAGCCCTTCCCCTTAGCCGTACGCCTTCAAGCTAAAAAGAATTGGGACACCACTACCCCTTCAAGTGAATGCGCAAAACAAGGGCTAAGGGGGCAAGAAGGGCTAAGGGGTAGAATTGGGACTTAAAGTAGCAACATTTTCATTTTGTTGAACTGTCTTGTTTTTTTTCCAACTCTAAAATAAATTTCTTTCATTTTACTCAAATGTAGGTGAGTACAGCAGTATAACACGAAACTCAGCACTACATAAGCTTGTGCATATTATACATTAAAAAAATCTATCAGTATAAGGTGATGTTTAGAACAATCTGGCCTTCAACCTAAAATGAGTCTGACACCTCGTCTGTAGATGACGCCTTTATCATCTCCTGCGTTTCCTCTGTTCTGCCTCATCCGTCTCTTTCTCCACTCGTCTCCGGCCTGGGCTGCGCTAAAGAGGACAAAGCGGTGTGTGTCAGTGTCTCGTCAGCATGTCAACCGTAATGACTTAATGAACACTTCTCTATGGGATTAACTCTGACAGCCGTCAGCCCATCTCCATGAAACAGCAGCCGCCGCTCCCGATCCGTATCCTTCATCTCTAATGAGCCTAACAAAGGGAATTGCCAGAACTTTATTTTTTTGGGGGGCAGAATGAATGTCTTTGAGGGACAGGAACTCTAAAAAGAAATGTCAGATGTTTGTTTTAAACTGCGTCACTTGCATAAAATCAAAACTGTTTGCATTACCGTATATCATGTAGCTTTGTGGTTGATCACAGTCAAACCATGATGCTTCAACCCTCCACGACTCTCAGCGCACACACACTATAACGTAAAGGAAGGAAGAAAGAAAGAAAAAAAAGCAGTCGTTCTCTTTTAAAAGTGGAAAGGGTGATAACATGGGGTGCCAATCTCGGTAACAAAAGAGATGGGAGTCAGGGATGTAGGGAGAGTGTCACGAGAAGAGGAGGTTCAGACGAGGGGTGGATGAAATTAGCTTTCTTGTCTAATCCTTCAGGTTCCTCGCGCAAAGCACTCGCATTCGCTTTTTTTATTCTCCTTCAACTTAATTGGCTGGAAAGTGCTTGACATGCAAAGTTAGTGACATTAAGAGGAACATGTTGCAGTAAGCCTGAGCGCCACTGACAGCTAAATTGTATCCGGGGAAATTATGAAGCCTTCAACATGGTTAATTCTTTTTTTTTTTTTTTTTTTTTTTTTTTGGGAGGGGGGTTTTAGTTAGGCGAGGGTGGAGAAAAGGGGGTGGTTGGGTTACGAAGGAGGGGGTGGGGTAATTGCCGTTGTGGTCGACTCATCTCATATTGATGGGGATTGTGAGGAAGTCTTCTGGTTTTAGGCTGGTTATGCTTTGGAGGCTGGGAAGAGGAACATCTGTGTCACATCACATTCAAGAGAGTTCTAAATCACATCCACATCATATTCAAATAGAGTTCTGCCATCAGGCCTCGGCAATGCATGGAAATGTTTAGAAGTGGTGGTGAGTTTAGTTTTAGTTTTCAGTGCAGGCTTATGTATAATATGAGAATACTCCAGTTTCAGATGGAGAATTTGGTTATTTATTTATTTTCTGCAAGTTTTATTGGCCTTATATTAGGAGTGGGAACCTACACTGGTCTTATTCAATTCAATTCAATTCAGCTTTATTTGTATAGCGCTTTTACAATATAGATTGTGTCAAAGCAGCTTCACATAAATGGTCATAGTAACTGGAACGGTGTAGTTCAGTTTTTAGTGTTTAAGTTCAGTTCAGTTTAGCTCAGTTCAGTGTGATTTAAAACCATTACTGAGAGTTCAAACACTGAAGAGCAAATTCATCGATGCGTAGCTCTACCAATCCTAAACCATGCGAGCCGGTGGCGACAGTGGAGAGGGAAAAAAAAACCTTCACCTGATAGGAGTGAAGAAAAAAAAACCTTGAGAGAACCAGACTCAGTTGGGCACGACCATTTTAATTTTTCCGCTGGTCTTATGGTTTGGTTCGGTTACCATTATCATGTCATCGATTCAGTTTAATTTAATATAAGGATGCATTGATGATGCTTTCCATCCACAATTTAATATATTTTTCACAACAGAAGATTTTTATTTGTTTTTTGAAAATTTTTATATTTATACAGAATATTATTTGTAATGCAATCTTGTCCTTTAATACAAGCAGTCAGATATATGTACCTTTAATTTGACCTGCTCAAAGAAAACAATCTTTTTGAATGTTTCAAACCAAACTTAAATACAATCACAGAAGACAACGTGAGCATTTATAGCAAATAAAGTAATGTAAATATTATTCCGCTTGCTTTTTGAGCCTTGCTGAGCATAATCTTACATCTCTATGATTAGCCATTGTGTTCACGATCTACAGAAAGGGCTGCGATTGGCTAAAACTGTCAGCGCTGTTCAATGATGAGTGATGCAGACACTGAAGAATGCGATAACAGTCTATATGCGTGTAATAAAGCGCACATTACGCAGCTATCACAGCTGATCCGTGATGGACGCAGCAGAGAAAACTTACTCTACGGACAAACTCAGTTCATTACTCTACAGAGAGGAAAAGTGACCTTACCAACGTGCCAGCAGTTCAAAGGTCTAAAGTGAGAAAGACAAGAGAGACAGACGAGAGAGATAGAGCTTTCATTTGCTCCCTAGCAGTAAAATAGTGTCTTTTGCATGCAATGAACTGTGCACAGTTGTCTGCTTTTTAAGAGCATATTAATTACTCTCCCTCGCCTTGTTTGAATAGTAGACCTATTCTACTATGACATAGCTCATATGAGATAGAAATCTGTGTTACAAGTTAAACAAAAATTCTAATAAACAATTATATTTTGAATTGAAATAGTTTTGTGTAGAACTCCCAAAACAGGCTTTATTTTTAGTACCTTGTAACAGAATCGGGGGGGGGAAAAAAGGCAAATTTGGCATTAGAGCATTGACCGGATCATCGTCTCTCCATTCACTCTTCAACATCAGCCTTAATCAAATAAAATGCTTTCCAAATTCTCTCTCGTTTTCTCACTCAAGTGCATTGCGCAATCATCAATTGTGGGTTCGAATTGCCTCTTGACTCCCGCTTGATGAATAATATTGTCGCTCTTCATTCCAATTAAGTGCGATTGCCTAAGAGCAGCATGGCGTCTCGTTAGGGCTCAATCACTGCCTGCATTTTTTTCGCCCTCTCCCTCCACCTATTCAACCCACCTTCCAAGGTCACCTCTCTGTAAAGCACATATCCCTTCCCGGACTGTATAATCTCTGGGGTTGAAAACACTCCTGAAATTACACCTGTTAAAACCCCGGCAGTTCACTTTCCCTCCGCACCCGCCCCTCCCCCGCCGCTGCCCTATCCGTTTTGACCTCTGTATGATTGGCGGGGTAATTACCCAATCACTCGACGGCTGCCACTGCAGTCACAATAGAGTGATTGGAGTGCTGTTTTTCTCTGCTGTTCCTTTACTTCATGCCTCTGTCAGCCCTGGCACTGAGCTCTTTGTCGGAGCGAGAGGGAAGAAGATGCGAGAGATGGAGAGAGGGTAGATCTAATTTTGTTGCCATATTCTGCCAAGCGGCCCAGTTGGGGGTGAGGGAGGGCATCAAGAGCTGAAAGAAGAGGAGGAGAGCATGAAAATGCAGGAAGTTAAAGAGCATTGTTCTAAATGACTATTGATTTTAGTTATTTACTAGAGATGAACCGAAATAAAAATTCTTAGCCGAAACCAAAACTGTATGCTTTATAAAAGCTTTATAAAACTTTTTATATGGTAGTTATTTTATAAGACTTTTAAAATGTTACCAAATAGCTTAAATTATACTGATTTAAAAAAAAAAAACTTTAAGCTAATAAAACAACCACATTTTATTCAAGAACAACTTCACTACATACTGTAGAAATAACCTGTTGGCACATTATTTGAGTGGACATTGTTTTGGCCTCATTTTTGACTATTATTCTTATATAGTATATATGACATTTTCGGCCGATTAATTTTAGCAGTCAAAATTCTGTTGATCCCTGTTATTACATATTATCACACAGCACTCTTGAATTCTTGATTCTGATTAGTCGGTTACAACATTCCAAGGCATGTTATTCCTAGATCACAACTGGTGAAACTAATAACAAAGACTTGGACACCAGGACACTTTTTGCTTGTGCTTTTCATCGACCTTTACCACCTTATGCCTAAACAAAGGCCACCAATGTGATTGTGCACAGCAATGCCATGCATAAAAGCTTAATATTTAAAGAAAGACCTCATGCTCAGTATTCTTTTTTTTTTTTTTTTTGACGCACTGCATCAAAAACTTCTCCACCAATTAGATTGCCACTTTTGTTCACGTGCCTGAAGCTGTTACAGTAAACACCACTTAAAGGTGCTCAAATGCAAAACAGTCGAGGCGATCCTAGTTTCACTTTCATTCAAAGAAGAAGTTGGTGTACCGAGGCAAGATGTATGTGTAGCTGCTTTTTCATTGGTATCTGAACAAAAAAAGCTATATGATAAACACAACAGCAACTAAATTAATGTCAGTGCGAGTGGAGAGTAGCAAATAGAATTGGATAGTTTCGCTTCACTTTTCTTTCATTAAGTGCCATCTATTTTCAGAGGGTAGTTTTGCTTTGTCTCTCTGCTCAGCGACGAAGAAAATCGCCTGAGTTTGAATGCAGAAAACATGCTGTAAAATGGTTACGATAAACGTGTGCAAAAAGCATTCCGGTGTGTATGGGCCTTAATTGGGTGCTTTGAATCATCTTCACCATCAGCGAATACGTTCACATCCATATACATACATTTATATTTAAATGTTGTTTTATAAGCTGTTTCTGCCATCTTGCGTCTGAATAATGCATAGGTTAGTGTATGCTTTGTTTAACTGTTTGAGTTTCTGTTAGCTTTACACTTTATTAAAGATTTATTAAACCATTACTGCTCAGATGGCGTGTCTAATTTTTACATTTTGTGGTAAGTAGTCATATAATAAGATGCATAAAGAACATTCAGGCAGTTGTTATTGCAGATTAAAGCCCTTCAGGCTTATGCAATAACCCTCCACTGTGTATTGGGCTTTATTCTGCAATAACTGCTGCTTGTATGTACTTTATCTTTCACGTAAAGTGGAGGTCAATCACCTTTTTTATTTTTATTCTACACTGCCGTTTCCTTTCTCCTTCTGGTTCTCTCAAGCTCCTCCCTTGTAAATACTCAATGGGCTCTGATTGGTCAACTAACAGAGTGTGTTCTGATTTGTTCTATAACTAGAGCATGTTGAAGGAAACGTCAAGTCTGGTGCAGGGTTTATGTAAAATTTTGAGTTAGTGATGTCACAAAGCTTGTAGTTGATGCATGCTGTTTGTTGTAGGCCTTAAATTCTGTAATTAATTCTATAAAATGAGTTTTCTCTCTTTGCAGTGAACTTTGAGTGTCTTAACTAAGCAGATATTGTTTATTCTCATAAAGTTAAAGAGGGAATTCATAATCAAATATTATATGTGAAATATAAATAGAATTTTTCTTTATGTATTTAAAGGTTCATTTCGTTTCATACGCAAAAGTAACTACAATTTTAAGAAAATCACTGTAGTTTGTGACCAGTGTTGTTTCACCTTAATACATTAAGACAATACCAAAGCCATTTAATTCTCAAAAATATATATTTGAAATCTATATTTCATTTTTATTATAGTTATTCGTGTGCTATTGTTTAGTTGGTTGTTTGTTCAAATTGTCCATACGTTTAGCAGTAGGGCTGCACGGGATTGGAAAAATCTGGTATTGCGATATATATATATATATATATATATATATATATAATTTTTATTATTATTATTATTATTATTTATTTAATTTTTTCATTCAAATTTTTTTTTCTGGGAAGTCTATTCCGAAATCCCAAAATTGTATAATCACAAAGTTTTTGTCTTGCTTGTAGTCCAAATATCTAAAAATGCTGAAATCAAATAAAAATTGTGGGATTTTTTTTTCACTTTCAGAAATAGTAAGTCAAAATTAAGTTTTTTATTAAAATAATCTACCAATACTCTTGTTTCAGTTTGTAATTTAGATATTTTGACAAGAAACAATTCAAAAATTCTAAGAAAAGCTTTTATTGTTTTGTGAAATATAAATAACACTGTATAGTCTTCATCGTATCAGTAATTACATAAAATTAATCTTTATTACTTCTCCATAATTTCTTTGTCCCCAAGTGCTTTAAACTCTATTGAAATGCTCACAGTCACATGCTTTAAAAACACATGCAGTTGATAAACAAACTCTCTTTTGATAAAACTCTTCAGTAACTCTACAAATCATGTGTGCTTAATATTGCAGACTCAACATTGCAGATCCACCGATGTGACTATTACAGATTTACACATCGTGATATCGATGCTGAAACGATAAATCGTGCAGCTCTGTTTTAGAGTTTTAAATAATTTTTAATACATTATGGCCGTTCAACATTTTTAGACAAACAAATAGAAAGAAAGGAGTTATTAATAGCATTTGTGACCAGTGTAATTTTGATTGTATTTTTAAGAAAGTCTTTATTATTCTTTTTTCAAAGTTGCTTTAGTTTAAAGTATAGCAACAGCTAACTTGTTGTTAGTAAAAACAGCATTCAAGTTTAACTTTAATTTTTTTATAATTAGTTTATAGTTGCAACATGTTTATACACCACACTGTAATTGTACCATGATAAAAGCTTAACCATTAACAACAGTCTGAATGATTTGACACAGGCGCATGTTTTGCTATAAGCTGTCGTTTGTTTTTCTCCAGCGGGGATCATGCAGGAGCATTCGATGCTGTCATGGAGTGCCATAAACAATACAACCAGTTGCCCAAAATCCACGACCTCATGTGCAGCCTGGTGGAGAAAGGAGATGCCTTGCTCTTACAGAAAGGTGTGTAAAAGCCTATCCATCACATTACATTATGTGTGTGTGTGTGCAGAACGTGTACATTTTGAAGAGTTCCACCCACTGAAGGGCAGGTTTGCAGTCTGGATGATGGCGGTTTGGATAGTGTGTGTCACTGTCAGGGTTGGTGGAGGGGTTAAGTGTTTCATGTGTTTGGGGTGAGTAGATCTGAAGTGTTAAGGCAGTGAGACCTCGATGCTGGAGGGCCACTTTATGGCCCCAGTGACCCGCTCTCTCAGAGATATATTCTACATGTGCAATGGCAAACCCATTCACTGATGTAAACACATATCTGCTGGAGTGTTTTCTGGCTTTTGCTGGAGTGTTAAAGAGCAAGGGTCTGTCCTTTGTACGTGGATTAGCTAGATTTGGATATTGACGATTTGACACAATCCAGGATTGTTTCATTCTTCAAAACTGGTCCGAGAGTGGTTCTGGTAAATCAAACCTGGTTGAAAGCAGGTTCAATTCATATAAACAGGATTAAATCTGGTCAGTTAAAGCAAACATAATACTGAAAGTATGTGCCGAATTCTGATATTTTCTTACAGTAGTTATATACACTTAGGAAAATAGAAAATATTTTTATATTTAAATTCTAAATGTTATATATTTTTATATATAAATATATATATATATATATATATATATATATATTTATATTTATATATATAGATATATTATAGATATGTAGATATAGATTATATATATATATATATATATATATATATATATATATATATATATATATATATATATATATATATATATATATATATATATATATATATATATAGGTAAAAAAAATATATATATTAATAAGACTTATGCAATATGCACCCCCGGAATGAAAGTAAAAAGAATGCTACCTGGTGGTGCAAAGAGAAAACTTATTGATTTGAACTTTTTAGATCGCTTTAGTACAATCTGTGTATGATAATAGAAACAATATGTGACTTTTTTTTAAAAGCAATAATACATTTATGCAGTCATAAACATGTTTTGACAGTTAATATGGCGGTGATTTGATGCTTCACAAAAGTTGCAGACGCCTTTACCATTATCAAAATGCTTTTGTAAACATCCAGTTATTCTTTACACCGATTAGAAAAAAAACGGCTACTATAATACTACTATGGCTACTATAATAAAGTAAATCCGCTCCAACTGTAAAACTAAATAAATTGCTCTTGACACATGAACGGGCATGCAGCCCACAACAAGGTGTAAAGTTATTGCGTATCACATTTAACAAACCGTTTACTACGAATTTAATGTAATTTTGCTCACAAATTTGTAATTGAATATTAATCAGATGATGTCATTACGGTGCTTTGGCGTCAGCCAAACGTTGCATTGCTGATCATGATTTCCAGGATCGATAGATCAGTCCTTCACAACACATGCAGCGTTCTCAGATCAGTTTGTCCAGACATTTTAATCTGATTCACGAACTTGTTTGAAGAACCAAATTAGCCAGAGATCAGTTATCAATATTAACAAATCCAGGATTTGCCAAATTATATTAGATCATTTAAGCAAGGTACAAAGAACGGACCCGAAGTCTGTGCGCCATTGAGTACCAATGGAGATAGACTATTTTTACAAGGCATCTGATGATGAAGTGAGCAGTGCTATCAATAAAGAGATGGAGGATAATCAGTAGGAATAATACCACTAAATAATATTATATCCAAATAAATATATAGCCAGAAAGCTATAGAAAGGATTTATCAATAAATAGTTTTTTTAAACATAAATTATTTGATTAATTTGACTTTTTTTTTAATGTTCAGTGTTTTTGTTTTCAAATTATATATTTTTTACAACTAAAATTGAATGCCAATTTTTTTGTTAACAACTTGTGGTTTGAGTTTTTCAGGAAACAATATAAAAACAAACAAGCGCAAATTTAAAACCCACTCACGCCCATGCCACCCCAGGTAGACTTCAAAAGATGAATAAATAAAAATAAACAAATCAATAAAATTATTTTTACAAAGAAATTTTACAAAGATTTTAAAAACAATGACACAACATCAACAGCTGAATGCCACATACCGACGGTTTTCACATTAGCACCATGTATAGGAGAAGTTGAGAGTTCCATCGAGAGAATGTCCAACAAATACACAGTCCAGGCTCGTCTGTCCATTTTGTGAGAAGGATTCAGCAGTTGACCTGCTATTTTTTTGCTGCTGTGAGAGCAGTTAACAGGAGATGAGAGATTTATGTATAATCGTTTCTTTAGAGTCAAGCAAAACCTATGCAGCAATTATCCAATGAATCATTTGGTGATTAGGATTTTTAGAAGACAATTTAAACATCTCTCCCATAGCTGATCTGGAAATAAAACATGTACATCCTCATTAAGGTCCTTAGCCCAAACGGTTGTAATAGGTACAGGTTTGTATGAATGCCCAAGAAGAAAGAGATAGTTAACTGCAGGAGAGGGAGATTCGGCAGAAGGAAGGATGATTTTACGTAAAGGGTGAATAGATAGTTAAGAGTTCCAAGGTACCCCATATGCCCGAAGAGCTGATCTAATGTGCAACAACATAAAAAGGACAGGCCTGGCAAATTATATTGAGTTTTTAAGGTTCTGGAAGGATTTTAAACCAGTCATCAAAGATATCTCCTAGAGCAGGGATGCCCAAACTGGACAAACCTGGGCTAGCTAATCAAGCTCTTACTAGGCTTTCTAGAAACATCCTTGCAGGTGTTTTGAGGCAAGCTGAAGCTAAAATCTGCAAGACATCAGCCCTCCAGGTCCGAGTTTAAACACGCCTGTCATAGAGTGTTCTTTATTATGAGGCCACTGCGGACAATGCAATGGAGTACCCCCTGTCAAAAAAATTTAATTGTGGAAAATAGGTGAATGCCTATGCCTTTTTGTGATTAGTTGTGAACGTCTGTCTACATCGTAGTAAATCATTTATTTTGTCTTTTTTTTATTTTTTATTTATGTATTTATTTTTTACAATAGATAAGTGTTCAGCTTAAAGTGCAAGTCTTTCGTTAATCGTTAGTCAGCATTTGAAAAATAATACTAATTTCCCTGGAGGCCTAATATTATATTTTTAAACATTGAGTTTTTATTTAGTATTTAACTTGATTCATAGTATTTTACAAAACTCTAATACCAAATGCTAAAGAAAGGTTTGCTTAAAACATAAATTATTATGCATTATTTAATAAATCGTGCTAATTTGCATATATTTCTATTACAAAAAATCTGAGTCAGATTCAAAATTGTTGTTGGGTTTTTTTTTTTCATTTTGGATATCTTGTTATATTACTGCACAAATTCAGAAACGCTACAAACAGCCCGACATAAATAAATACTTGACTGGATGGATGGATGGATGGATGGATGGATGGATGGATGGATGGATAGATAGATAGATAGATAGATAGATAGATAGATAGATAGATAGATAGATAGATAGATAGATAGATAGATAGATAGATAGATAGATAGATGTATATCAAAATATTGTATGTATTCAGGCAAAGTTGGTATGAAATTCAGTTTGAATAGGAACTAAAGTGTGAAGTTTGAAGTACAGCTAAAGTGGAGATTTAAATTCAAGAATTCCTGTGTTTTGAAGAAAAAAATGTAAGTTTGGATGGAAAGCATTGTCAATGCACTTTGATGCACAGAGATATCAAATTGAACTGAATCAATGACATTATAATCATAACCGAATCGTGAGACCAGTGTAGGTTCAGACCCCTACTTTTAATTGAAATTCACAGACACAAAAGGCTAACTTGTGATAAAATGACCAAATTTTTTTGGACATTTTAAAGACTAAAACAAAATAAATAAATAAAAACACATTAGGAAGCCGAAAAGCCCAACATTTTAAAATGTATGAAAAAATGTGTGTTTGCCTGCTGTGTCTTACCTGACAGACATGTGCCTGTTTTATTGACCTTCTCATCTCTCTCTGGTCTTGACAGTGATGGAGTTTTTGACTCTTGAACGGGGCGAGATGATGATGCTCTACGACCTTTTCTTTGCCTTCCTGCAAACGGGCCGCAACAGGGAGGCGCGCAAAATCATTGAGGTGGGACTTGTGTTATTGTGCTCAATCCACACAGCTATTTAACAGCTTTAATTACTGCCACACTGATATTTCCGTTTTTAAATTAGATCGGCTCCAAAGCCACACTAATGCCATTCATGTAGGACAAAAGGTACAGGGATTTTTTAGAGAGTGTGAAGGAGAAAATCGTGACTACAAAGACCAATCGCTTTTGAAATGCAGCTTACTGGGAAAATGAAAGTATTGTGGTATTGTTTTTGTCTTTATATTGAATCAATGCGTTCGGGACAATTGCTTTTATTATTATTAATTGTCACTGCGAGGCTTAGGCGTGATAAAATCTTTCTCATTTAAAAGCAGAATGTGATGACAAAAGTAAAAGTGAGATGAGCACAGCGGTTTCTTATTAATTGCATTTTTTTTAATTGAAAGAATAATCTTTAATCTACGATATCTGACAAAAGTCTTGTCGTTGATCCTAGTTGTAAGAGCAGCAAGTTATCACTTAACTTCTAGTTGATCATTTGGAAAAGTGGCCAAAGGTAGATTTTTTTCTGATGAATCATCTGTTGAACTGCATCACAGTCTTCACAAATACTGCAGATGACCTATTCGACCACATGTGGACCCAAGATTCTCAGAGAAATCAGTCAAGTTTGGTGAAGTATTAATCATGGTTTAGGGTTACATTCAGTATGGAGGCTTGCGGGAGATCTGCGGAGTGGATGGAAACATCAACAGCCTGAGGTTTCAAGACATTTTGTGCTGTCCTTTACATTACAAACCACAGGAGAGGGCAAACTCTTCAGCACAATAGCGCTCCTTCTTAAGGCTGATTTATACTTCTGCGTCAAATGCCGGCGTATGCTACGGCGCTGACGCATAGCCCTTCGCCGTGGCCATCGGCATCACTGACGTGCACCTCTCAAAAAATGTAACTACACGTCGCAACAACGCGTAGCGTAAGCTCTGCGATTGGTCAGCTTGGTAGCGCTGATGAGTCTGGGCGGGGCCGAGAGCCGCGCGAATGGCGCGAGCGACTGTTTACAAGTGTGGAGTCCTGTAAATGAGCTCCGGATGGAAAGTTTTGTTTTGTGTTTACCTCATAGTTAAAGTTGTTGTACGTCCGCCAGTTCCTGCCTCAAAATGAGCGAGTTTGAGCCACTTGTACATCCCGGAAGTGTTCAGGAAAAGCAAAAAAGCAACGAAGAAACTCGACACAGAGGAAGATTTACACCTCACTGCCAACTAGCGTTTCGGAAGTGTTAATGCAGACCAACAGAGACAGCGCGCAGAAGTATAAATGCACAGCCACGCGCGTTGCATGCACCGTGGGTTACACCGGTCACTTGACGCAGAAGTATAAATCAGGCTTCATACTTCAGCCTCCACATCAAAGGTCCTAAAAGCAAAGAAGGTGCTCCAGGTTTTGGCCAGCCTGTAACATTATTGAGCATGCCTGGGGTAAGATAAAGGATGAGGCATTGAAGATGAATCCAAAGAATCTTGATAAACTGGGAGTCCTGCAAGAACGCTTTCTTTGCCATTCCAGATGACTTTATTAATAAGTTATTTGAGTCATTTATTGCAGAGATGTATGGGTACTGTCGTCCTAGCTCATGGGAGTCATATACAATAATAATTTTTCCCAATCACCATGACTTTATAATCTATACTGTACATTATTTCTGTTAAGTGACACAATTTTTGTCTAAGCAAAGTCAGACCTAACTGTCCTAATTAAACAATTAAAAATCAAGACATGATCATATTTTATTTGAATAAAATAAACATAATCTAGAGATTTTGGCTTTCATATAAGCCACTTCTGATACCAAATGGTCAACTAGAAGTCTAGTTATTATTTGTAGTTTCTAAAGCTTGGATAGGCGACAAGACTTTTGTCAGGTAGTGTATTGTTTTTATTTTATCATTTGGGTCACACTTTACAATAAGATTTCATTAAATTCATGATTTAATAACAATGCTGTAATAAATGTATTCATTATTCGCTCATGTTAGCAAATGCCTTAACCAATAATAACTAATAGAACCTTATTTTAAAGTGTTATCGAAATATGGATTTATCTTTTATGACAATAGAAATAATAATAATAATTATAATTTACAATTTGATACATTTTTCACTGAGTTTTCTATTAATTTTTTATATGCGGACAAATTTTGCAGTAATAATTGGAAAATTCTGAGATATGGCAAAAGCACAATGCATTAGCAATTTTCTAAGTTTGCATTATTTCTTTTTTATTATTATTATGAACATTTTGCTTGTTGCTTTGGTTAAAAGAGAAGACTGAGATGCCTCTTCCGTATTTTATTTCATATAATTTATTTATTATTTTCTTACATTTAAATTTGTATATATATATATTTAATTAAAACAATTTTTATTAAATTAAATTAACATTTTGCTGGCAATATCTGGAGTGTTTTACAATGTTCACTCAAAAAATTACGTTTGTTGTTTGTTCAGACTACTTTTTTTTTACAATGAGCCGAGACAACATAATTCTTGAGTTTGTTTTGGAAGAACTTTATTGTTTTATGTTTAAAATACTTAAAATGATAACAAATAATAAGTTAAGTTAACTTTCTTCATGTTGTCCCAACACAAATTCATTATGTGGAACAGAATTTTTTAACAGTGTTTGACTGTCCAACACATTTTTTAAAAATAAAGTCTTAATCTATAACAAATAGCTCAGTATTTTTTACTATAGATAAAAACTTTAAACACGGGTTTAAAAGACAGAATCCAAACGTGTAGCTTGTGGCGCTCATCATTATTAAATGAGAAGTTCATCTAGCAGCAGAACTTCATTGAGTTTTCAGACACAATTCAGATGGATTTTCGATGTGTGGAAAGACCTTTTTAATTGTCTGGAGAGACTCCAAGCGTCTCTCTGTTCTCACGTCAGACTCTTCAGCAAGCGCTCGGTCTAGGACGTCACTGATTTTGAGACGCTTGACTTGTTTTGAGCTCTTCTGGGGATTTCTATAGGCTGTGTTCTGTCTTGTTCTTGCAGAAAACAGCGTCTCGCGAGTCCACACTTCCACCGAGAAAACTGCTCCGACAAAGCCATTTCCATGTTCAATTAGCCAAGCGCTCTAATATGACAACATTCAAAGCCCCTCTGCACTGCTGAATGTCAGCACCAGTCTTTCTCTTTCTTGCTTTCTCTTAGACTTCGCTGACACTAGTGTGCATTTGTTTTAACACAGTGTTTTAAAAATGAAAACAATCCTATTCCATACTTTCGTTTTTAATACGTTTAAAAAAAGATCTCAAAACACTGACAGAGCATATTAGAAACTAAAAGGTATAAATCAGTACTAAACTATAGTCTATTTAAAAGTATTAAATAAAACACAAATAATAATGGCATTTGTTACGAGTAAAAGGCAATGACATAAAAAGTCAGTAAATGTCTTAAATGTTGCTAGTATTTTGAAAATATATGTAACTATACAGTGCAATTAAACGGCAAAAGTGGAAGATCAGTGTTAAAATATAAGTGACAATAGTAATTGTTATAGAAAATATGCATCTAGTGTTAAATGGCTAACAGCAGATTTTTCTGTGTTCAGAAGAGAGCAGGATACAAATCTGAATTTATTTTTATATTATTAATTTATATAAGGAAATGCATTATATAAAGGTGGTTTGTGAAGCCCACTCACCTGTTTTAAGTACACTAAATCGCATCATGTTTTCCGAAAATATAGAGTGTTTAATTGAGTACTATTAGGCCGTACTCACACTAGGTACAGTTGCCTCGAACTGGGCCAAAGCACGCTTGTCCCGTCTCCCCCGACGGCCCGCACTCAAACCACAAACGGGCCTGGGCACGCTTACGTCATCGATGCTGCGCTGTTCAGTGGGAAGCGCTCTCTCACTCAGCAGCACAGTGGAGATTTCTCTAGTTATATCGTTTCAGTCGTTTGTTATGCAGTGACATGCAGTCAAATATTTCGCCAGACAGTCCTTAGGGATGCGGTGACACGCAGTCAGATATTTCGCCGAACAGATCCGCAACTTTTGGCGCTCATAAGCAATCATAAAGCTCTCGTGCTGCAGGAATGAGGAGGTCTGCTGAAGGCGCGCAGCTGTCGTGCTGTGAGGAGTTCTCGTCTTTAATAAACTACGACAGTTTGCGTTCACTGAACAGTAAGAATGATTAATAAATCCATATGAAACAGCCCCTTAAAAGTCACGTCTTGCTTTTAGTTTCGGGCTTTGGCGCGTTTTGCACTCACACACAAACGTACCGTGCCAAAGCCCAAGTGAACCGCGCTCAGAAACACCTCTTCCAACTGGGCCAGGGCCGGCCAAGTGAACCAAGTGATTCAGCGCACTCACACTTCTCAAACGATCCGGGAAACGGGCATGGGCACGGTACGGATGGCATAGTGTGAGTAGGCCCTTAGTTAACTCTAGAGTAGTGTAGAAGCCAGGCCTAATCTTGGCAAAAGTCGTGCTCTTTAAAACAAAAATCCACAAACGTAAACATAGCCACAGGGTGCTTTAACTTAAAAAAAACAATTTCCCCCATTTTCTTTATCCCTCTCTCTATGGGTCTGTCCTCTACAAACCCTTATCTCTGCTAATTCTGTTGTATCACTGTCTGTATGGATGAAAAATAAGCCTGCGCTTAGATATACAGCTCCATCAGTCAGGGGCTTTTAACCAAGACAATGATCCTCTCTTCAGACGATTTTGCAAATCTAGAGCATGCCATTTGGCTCTGTTTTTTTATGCGTACACCAGATCATGGCGATTCCTCTGGGACGTTACTTTAGCCGATAAACGGTCACCTCAGGATACAGAGATCTCAAGCAGCTTTGGCTTTCATTGTTTCCAGAGGTTAATTTGGGATACAAGTTAAAATCCCTCTTAAGGCATTTGCTTGATTTTTGCTCCTGAAATGTACTAATCCAACACTGCTCTTATATCATCCTATGGCATCATCCGGTGTCACATGAGTACAAAATCATTCATATTGAGCTGCCAATACTCAGCACAGTTCATGATTTGTGAGTGAGGATCTTTGTCTTTTTTTGTTGACGTGTAAGGCTGCATGTCTAACCTAGTGGGCTTGTTTTTCTCGAGCTCAGTGTATTTTTTCAGTGGCTTTCAATGAGAGGTGCACTTTTTTTTTTTTTTAGAATGCCAGGATGCGTTTCATGCGAAACACTGGGCGGTCTGTGTTTTTTTTTTTTTTTAAGCTCCAACAGTTGAAGAAGTCCTCACAGCTTTGCATTTTTGGAAGAACACTGGCATTTCCACTTATTCAAATGTGCTTTGATGGACATGTGCCCTAAATGTGCCATTAGTAATCTTTAGTACTTAAAACTTGTGCATTTATTCGACTTTGACATGGAAAAGCAAAGATTTTCTTGATGAGCATGACCTATGGCATCTCTTCAAGTCTTGCTATTTTAGTATCATTGAATAACTAATACTAATAACTAATAAACTAGTTTTCACTAATAGTTTGTTTTTATTTGATTTATTATAACAGTCATTTATTTAAATACTACTTTACTCACTAGTTTTTGAAAGATGTTTTCAGCAGTGTTCATTTTGACAGCAAATTTTGATTTAGTTTAGTCTTTTGACTCAAAATACATTTTAGTTTTAGTCATATTTAGTCTTCTGAGTCATTTTAGTTTTAAGCTGCGTCCCAAATGGCATACGTATGCACTATTCTACACCATTTTGTAGTATAAAAACTGTAAGTAGTGTGTTGACATTAACAACTCTAAAAATAATAAGTGCACTTTAATTACCCGGATGATGCACTCATTCAGCCGCTAAAATGAAGTGTGTAATGATGGACACTTCACGCACTCAACGACTGCAGTTTTGCTCACATAGCGGAAGGGGCGGAGCTATCGAGCGCACATGTTGGATAACTTTATTTATTTTGGATTGTGAAAGCAAAATTCTCCTATGAGAGTGATTATAGCACCTCCCGATGGTGAATGCGGTTATACTCATGGCAGGTATTATTTGATTTTTTGGTCATTTATTTCACTGATTTGGCAACCGACAAACGTCATCAGGTAAACGGTTTGAATTTCCGCTTAGTAGGAAAACATTAGTGGTCCTTTTGGGGCGACAATACATACATATACTATGCTGTTGAGTGTGTAAGTGCATAGTGCATGAGTGTATAGTGTGCCATTTGAGACGCTGCTTCAGTCTAGTTTTAGTCGACTAAATTTCATAAGATTTAAGTTGACTAAATCTACTTTAAATTTTGTTGAATAAAATATATTTGGTTTAATTCAAGTGTGATTTAGTTAAAATATTGCATACATTTATTTATAAAAAAAACATATTCTAACTTGAAATTAAATAAAACAGTATTACTAAAATATGGATTATAGCTTTTCCATCAAAGATCAAAATTTACAAATGCATTATTTATATCATAAGTAATATGTAAAATTATGTGTTGGCAATCAATCCACATGTAAGAACTAAAGCCAGCTGATAATGCAGGATTGTGCAGTTATTTAGCAAAAGCCTTTAATTTAACATGGTAAACTATTAGTCTTTTTGAGCAGTCTGTTGAACAGTTTCAAGCAAATAACTTTTGAAAGTCACTTTGCAATGTCAGTCTATAGCTCTTAGCCCTTCTCTTTACCCCTACCCCTTGTAGGGATGGTTTACAGTTTAACCCAAAGAATGACCAGTCTGTTAGATGAAAAAGAGCCGAAGTCAGAGATTCAAATAAATAAATTAAGTTTACTGAAGATTATAGTGTCATCAGCAGAAGCCAGCTTCAACACTAGCAATGAGCTCCTAGGCTGCTCTGCCTCACAGTACAACAATGCAGCAATTATACTCTTTTCACAAGTCCAGAAAAGGTGGGATCCAGGTGAACAGTTCACATAGGATACAGCAAAAATAGACAATTTTAAATGCGGCGTCAATGAAGTATTGTATTTAGCTCCAGATATGGATGGTGGCATGATTCCTGGGGATCAGGCCGACCCTAAGTTATTAAGAGCTGATTTCTGACTTGTAAAAGCTAAACCAGGGACACAGTAGACGCAAGAGACAGTCTGTTGTGGAAACTTAAGGTTGTTTCTTGTACGTTCAGCTATTTTATCAAACTGGTTCAAGACTGGTTCCATCAACATTCGACTACAATATCCTTACTACACGCAGAGTTATCTACATACAAAAGGAATTACTTTAATCAGAATTAACAATCAAAACAGCGAAATTACTGTAGACAATATCCTGACAAATAGAACAGGTGTTTTTCCTCTCCTCTGCATCAGTAATTCCATCCAGAGGGACAGGGAGAGATCTTCATGATCTATGACCTGGTTTTTGTGTCTCCTGAAAACAAAGTTAAAATAGACAGGCAAAGAGAGAAGCACGGACACTGAACATTCTTACATAAAGCAGTGTTTTAGTTATTCATTGGTTCAGGTCAATTTAAAAGATCATTCAAATAATCAAATAATTATATGTAAAAGTAAAATGTTGAAATGTAAATGTTGAAAGTAGAAATCCGACTCCTTCACCCTCGTTTTGCGTGTTCATGTGAAGGGGTAGGGGTGTCCCAATTCTCTTTACCTTGAAGTTGTAGGGCTAAGGGGAAGGGCTAGATAGCCCTTGAAACTGAGATTTTTCAGGACCACACTGGAAACCAAGAAGTACGAAATTTCCCCCTATACACCTGCACACGGAAATAAGGAGATGCACAAATCTTTTTGTCATTATTCCGGATTTTTACAACAAACAAGCACATGTTTTAATACATTCATAACCGCTTGTTTGTTTTAATAAAAAAATTTATAAATAAAACCCTGCTAAATTTCGCTATCTGTATAATCCCTATTAATAACTCCTGTATAGCACTCCCACAACATACTTTGCCATCTGTCAATCGATGACATACTATACAGAAACCATAGATTTGAATGTCAATAAGTCTAGTTGCTGGGAATGGGCTTTTGACAGTGTCTGGTACAACGTCAATGTTGTTTTCATGTGTTTTGATCAATGGCCATGGTGTAAATGCACAGCACAGTTACAATCTTATTGCCACATTATATTGTTATGATAACAATAATAGAATACAAAAATAGAATTGGAATTGAACCTAAAATAAAGCATTTAGAGGAATTTATGACAAAATCTATAAGCACTGCTAGATTTCTAGCTTGTATAATATAAGTTCTTTATTGTTAAGTAAAATATACCTGAAAAGTGTATAAGATTCATATATTAATTAATAATCATATAAATATATGATTAATTGAACTCTTAATTATTCGCTATCAGTCCCTATAAAAGACAAAGCCCTAGACTTTCGGCACCTGACAGTTACAGTAGTTTGATTCCCCTGAAGTTGGCCACTATAAACTCTGTAAAAGTTGATGTTTAATGGCAGCTCATCAAGCGTCCTTGTGCTTGACGGGTCAAAAGCCGCTCTCGTCCTGTGGAGCGTTTTCCCGCTCTTCTCTTCCATAATTAAAAACACTGATATCCAAGTAGCATTAGCAGACACAGAGCTCTAATAGAAACTTTAAGTGGTCCGTCAGGTGATTGTGCTGTGTGTAATTGTCAGATTATTAATAATGGTGGTAATTAAGTGAAATGCTGGTTAAGGTTTTGGTGTAATTAAAATGACGAGTGAGTGTTTCTGAGTGTGTGACCTGCGTTTGAGAGAATGAGGGCATCTTCAGTGTGATGATGATGGATGGGTTTTCTCAAAGGTCTGATTGAATGACGAGGTTTTGTTTACTTTGCGGAGGCCATGGATTATGGTCCAGTTTGATAGTCCTTCTTATTTTATCTTTTTTTAAGCATTAGACTTACATTTTTTTTCCTTATCAACTTTTTTAAATTAACTAGATGTCTGTATTAACAAAGGTCTCGATTTTCTAGGCTGAATTAATCAGTTTATGGAAATTAAGAGGTTTTATATCAAATAATTTATTTCATGAATGTGTTTAAGGCAATCCTTTTATTTTGTCAGCTCAAACAATAAAAGCTTTATTTGTTAGATAATTTCACTGGGGTGAAAATGTTTTATATTAAGTATTTAAAAATGTATGTTTTCTGGAAGCTAGTTTGCATATTAAAAATAAAAGCCAATAAAAAGTATTTATATATATATATTTTACATAAAAAGCTTTATATGTTTTAATTTCTGATTTAAGTTTTAGGTCATTTGTAAGTTTAACATACCTTGTCATATTTGACTTTTAATCTCATAATTAAATAAATATCTTTAATATGTATTTTGTGCTTTAAAAACACACACGCACACACATACTTAATATATATATATATATATATATATATATATATATATATATATATATATATATATATATATATATATATATATATATAATATATTTTCTTATTTTGTAATAAAATGATAATTAAATAAATAAATAAATAGTGACATGCCTATTCATTAATAAAATACAAGCTGAAACAAAATAAATTCTTAAAATTCACCAACAGAAATGTCAAATTCTAAAATTTATGAATAAAACGTAAATTTCAAATGAAGTCAGTTTGGTTGCATTTGTAGACACCAGATTTTCTTAATCATCTGACCTAGTTTGTTCTTTTGAGTTTTGGCTGTGTGTACGTGCGTGTGCATGTGTGTTTGGGTCAGATGGGTGTGTGTGTGCGTGTTGATTTGTTCTTTATAGGGGGATTGGAGGGGTGGGGGTGCTCATCATCCTGGATTTACTTAAGGGAAGATTTGCCCCTCAGGGCTTTATGCATCAGGACCCAGGGCTGCAACAGGAAAAAAAAAAGACGGTGTCTGTGTAGCGCTTCAATTTTGGTCTTATTTGCTAAGCAGATTAGGCTTGAGGAAGGCTTGAACTTGGCCTGGAGGCTGATTTGCAGAGTAATTCTGTGCTGGATGCTGATGCTACAACATCCTCCAACAAGAGACGGTGTGAATGCAGACATCCAACTATGTGTGTGTGTGTGTGTGTATTTGTGTATTTGTGTGTGTGTGTATTTGTGTGTGTGTGTGTGTGTGTGTGTGTGTGTGTGTATTTGTGTGTGTGTTGTCTGGTTTTAGTTATATTTGATTTGTTTTTATTACAATAGCAATACCACCACCTTTTTTATTTGATTAGTTAAATTTTATTATTATTGTTTGTAATTATTTAATATTTTTTATCTGTTGGCAATGTGTGTGTTGATTTTTATGTGTTGTTATTTTTTGTGTTTTGATTTATAGTTGTTGTGATCGCCAGCAACATAGCCCTTACTGTTTGCTTGAGAACAGTCCATGTCATTTACCCGAACTACAAACCCCGTCATGATCTGCACTCACACACCAGTTTCAAGTTCACCCTAATTTTACACACAACTGAAGTTCCTCATCACTGATTACATTGACCATATATACACCATTCACACACACAACCAGTGCTGAGTCTTGTTTAACTATAGTGAGCTTTACGAAGGGTTTTCCTTGTCTTGCTGAGTTTTGACCCTTTATTTATTTACACCATGTATTGTTTGCCACCCGTCTCGAATACTTTGCCAGTTACATTGTTTACTCCTTCAATTATCTTCGTATTACTCTTGAATCCAATCTCTGCCATAACACTTCATCATTACAGATATGATATAAGGCTTAAATTCATTATTTTTGTGGTCTCATAAATTGTTTTGTTTTGTTTTTTTCTCTACCAATGGTCAGACTCCTGGTCTAAGGGCACGATCAAACCGTCTGCAGTGGTTTGCAGAGAAATGCATCGCGGCCCAACAGGTCAGTATGTCTGTCTCTGCTTTTGTCTGATTTGCTAAAGATCAATAAAGTGTGTATCAGTGTTTAAATCTCTCTGTCCACAGATGGAGCCGCTTGAGAACTTGGTGGACATGACTGTGAAGCTGTTCGAGTGTGACCGAGATGAAATGTACCACTACTTGTTCCGACTCTGCAGTAAGTCTTGTGTGTTGGAGCTGAAATTATAATAGATGAGTGTAACAACTTTACATGAACTTGTTGTTGTTGTTGTCAGAGGAGACCAATGACTGGCGTAAGGCTGAAGCGATCTGGATGAAAATGCAGGAGGAAAATTTGGCTCCGAGAGAGAGGACCTTGCGTCTGCTTGCTGAAATCCTTAAAAGCAATAACCAGGAGGTGCCATTTGAGGTGCCGAAGGTAAAAGAACCAAGTCAATGTTCAGTAGGTGTGGGCAGATTAATCTTAAAGGTGCCCTATAAAGAAAATCTCGCTATACCCTGGCAAAGCTGAATCATAAGTGTTTAGTACAAAGAAATGGCCATACCAAGAGCTTCATATGATATTGTTTCATACTAATGTAAATTCTTTATGTTAAATCCAGGTGAAAAATAGGCATATCAGAACACAATGCAGACTGTTGCATTGCTCACAGAATCATCCATTAGCATACCCTCAACATTTGCTTATATTTTAAGACCCTTTCTACATCAGCAGGATGTGACGAGCAGCCGAGTTCAGCAGCCAAAACACACTGATATGTTGCATACGGGATCATTAATATGCACAACTCGGGCAACTTTGATTGGCCACTTTGTTTCCTAATGAGAATAAAACAATGTTTATTTTCTCCTTAATTTTAAGTTTATCTAAGTTTATATTAATTTTACGTCAGGGCACGGTGTGCGACTTCCATCAGAGTGTTCTGATTTAGAGTATTGATACTGCATGCACCGTAAGTAATTGTGCACTGCTTTACTTTACAGAAACATACATGCTGGCTCAAGTGCATGTTTTTAAATGCTTAAGAGATTAGTGTCCATATCAGTGATACTGGCCGAGTATTTACTTGGTATCAGATTGAAGCCCACCCTTTTTATACAGCTCAAAACATCAACATTTGGACCCTGCCTTGGTCAGATAATTAAGTTAAAGTTCAGAATTTGATTACCTTTTTTGATTATGTTTTTTGCTACATTTTTAGGTGTGGTTTGAGGATGACAAAGGTCAGTCCGAGGTGGTCCCAGAGAAAGAAGCATCAAGCGCTGTGGCAAAAAAGACTGATGATCGTTCCCGTCTTAATGCCACAATCCGTCTCAAACTGCAGTCCCTCTGTAAGAAAGGCGAAGCTCAAGGTTAGTTCTTTAATGCCTAAATTCTAAGTATGATTTTAATGGAGACTAGATGAATTTGGTACAGATGAACACATTCACAAAAATAGGAAACCACAGACCTTTAAAGTCTTAGTGAAATCCAAATATTTTTTTAGATTTTAGTGTCTGTATGTTAGTCTTAAAAATGTAAATCTAGAATCTGGTGTGCAACAAAACAGTGGCATTCAAGGCTTGCAGTTTGTCGCTTCCACCTCAATTAGTTTTTTGCTGTTTTACCATTTTATAGCCTGCCCTGTTTCAGTTAAGAATACAACTAAAGCTTTTTCTGAGACTTTTCATTGGTATTCATTTATTTATTCTTTTGGTTGCTTGAACAATACATTATATAGAGAGAAATTAAGCACATTCTATCACGCAAGCACTTTGAAACAGTAATCCATGCCTTTGTAATCACCTGCGTGGACTACTGTAATGCACTTTATTTTGGGGTGAGTCAGTCCCCTATTTCTCAAAAGCAACTCTTTCAAAATGCAGCTGCGTGAGTTTTAACCGGCACATGCAAATACGAACACATCACCACGGTTTTATCTTCTCTTCACTGACTGCTCATGCATTTCAGGATCCATTTTATGTTACTTTGATTAGTTTTTACCCACTTAAACTCTGCCGGGTCCGTGACGTCATCGACTTTTGCTTTCAGATTTAAAGGGCTAGCGTTGCACCAGACCCCCTTAAGTGGTGGCGTTTGAAAGTGTAGAATCTATATTTTATGCACATATGCACATCACTTTGGTTTTTAATCCACTGTATAAAAGGTGTTTACACTTAAATACACAGTATTTTGGATACCCGAGCTGGGTATTTTACATTGGTTCATTTTCATATTTTTTATATGACACATGTACAAGTAATAGCTCAAATGAAAGCTCTTGCCGGTGCTCATACAGTTCTTTTTACTGAATTATATTCATATGCCAAACAGTTGTTGAATGAATTGTGGTGTTTCCATGACGCAGAAATGTAAACAATACATTCATGATCAATAAGCAGCCCCAGATAGCACAGACAGCTGTCATCTCTTACCTTATGCTGTGTGCTTCAGGGCCATTCTCCTCTGTTTTTGAGGTGATGTGCATAAGTAATCCTTTTATATGTCTGACGTGGTCCAAACACAGTGAATTATGTTTGATCAAACAAAAGAATAGTGAAATATGTAAACAAGGATCGGTCTCTGTGGCTTGTACAGCACCTCTCATCAGTTGGAATGCAATAACTTTTGCATAGATTATGGCAGAGACCTTTTTCTTTTTTCCTATGATTACAGACATGTGCATGAACCGCCAAAATTAATTACAGCACGCTAGACCACACAGAACCTAAAAGGTACACTTTCAAATTTGAGTTTATAAAAAAAAATACAAAAAGCTCCTCTTTTTTTAGGTGTTCATTATAACACAGACAACATATACAGTTATTTTAAACACTTTCAATTGTGTTTTATGAAAATTCAAAGGGTTTTCTTTAAAATTATACCAAATTTTTGCATTTACACCTCTGCATGTGGATTTGGGAAGCTTTTAAATTTGGGTAGGCAAAATCCAGGCGGAAATCCCAAAATAGCAGCAGAGTTTAAGTGGTTAAGTGTCTGAATGCCGATGCACCTCTTAACCTCTCTGAGCTTCTCTGTCCCTACTAGGGATGCAACAATACAGTTAGCCCACGGTTCAATACATACCTCGGTTTTTTAACACGGTTTTAGGTTTGGTTCTCATGGCTTGACACTTGTTTTTTTATTCTACAGGCAATAGGAACAGTAAGAGGTTAAGGAGAAAACAAATAAAAACGATTTATTGCAATACTCATTTTGTTTTACTTAAAAGCCAATAAAAGTACACTAGTTCCTTGGGTATTGTATGTAAAAAAAAAAATGAACACTGAAATCTCTCAGCCGCTGGTAGCCCATGTACAAACTGGGTAACACAAATTCCTACATTTTGAAAATAAACATACATGTGAAGTTAATAAAGATAAATTGGCCATTTCAAATAAACATATTTGTACTTAAGTAACTTAAGCCCACATCTCCAATCACCGAAAATGGCTGCAAATCTTTAGCAATAAACACCCGCACTGCCTTTGTTATTTTTGTGTCTCTTGGAACCAGTTGGGTATGATTGCTTGAAAGATTCAGCGAGGGATTGTTGCTATTTGGATGACTTTATTACCTTCTTTGCTATCCTGCCTTCAGACAGTGATATTGCTGGGTGATGACGCTGCAGATGTGCAGTAATGGTTATACCTGTAAAACAATGCTTGCACACAGTTATTTTTTGTTCACCGGTTTTTCTTTTATTGGCATTATACTTACCGGCAAAACCGAAATGTCCTCACACCGCAGATTTGAAAGACCCTGGAACTTTCTCGTACTGTTGCCTCACTTCGCCGGTGCTTCCTTATACTGTTGCCTCAACCTCGCTTCACCGCTGCTCGCCATGTTAATGTGTGGAATGATGGTTAAGCACCCCCTAACTACAGAACATAGTGATTGGATATTTACTTGCAGGAAGGAGTTTCCTCATCTCAGCTCATGAACTTACAGGCACCGTCAATTCGGGGAGATAGAAAACGCACATAAATTATTTAAACACAAAACCCAAATAAAAAGCTGCAGCACAAGGCTTACCAATGACAAGATCAAGGTCCAATAGCAAGGTCTTTGTTCCCAATAAAATTCCCATGCTATGCTTCTGCTAATTACAATGCAGGATTTCTATTAGTCTCTACAGTTAACTCTCCAAATAAACCAACTCCCTTGGTCAGAAATCATTACAAAAAATCATTGAAATTCAGTATTTTAATGGCTGTGATCGAGCAATGTAAAAGTGTAATATAAAGTCTCCTCATTGGATGCTCATAACTTCACAAAATGTAGTGAATATATTCAATAATTTTAAAGCAGCAGCTACACAGGTTGAAAATGTATATATTTCTTTTTATAAATCTCTCTATTAATTATTTTAAATGACTTTTCATCAGCAATTAGACAAGGTTGATCAAATAAACTCAAGTGATTTCATTCAATAAGTAAAGTGTAAACTCTTCAACACTTGTTTCTGACCCTCAGAGGCCTTTGATATCCTGAAGGAAGTGGATAGCAAAGGAATTGTCCCGGGCCCTGCTATATATGATGCCATCATTAAAGCACTGCTGGCTAAAGGCAACATAGAGGATGCCATCTCTGTCAAGGACATGTAAGTCTGTCATGGCATTCAATATCTCTGTCTTTGCATGGTAAAGATGTTCAAAATGTGGCCTGCCAAGTTACAGGTTTTAAGGTCACCGGCGGTAGCCATTATACTCATTTTGTGCCATATCAAGAAATCTTCTTGAGTTGAAACGGATGAACGCAGATAAGCTCCTACTAGCTGAACACACACACACATGCATACATGCGAAGCGAGCAGTCTTATGATTTAAGCTTTTTCAACGTTACTAGATAATCTCTTGAGTTCTCAGAAGAGCTCGACAAGATGCAATAATAACAGGCCTTTGTCGATTAGTAATAGATCTTTGCATTGTATTAGTGCTTGCGCTGGGGATCTTTGATTTATCCATAAAGCTCAGAGGGTTTACTGGGTCATATTATACTTCAGATGATATGTCCTCATGAAAGAAACCCATCGCCCCTTTAATCATGTGCGTGCTTCCAGGAAGGTTCTGTACAGTGCTATCACACAATACTGTTGCTATTGCACTCTGTGTTATCTCACTGTTCATTGACTTTTAATGCATGTACGCAGGGCCTAAATTAAGCTGTAGCTTCAAGCATCAAATTCGAAAATTGGGATTGGTGAATATATCAAACATTGTGACTTTATAATTATTATTCCTAACACATTGACGTTATAGGCCAATTATTGAATTGGAAAGGCTGTTTTGTAAAGAAATAAATGCATAAGTGCCATGTGTGCGGCTGTGTTCATTCAGTTTTGAAGAAACTCATGCACAGAAGCACCCTGACTGCAAAATGGAAATATTTTCTAACACTTACAGATTTTTTTTTTTTTTTTTTTTTTTTTTTTTTTTACGATTGACTCGAAAATAAATTTTAAGACAATTTAATTTTATATTAAATCGAGGTATCATATTTTTATGAAAATAATAAATACATTATATAATTGCACCAATGCGCTTTGGTTCAATCTCTGTATTACTCTGCCTGACTGCCTGTCTGGGTTTCAATCATGGTAGTGACGGACTGAACACAGAGACTGGACAGCCTAATTTAACGTAATGCATGAAGTTGTGGGCATGCATCGCAGAGCTAGTGCAAATACAACAAATACAAGCATTTAAGTGTCTTAAGTTGTGTATTTTTCTTTTGTTAATACCCTTGCATCAAACGTGCTTCGTTACTCCATCACTGCCTGACGAGGGCATTTACATTCAGACTAATGCAACAAGTAAAATCCTACATGACTTCACGCTTTACTAAGTCACGTCTGTGTGGATTGTCAAGACATATTTCCTTATCAAGTCGATAATCTCGATCTCTCAAAATGTATGAAGGACGTAAAAACCTGCCATGTGAAAAACCGCGCCCATCTTAGTTTGAACCACACTGATCTTTGTTTGGTTTGAACACGAGCAGACATGAGTAGCTAAGCCTGTAGCTGTGAAAAGTGAAGTACCCACCCCCATGACGTCATTTAGCGGACCTAGTTGAAACCCAGTCAGGCAGCATAATACAGAGAGTGGTGCAAAGCACATCAAATGATCAGTTTTTAAAAGGGGGGAAAAAAGATAAATAGAATGAATATGTTATTTTATAATAGACACACATCTGGTGCATGTATTTGCTCCTGCTATACGTCCACAACCTTACGCATTGGGTTAAATTAGGCTTTACAGTTTCCATGTTCAGTCCTTTACTTCCACTGTAACTTTTTAAGAAATTGGCAGCAGTATTACAACCTGTCATTCAATCAGAAGAAGACAAAGTCGAAGCCGAGCTGACAGCTGACCTTTCCCAGGCTCAGCAAAACTTGCAAAAAATACCTCTGTTTTCCTGCAACTGCATTATTTACACATATATATATATTTTTTTTTTAAATCTTCTGCAACGATATTTAACTCGTGAATTAGTTTAACATTTATTTACACCTTGTTGACCAATTTATGTATGGCATGGCCATTAAAAATAGAGTTCCTTAACCAGATGGTTTTTCAAGTTACTTATAAAGCGAATGTTACTTCAGTCATGTTGTTGTAATGTTTAAATTTACTAGTTACACAATTAAAAAAAATCGTAATCGTGAATCGGTCAAACTTTTTTTTGCCATATTGCCCAGACCTAATTACAGATAGACAATGTATTGTAAGTTGCGTTCTAAGGAAGATATTATGTATAAAAGGCATGAACTCTGTCAGCATCACAGTTGTCTATAAATGTCAGCTGTCTCTTACTCTTACTAGTCTTTTTTTTACAGCTCTTAATATGAAGCATTTATAAAACACTAGATTACACTTTTTCCCCAAAAGCCACACACTCTTTTCCCTATGCTTTTTTTCAGATGGGCTAATATTAAACTTTTGTATATTAATATTAACGCACCATAGCCAGGGCCAGACGGAATCTACGGATGTTTTTTGCTATTTCTGCGGAGAATTTTGGTAAAAAATCTGCGGATTTCTGCGGAATTATTTTGGGAGTATCCAGCGGAGTATTATAACTAAACCCTTAATATATTAAATAAAAAGAAATAAATTACTGAATAAAAACTAAATAAATTCAGATTTACACATTTACTCAAGTTAAAAAACAGAATTAATAATGGGCTAAAAATCTGCAGAAATCAGCTAAATTCTCGAGCGGTGTTGTCGCACGCCTACTGAAGGAGGGGAGGGAGGGTGTGTCGCGAGGGCACTTTGGATCATTTTGGAAGGGCACTTTCTATCCAAGACTAAAAAGGGCATGTGCACTGCACTGGTTGAGCCCTATGTGTGCACGTGCCTGATCCCCAGTCTCCTCATGTTTTGTGGGGGTTTTATGATCCTTTAAGCTAAATGGTAGAATCTCGCAAAATAAGTAACGATATCTCGTACTGTCATCGTAGCAAAGAAAAAACGTTTCTAATTAGTTAATGGAAATTTGTTATTAAAACTATTATGTTTAAAATTATTTTGAGAAAAAATCTCTGCATTAAGCATCACTTTATCACTATTGAAAAAAGGATGGCCAATAATTTTCTGCTTCTGTATAGCACAAATTATCAGCATCATACCACACCAAGATCTAACAGCAAGCCTGCTATATAGACTAAAATCTCAAAATATATCTAAATAATTGTTTCAGTATAATAAAACCATGTTTGTTGTTTATTACTTAAAAGGTGTGTGTGGTAGAATGCAAGCAGATGTTTGGCTCTACATTGGTTTGGCCAGCAGCTTCTTTAAGACCAGATTAAGAGGATTGGGGATGGAAGAGAGAAGAGAGAGATGGGATTGTCCAGCACTTAGAGGACCAGGCGAGAGTAAGGAAAAGGACACAAGGATTTTCTTAGGATTGATAAGAATAACTCTGACTCTGGTCGCTGGGCCAATCTGCCGTATATGAGCGACTGTTGGCGGCTCACGCTGGAGATAAGAAACGGCGGCTGATGCTCAATTGGGGCGACCGGATTAATCTGGTCAGTGAGGGTTATAAAAAAAGAAGACTTTGATTGAGGTTTAAGTGACGAAAACGGACGGTCGAGGGAGCATCCAGATTTGTAGGATTTATTGAGTCTCACACACATGCATGCACACAATTTCACGATGTCCACAGTGAAGAAATGGCTCTCAGCATCAACACCCATATATAACAACAACATGTTTTATTCATAGACACGACTACAGTTCTCAAACTACAGTTGGGTTCAACTAAAACTCCTCTTCTTTTTGTCTTCTCAGTGCTGTCGGTCATATTCCGTCATTCATTTTAAGTGACGTGGCCAACAACCTACTCATAATCTCTCATGTGAAGAAATGCCAGATGAAAGGTGAGTTGGACTTGAGTACACCAAGGTTTCTTCCCGGGTTTACTTCTGTTAAACTTGACCACACAATCTCCTCCTGGTCTTAGATGCTGTGCAGGTTCTTCGGGATATGTTAAAGGCTGACCAGATGCCCAGTCAATTGGCCATCACTCGACTGGTTCAGGGTCTCGCTGATGAGGGAAATCTAAAGGATATCCAGGAGGTGGAGGCCATGACGAAAGCTTTTGGCTCCTTCAATCTGTCCAATATGTTATTTGTCAACAATACAGCTCTTGCTCTTTTAAACAAGTAAGTTTCTTGCCGATGAAAGTATCACTGTTATTTCTCATGATCACGTAAGTTGTCTTGCACCGTTTATGCCTCTGTCACCTCAAATGGCTTGAAATGTTATGAAAAAAAGCATTATTTGTAGTCATCCTGAGCATTTTGAGTTACAATTTATGCTCTGGAAATATAGTCTGTCAGTCCAGTGGTACTATGATTTTTAATGAAGGATGTTCCTTTTACCAACCAAAGTAGACTACATTCATTTGATTCTAAATAAATCCTAAAAAAAAAAAACTGTGATATAGTGAGAGAATAATTTTGTTTAAAAGTTTTATTTTATTTTTTTTTATTGTATTTTAAAATCTAATTTATTCATGTGATAGAAAATACGAATTGATAGAAACAATTACTCAGGTCTTTAGTGTCGCTTAAAACCTTCAGAATTTGTTTTAATATGAAGATTTTGTGATCAAAAAACATTTTTAGATGTTATAAGCCAGGGGTGTCCAAACTTGGTCCTGTAGGGCCAGTGTCCTAGAGAGTTTAGCTCCAACCCTAATCAAACACACCTGAACGATCTAATCAAGCGTACAAGACATACTAGAGACTTCCTTGCAGGTGTGTTGAAGCAAGTTGCAGCTTAACTCAGCAGGACACTGACCCTCAAGGACCGAGCTTGGACATCCCTGTTATAAGCACTGAAAAGAGTTACGCCTTAATGCAGGGGTGGCCAACCCTGTTCCTGGAGATCGACCTTCCTACAGATTTCAGTTGCAACCCACATCAAACACACCTGCCTGTAATTATCAAGTGCTGTTCAGGTCCTAGTTAATTGGTTCAGGTGTGTTCGGTCAGGGTAGAAGCTGAACTATGCAGGAAGGTAGATCTACAAGAACAGGTTGAGCACCCCTGCCTTAATGTTTTGATGGAAATCATGATTTTTTGTTTAGGCTAATAAGTTAAAGGGTTAGTTCACCCAAAAATAAAAATTGTTATTAACTACTCACCCTCATGTTGTTTCAGACCCCTGAGACCTTTGTTTGTAAACTCAAAATAAGATATTCAGTCATTCGTTTTCTTTTTGGCTTCGTTAATTTTTATCAATCAGGGGTTTGCCACAGTGGAATGAATCCCCAACTTATCCAGCATGTTTTACTCAGCGGATGCCCTTTCAGCTGCAACCTATCGCTGGGAAACATCCATACACTCGCATTCACACACACATACACTACATACAATTTAGTTCATTCAATTCACCTATAGTACATGTCTTTGGATTTTTGTGGAAAACTGGAGCTCCCGCAGGAAACCCATGTGAACACGGAAAGAACATGCAATCTCCACACAGAAATGCCAACTGAGCCAGCCAAGGCTCGAACTAGCAACCATCTTGCTGTGAGGTGACATCGCTACTCACTGTGTTGCCCTAAAATAAGATTTTTTAGATTTAATTTATAATTTAGAGCTCCCTCATTCATAAAAATGGCTAAAACATTCTTGCTATTGTCAAGCTACAAGAATAATTTTGTGAATATATCATTTTGAGAATAATTCAACATTTTCTTCTCCTTAGTGTCAGTATAGGGTGAGCATTCACAAGCTCTAGGCACTGATGCATGCCCTGGATGCCCAAACCCATTTTTCTCTGTTTGAAGCACAGCACTAGCGCATGCAAGGTATACATCAGCAGTGTGGCGGAGCATGACACGTGAGAGTGTGCACTATACCAAAGTCCCTGTAAGGCAGGGGTGTCCAAACTTGGTCCTGGAGGGCCGGTGTCCTGTAGATTTTAGCTCCAACTTGCTTCAACACACCTGCAGGATGTTTCTAGAAAGCCTAGTAAGAGCTTGATTAGCTAGCCCAGGTGTGTCTGATTGGAAATGGTTAGAACTAAACTTTACAGGACACCGGCCCTCCAGGACCGAGTTTGGACATGCCTGCTGTAAGGCATGTTTTTGGGCGGTATGCTCTGGCGTTCTGTTGAATGGGGAAACATCAAATTCTCTCCAACTGTTTGCCAAGGTTATGATTACATTACATATTTGGAATCACCAATAAGGTCTCATTTCTAAATGCACTGTGACTACTTCTATATTGTTGATTAGCTGTTGGGCATTTCACTCTGTCTCGCGCTGAAGGCTGTCAGTGTCGACCAATCGCAGCACGCTGTCATTGGTCCAATCAGCGCAGATTAGCTTCACGCTAAGGAGGGGTTTGGGAACAAAGAAATCACTGAATGATTCATAAGGGAGGCGCTGGGATAATTAGGTAAAAATAAATGCTGATTATAAGACCATTTAAGTGTTTTTTGACCTTGCATGCATACTAGACTGTTGTTTGAGACTTTTACAACCAAAATATGACCCTATTTCATGTATAATAGGGGCTCTTTAAAAGCACAGATTGCAAGCTTTATTTGATATATTTCTTATGTCTGTAATGCAAGTATTTGCTGCGATTCCAGTGCGTTTGTTGACCACCAAACTGTCGCAAAAGCACAGGTCTGGTCTGAGTTCTCCCTTATAGAAACATAAGTCTGGATCGATCAATGATTGGCTCCCTAATTAGTAGGCGGGGCTTCATTCACCATATTGACCATTACACTTTCCCATTCAAAACTATATGAGTGGCACCTCTTGTATATTCTATAGTCTTTGACTTTACTGACACTGAGGAAAGGCTATTGAATAAGTCATTATTATTGTTTTATGTGCACACAAAAGTATTCTCATAGCTTAATAATTCTACCGATTAAACTGGAAATGGTATATGGTCTATTTTGATGATGTTTTATGATATTTTTCTGCACTTTGAACATCTCTGGAACCTTGCTGTTATGGAGGATGAGAGAGCTCTCTGATTTAATTTCAAAAATCTGAATTTTTTTTCTTAAAAGAAATGAAGTTTTTGGAGGTTGTGCAACAACAAATGGGGGTAAATACTAAGATAAGTTTTATTTTTGAGTGATCTAACTATTTAATTTAATTCCAAATGTTTATTTTCTTTCCTTTTTTTTAAAGCATTAGATTTTTGAAAAAGTAAAATGTCCAGACTTTCATTCAGTTGTGTACTTGCACTTCTACACTAGTTCCTACTACCATAGAAATATGTCAATCTTTCTAAATGTATTCAGGTTTTCATGCTGAAATTGCACAGTGCATTTCCAGTTTAAGGAAGACATCGAAAATGTGCACTGTTGATGTACCTGAAATGATTGGGGATGGAGAAATAATGACCTCGACGCCCTGTCAACTACCAAAATGCCCTGTTATCATGTCAGCATTGCCATTCCCTATAATACAACTACAAGTCTCTTTGCCACTCGAGCAAGGCTCACAATACTAAAAATGAGCAGTCAGTCAGATGTTTTTAAAGTGGATGCGCAGTTAAATGAAATGCAGCAAAATTCAGCACCACATACCTGACGGCTTGAGGAAAGCAGATGACATGGAGGTTAAGATTGTGATTGACAAAGACTTGATTGCAGACTTATTGTTATCTCGGAAACTCTGAACCACACGCTCTGCATTTCTAAAAACTCAACGCTAGCAGACTGTCTGGCGGGCGAGATTAGGTTCTGTCTGCACAAACTTCTTTTTTGTGAGCAAACAAATTCATGAAAAGAGCAACAAACCGGCTTTGTTTTTGGTAAATACCATGAAATGTGACCTTTTAGAGCTTTAACCTTGACTTAAAATTGGTGTCATCAAAGGTTTGTTGTAATACAATGGAGCGGCCTTTTCTCGCACCTCAATTTCATCTTCCTGTTCTTTCATCGTATCGTACCTTTCCTCCGTTCTCTCTCTTCCCCACATTATTATTAAAGACTCAGATCTGCTGTGATGGCTATGACTTTGTATTCTGAATAATTCACAATGGGCCGCACTAATGTGGTGGCCGAGTTCCGGAGCCCTGTCTCGCCTCTTAACCAGTCAGTTTGGCTCAGTTGCACACAGCACACGTGTCAGTGTTGCTCAGGTCCGCCGGGAGGTCAGAGTTCACCCCCGACAGGACGTAGATGCACAATCAGCCATGAGGAACGCTTTGCTCTTCCGCTGTCCTATGCTGTCTCTAGACTTTGGGAATGGTGGGGAATGACAATCTGTGGCTGGGATGCAAATATTAATGCAGGCCATGAAAGTTTTATGCACTTACTGTTCTGCAAATGAAGGTCGGGGAAGGCAAAAATGGAATGGAAATTTTTTACATGACCATTTGCTGGCTTTTAGTTACCCAACTTCTTCTGGTTCTTAACATTTCTGGATTTCTTTCTTCTGTTGAACATGATACAAGATATTCTGAAAATTTTGGGGAAAAGCAGCCATTGAACATCCATAGTAGAAACAAAAATACTATATTTTTCCACCATTCTTTAGTATATTTTTCTTTGTGTTCAACGGATGAAAGAAGCTTAAACTGTTTTGGAAGTGTTCCAATAAGTCTTTGAATTTTACAGAATTACAGAACTGAACAACGGGTTTTCAAAAACGCGTGTATTTCCTAAGAACTTCATGTCCGCTGGGTCTTAAAAAGCTTTAAATGTCTTAAATTTCAAAAACTTAAAATGTTAGGCTTTACAAATTCACTAAAATATTGTGTTGTAGGTATTAACCACTTAAACTCTGTGGACTCGGTACCGGGTCCATGACACCATCGACTTTCGCTTTCAGATTTAAAGGGCTAGGGTTGCACCAGACCCCTGTAAGTGGTGTCGTTTGAAAGTGTAGAATCTATATTTTATGCAATCATGCATCAATTTGGTTTTTATTCTACTGTATAAAAGTTATTTACACTTAAGTACACAGTATTTTGGATACCCGAGCTGGGTATTTTACATTGGTTCATTTTCATATTTTTTTATATGACACATGTACAAGTTATAGCTCAAATGAAAGCTCTTGCCTGTGTTCATACAGTTCTTTTTACTGAATTATATTCATATGCCAAACAGTTGTTGAATGAATTGTGGTGTTTCCATGGCGCAGAAATGTAAACAATACATTCATGATCAATAAGCAGCCCCAGATAGCACAGACAGCTGTCATCTCTTACCTTATGCTGTGCCCTTCAGGGCCATTCTCCTCTGTTTTTGAGGTGATGTGCATAAGTAATCCTTTTATATGTCTGATGTGGTCCAAACACAGTGAATTATGTTTGATCAAACAAAAGAATAGTGAAATATGTAAACATGGATCGGTCTCTGTGGCTTGTACAGCACCTCTCATCAGTTGGAATGCAATAACTTTTGCATAGATTATGGTAGAGACCTTTTTCTTTTTTCCTATGATTACAGACATGTGCATGAACCACCAAAATTAATTACAGCACGCTAGACCACACAGAACCTAAAAGGTACACTTTCAAATTTGAGTTTATAAAAAAAAAATACAAAAAGTGCCTCTTTTTTTTAGGTGTTTATTATAACACAGACGACATTTATTTATACAACAGTTATTTTAAACACTTTCAATAGTGTTTTATGAAAATTCAAAGGGTTTTCTTTAAAAGGATACCAAATTTTTCCACTTTATGTGGATTTGGGAAGCTTTTAAATTTGGTTAGGCAAAATCCAGGCGGAAATCCCAAAATAGCAGCAGAGTTTAAGTGGTTAAATCATTTTAAACAGGTTCTGCATACCTTGCTTAAATGATCTTAAATGACTTGGGAGGTCTTGGATCTTTTAATCTTGATAACTAATCTCTGGCTAATGTGGTTCGTCAAACAAGTTTGCAAATCAGATGGACTGATCTGAGATCTCTGCATGTGTTGTTGATCTGAGATCGCTGCGTGTGTTGTGAAGGACAGATTTGTCGATTCTCAATTCTGATCAGCAATGCAATGATTGGCACAGCACAGCAACATAATGACATAATCTGAATAATTTAAATGATCTATGTGAGCAAATTTACATCAAATTCGTAGTTAACGGTAAAATAACTTCACACCTTTGTTTTGGGCTGCAGGCTTTACACTTCATGTCAAGAGTATTTAACAGTTTATTTAGTCTTACATTTAGGATTTTTTTTTTGTTATAGTAGCCTATTCAAATTTCTTTATAACTGGCTGTTATATTACTTTTGCATCAAAGTATTTTGATATTAGTAAAGGTGGTTGCAACATTTGCGAAGCATCAAATCACCATCATATTAGCTGTCAAAACATGTACATGCATAAATTATTATTTAAAAAAAACAACAACTGTCTTATAGGCTTTGTGTGTGTCTATTATCATACACAAATTGTACTAAATTTGGTACCTTAAATCGTATGCGTTTGTATCTAAAAAATCCATATTAATAAAGGCTCTCTTTGAACACCTTGTGGAGAACCATCCTGTGACAGTCTTTGTACTTTTATTTCGAAGTGCAGATTGCACACATTTTATTAAAAAAAAAAAACCTTTTTGAACTATTTTAGTATTTTCTTAAGTGTATATAACTACTTCTGAACATATCTGAATTCGGTACATACTTTCAGTATTACCTTTTCTTGAAATTCTTGAATCTAATCCTGTTTATATGAAATAAGCCTTCTCCTAAGCTTTGAGCTACCAGAACTGTTGCTATGAAAACAACTCTCGGATGAGTTTTGAAAAGAGAAACAATCCAGGATCGTCTTAAATCACCAATAACCGAATTCAGCTAATTGAGTAATTCACTTCTGAAGACTGGCCCCAGGTCGTAATTTTGCTTTATCTAAGTACATCTGTTCAATCAAGCCAATGTCCATACAATAACCAACAATACATCACAGTAAAACAATATTTTTTATTGCAGAGATACAACTCAACAGCTGTTTTTCTTTAACCCTGTGTAAGCCTAAAATATCATTTATAATGGTCTTAATAGGTTCTTAAAAACAAATCTAAATTTAACTTGATGAAACCTGCAGGAGACACTTGAAAATGTTTCAAAGAATTTCAATGGTCGCCTGTTATAATCAATAGTATCTGGATGCAGCCTTTATGATGCAAGTTGAGATTGCATCACTCAGCGATACAATGTCAGACACAATGCACTCAAATGGAGCTAGTGACGTCACGGTGAGGGGTGGTGTTAGGTGAGCCCATTAAAAAGCATTGGATGCAGCTCAGATTGCACTGCACCAGATCTGCATCCAGACCCCTCTCGTTATAGTTGGAGCATCAACATTAGTTTCATGCCTCTCTAAGATATTAGTTTTTTGAATAAGTCAATATTTTAAAATGTTAATATATATTTGTGAGTCCTAACATTTGTAAAAACGTAACTACTTTTACATGGATTAGGAGTTTTATTTATTCTTGCCATTAATACAGATATAAAGTTGAAGTCAGAAATATTATCCCTGCATTGAATTTATTTTATTTTTTAAATATTTCCCAAATGATGTTTTACAGAGCAAGGAAATTTTCACAGTATGTCTGATAATATTTTTTCTTTTAAAGAAAGTCTTATTTGTTTTATTTTGGCTAGAAATAAAGCAGTTTTTAACTTTTTAAAATCCATTATAAGGTCAAAATTATTAGCCCTTTTAAGCTATATTTTTTTCGATAGTCTACAGAACAAACCATCGTTACACAATAACTTGCCTAATTACCCTAACTTGCCTAGTTAACCTAACTAAGCTAGTTAAGCCTTTAAATGTCTCTTTAAGCTGCATAGAAGAGTCTTGAAACATTTCTAGTAAAATATTATTTACTGTCATCATGGGAAAGATAAAACAAATCAGTTATTAGAAATGAGTTATTAAAACTATTATGTTTAGAAATGCGGTGGAAAAATCTTCTCTCTGTTAAACAGAAATAAAGGAAAAAGAAAACAAGCGGGCTACTAATTCAAAGGGGCTAATAATTCTGACTAACTGTATAGAAAAATCTGCACTACTAATCTACTAATGCTTATATATTATTGTATTTACCTATATAAAGTTATTGTACATCAGCACACTAATGTTTGTGCCACATTACTTTAATTTTTTATACATTCTTGTATCTTTGTAATGCTTAATCCATCAGTATGTGCAAGCTCTTTAGTCACAGTACAATTTCAAAAGCTAAAATATAATTGTTGTTATTTTTATTTGCATATGTAACAGAAAAATCTATATATTTTAAAGGTTGAATGTTGCACTTTATTTCTGACTTCAAAATTAAAATATAAAGACGGTCAAACTGAGAAGTCTCTGATGAGGAAAGAGTCTGCATTAAAGCACTTCACGATGCTGGATGGTCATGCTTTTTAATGTGACTGGTGGTCGAATAAGTTTGTCTTTAAAAGGTCTTTCTCTCTCTCTCTCTCTCTCTCTCTCTCTCTCTTTCTCTCTCTCTCTCTCTCTCTCTGCAGTGGAGACGTGGACAGTGCAGTGGACATGTTGCAAACCTTTTACACCGAGAACACTGAGAGGCAGAACAACAGTATTGCTCACGTCTTCCGGAAAGTTTTAAACGCTAATAATGATGCCGCAATGGATAAATGTAAGTTTCACACACACACACACACACACACACACACACACACACACACACACACACACACACACACACACACACACACACACATACACACACCACCTATTGACCGTGACATAGGAGTGTCCTTTCCCTCCTCACCGAATTGTAATAGAGATGGTAAAATTGCTACGTAATTCATCACCACAGCCGCATAGTGTCAGTACAATTATAAAAGAAGAAGCTTCAATCCCAGTTTGTGGATATTAAATCAGGTTTATTTTGTACATTAACACAATGGATGTCCATACAGCAGTGGATATTAATGTGTATCCTATCAAATTTTCCCTGCAAAAACAGTGCAAAGCTAATTGTGTATGTGTGTGCACAACAAATATATCAAATTTTTTATTTATAAAAAATATCAAAACTTTAGTAAGGCAGGTCTGCTTCATTCTTGTCTGTCACTGTGCTTTTTATCTACACAAAGGCTACACGCATCAGAGAAATACAGAGAAATCTCTGTGACTCTGACACGCACATGACAACGGTGGGTGGAGAGAACTAGCTTATTTGCGTTAACCTCTTAAGGCCCAAAGTGTTTTTTACATGCATTTTTTATTTCTCTTTGCTATTTGGGCTTATTGGGACCTAATTAGAATAAAAACCTAAGTCCTCTTTTGATATGATATACTTTTAGAAAAGAATGATGTCCATATGTGTAATCGTGGTTCGAATTTACTTAAAACTATTTCCTGACTGTTTTTTATGTATTTATAACATGGAATTTTTTTTAACTTTCTTTGACTATCAGAGAGCAAAGACAACATTTTTGCCCATTTTGGACAGTTAAAAATAGTGTTTGGGACATTTCATATGCTGCAAAACAGTTGCAGGATGACACTGCATGTCTGGAACAAAATATAAAACATTTAAAGTATTTTAAATAGCCACTTAAGAGCTTAAATGTGCTGTCCACATATGTGGACACTCAAGCCCTTAGAAGTTAAAGGCACAGGCAACAAAAACAGCTAAAATGTTCTGACAGCTCAAATTTCCCAGATGCAAAAAGATATAATAAATAGTCTGATGGGTATTTTGAGCTAAAACTTTACAGACACTTTTTAAAGACTCAGACTTAAATCTAAGATCTAAAATAGATGCCTTTTAAAGTAAATGCTTACAGGACTGAGGTGACTGTCAGTTAAGGGACTCACATCCTGAAATCCAAAATATGAGCTTTTTAAACCGCAGCAACTTAAAACGTTAAATTTATCTTTATTAGAAGTTTGTCAACTGAAAGTGTCCTAAATCGTTATTTCAGAATGTTGATGTAGTTCTGACAGAAAAACAATATCGAGTAATGCCATCATTTTCTTTTTGAGCATCATTTTCTTGTAGCAAACTAAGAGTAAAAGGGTTTGGTTTTGAATATTGAGGCTGAAACCATAAAGTGACATTATTAGAGAAGGAGCATAAGCCCAAACGTGGAAGCAAATGGTCAAATTTGATTGAAGATTACCAAAACTCAAATAAATTCAGTGAATTAACCTGCAAAGATTAATTGTTCACCTCAAGAATAACAAATGCTCTAGCAAAATAAACATGGTACATTTTGATTTCATACAGCCTTCAGATACACTGATTGACTTAAAACTCATTCAAGGACTCCTAAAGTCGAACAGATACAACTGATGCACACTTTTACACAACTAGTGTTTTTGGGTTCTTCTAAACTGACTTGAGTTATGTTGGGAGAAACATTACAGCAGCCCACTGATGTGTTGTAACACGGTAATCACTGCTGTGTGCCTGTGATTGATTGACATCTCTCTCTGCGTCCAGTGAGTGCCATGGCGGAACGGCTCTGCAATCAGTTTGCCTCCTACAGAGCGGCTACTGACCTCTTCCTGGTTTACGTGGACACAGGCAGGACAGAAGAAGCCAAATTCCTCCTGCAGGTACAGTCTCTCACAAACCCAGAAATGCAAGAGGACTTTGTGACCTTGCTGAATGTAATTTGAGTTAGTTTTGAAGCCAGCTGACCCTTTTGCTAACTACAATTCTGCCACAAGTGATCGCCGCTCCTTTTGACATCTCGCTTTCTCATATTTTAATCATCCACTGCTTTTTATGCGCTTAGATTGACTTGTACTAGCAAGATCTTCCCTTTTCCCTCTTTGGAAAAGCACTTTAGTGAGTTGAGGAACAAAAATGGCTGCATTAAGCTACCGCTAAACCCGAGAGCGAGTCAAATCCTTTGAGATGTTAAAATAACAAGAAGCTTTTCTGAGATGGAATGCTAAATATCCAAAGATGTGTTTTTTTTTTACTTGAAGTTTTAGATCAGCACGTTCAGTTGTTATAGGTGTCAGAATGGCATCAGAGTTGCCAAGTCTCAAGAGTGAAGCTGCTGGACTGTAGTTTTAATTGCTCTGATTGTTATGAAGGCTCTTTGTTCATTTTAATATAGCAGCCGCTTAAAAGCCTCCCAGGCCCCTTGGCTTTTAATTCAGCAGATGCACAGACACACACACAGCCTTCACGACTGGCTTGTAATGTGACCTCATTGCCACTGAACCCAGAGGAAGCGCAGGGCGGTCCAGCAGTTTCACACACATACTAACAAGACGAGATGACGTTTTCCGTTAGAAGAAGTACAGACTTTTTTTTAAAGAAACACAGACATTGAATACAAATGTGAAATGTATATAAGATGATATTATTTATTTACACATGCACAAGTTGTGTGTTATCATTTGAACTAGGGCTTCAATTTGTAATTGAACTGTTTAACTTTTTAATTGCAAAAATTAATCAATGAAATTTGTAGTAATCGATGCTTTGTTTAAAAACTTAACACATTTAATGCTTCGCTTCCTGCTTGTAAAATGATTATTTAATTTTCTCATTATAATATTTTAATTAACATGCAATATGTAGCTTGTTTTTAATTTATCCTTCAATTATATTATTAGTTAAATCCATCATTTAAATGTAGAATATAGTGCAGTAGCTTATATGTTTATTGCAATAAGCAACATAAAGTGTGTGCCTGCGATTAGCTTTTATACAATCTTTACTGCTCTGTTGCATTTCAGTCACAAACCCTTCAAAGAAAATGGAAAAAGCTTCATCTGATTAATCAGTTAATCAATCAATTACAGTGGTATATTAATGGATTATTACAATTATCAGTAGCTGCAGCCCTAATTTGAACACAGAAGAAGATACTGAGCAGAATGTTGGTAACCAGACAGTTGATGGTACACATTGCAAGGGTGTAGATTTGCTCTTGACAATGGTGGGGACGTGCATCTCTATAGTGCATGCATAGAAGAGCACAGATTCGCTTTCATGTTTTTAAAAACATGATTAAAGGCTTTTAAACACTTAATAAAACGAAAAACAACTAATAAAATACAGCCCATGCTGCAAAAGTCAATTTACATGATTTAACTCCAATCTGGCTTTGAGGAGGTATGAATGTAGAGAGATTTAGAGTGGCATGTGACACAATTTAACCATTTTATCCTGATTATCATTTTTCATAATCATGAAAGTCAAAATCGAAACTGAATTTCAATTATTACACAGCCTTCGGTATTATTGTTAAGGTGGACTCCAAGTGAACTTGACTTGAAAAACTAGACTCTTTGAAAAGTTGTCCACACCTTACAGTGAAGGAGAACTGGAAAAATTCATTGTTTTGCTGCTTCTCACATTCAACAGCATTAATAGTCCTAGCTAATCACACTGTTCTTGTTTTGTGGGAGGGAGGACCTGAAAAGAAAATGTGATTTAACCCTTTCTGCATGTCTAGGTTACTAAGGGTTGACGGAGCATTACTTTACTTTGAAGGTGATTAAATTATTGGCAGGGACATTTCAATAATTGTTGGGTATTAGTAGAGACGCATCCCTTCTATCCATGCCAACTCTAAGCCCTTGACACATTGGCTTCTGTAAAAAAGGTACTATTAAAAACTATGGCTTCCATGAACTGCATGGTTGCTAATGTTCTTACTAACATACAAATATCTTCTATTGCCTTGAAGAATGAAACTTGTTTGATAAAAAGTGTAAGGTGAGTAAATGATAAAAGAATTTGTATTTTGAGTGAATCGTCCACCCAAAAATTATTCCTAAAAAATCGTCTACTCACTCTGATGTTCTAAACCTGTGAAGCTTTTGGGGGACAAAACAGAAAACCTGTCTGTATAAACACACACACATAAACACCAAGCACACATACATAGACAAAGCTCTCTCTCTCATTCGCGCGCACACACAAACACTCTCTCACACACACACACAGAGCAACAAACAAGCTTAGCACAGCATCGCACTGTCTCATTCACTAACACATAAGCGTGCTCGCTCGCTCGGGAGTCGGGAGCGATATTGCTAGACGGCCCTCTCTCGTCCACAACAGCCGTGGGAATGCAGACCTCTACTGTGTTGCACGCTGTATGGGAGGTCATTTTCAAAAACCCATAATGGGGGCTCTTTAAATTTTTGAGAAAGCTAAGCCTTTAAAATATTGAACTAAAATACCAGATTTTTCCGTAATTATCTAAAGATGCTATATCTCGCAAAATTACTTTTTATAGTATTCAAATTTTTTGCCTTTTATAAATATTTCCTTATTAATAAATGTAATTAATAATTTCTTGTACCTATTTTTTAAGAATAAATCTGTTAGAAGGACTCTTAATTGAATACTATGATAAAAAGCTTCAGTACTTTTTCCATCACTTTTCTCTCATACTTCTATCTATAATATGAGCTTCACAGTTCTGTGCTTAAATGGTTCACTTGCATCGTAAGTGCTTCAATATTCCATGATTTTAAAAATGCCCATTATACCGTACCACAAATGCATGCGATATAAATTACCAATGTACAGTTTTGTCCTTGCTTGCTTTAAAGATTGCCAGAATATCCATAAAATGCCCGATCCATTCATACCTGCTAACATTGCCTTTCTAACAAAAACAGCCTCAAGGTTATTGAGCCTCCGAGCCCTACAGTTTCTGTACAGCCTCGTTTACCCTTCCAGAAATTCACCGTGCCTTCGTTTAACTTGCGTTATATTGTCCTGATTAAAGAGTGTGGAAATTGCACACCGACGCTTGAAAGCTCAGGAGCACGCCGATGCAATTCAAAGCCTTTATACGGCTAAGTGTAGATAATTGTACTTTAAATTGGGCGGACACTGTACATTTTAATTTTCATAAAGAAATAAGTGGTTATTTGCCTGACTCCCCTATTAGCTGTATAATTAACCCTCAACTATAGAGCACTGCGCTGAGTGCTAAAGGATGAAATGGAAGATGGATACGCTCAAAAACACACGTTCCCGTCATGCTGTTGTACACACACACACCTCTGTATGCTCCGTATTTTTACTGCCTGCTGTGTGGATTGAAGTAAATGGCAAGGGTTATGTTTTGCTCAAGGGCAGATACTGTGAACACGCTCAGGCGTTTTGATATGCGATAAATGTTTGTGTTGAGAGTTTTGAGGTCTCTTGTGTTTCTCTGATTGCTTTAGCGCTGTGCGGCTGTCGGCGAGCAGAAGGACTTACTGTTCTCCTATGTGTTACGAGCGTCCCAGCAGCCCGGACAGGTAAACAGAAGCTGTTTGTTTTTATATAGTCCATGCTTTTTGTTTAATTTATGCATGAGTTTTGATCTGAGAAGGAGAATGTTGCACTAAATGACATGAAGGACATAGTATGTGAATTAATTAATAAATACTGAATTAATAGCTTGAAGTTGTTTATGAATAATGATGGTTGATTGTCTTTTTGCAGGCTGCTAAAGTCATGAGTCTTATGGAACTGATTCCTGACATTCGAGAGAAGGAGGATATTTATTCGCAGCTGATGAAATGCCATGGTAAGACCACTATTTGGCAGGGGGATTTACAGTACAGAACTGTGCATCGGTGGTCCAATGTGGCAGTATAAATGTTGTTACAAAACATTTGAAGTTAAGGGTTTAAGAAAAATCTGTGTCCTAAAAAAACATTAAGCTGTACCACTAATCTCTGAGTTGTTAATAATAGCATCAAATCAGCATATTAAAATGATTTCTGACAGATCATATGAATTATGGTGATGGGATTTGAGAGAAATTAACAAATAATATATATATTTTTTTATTTTACCATTTAATATATTAATATGATACTTAAAAAAATAGAACTAAAATAATATTTTATAATATACAATTTTAATTAAGATAATAAAATTGCAGTTTTGATCCTAAAAAAAAAGAAGAAGCTGTACAACTTATTTTAGTCAATAATAATAGTTTCTTGAGCATGAAATCAGCATATTTGGATGATTTCTGAAGGATGTTGGTAGTTGTGATGCTAACAATTCAGAAATGTATAAAAACAATTATTAAAAATTATTTAAAGATGTATTTAAATAATATTATTGTAGTTTTGATCCTAGATCAGTATATCATTATGATTTCTGAAAGATCTTGTGAGATTCAGGCTTAAAATATGTAATTATTTACCTTTATTTTGTTACATTTTTAAAATATTTAAATATAAAACTTATTTGAAATGTAAGAGATAAAGTACATCCAAGAGGTTGTTATCCCAGAATAAATTTGTATAGGAATGATGGGCTTTATTCTGTAAAAACAACTGTCCTGGATATGTAATGTAATGTGTATTTATATAGCGCATACACCCAAAGCGCACAGGACAACGGCTCCAGTGCGCTCACCACAGACCAGCTATTGGTGGAGTGAAGAGACAGTGATAGAGCCTATTCAGTGAATGGGAATGATTAGGAGGCCATGATGAGTAAGGGCCGATGAAGAGAATTTGGCCACGGCACCGGGTGTACGCCCCTATTCTTTACGAGAAGTGCCATGGGATTTTTAATGACCACAGACAGTCAGGACCTCAGTTTAAAATCTCATCCAAAAAACGCAGCTCACTAGCTATGTTTCTTATTTTTATGCGCATTTAGCATAAATTTTGAAAATGCGCATAAAAAACATATCCGCATAGTGTAGGATAAGATATTTTATTCAATAAGAAAATATGCGCATAAACTACAATGGAAACACTTTTACCGCACAAATTTAAAACCGCACATTAAAAAAGGTCATGTGATTTTGTTATAAGAGAGAATGTGATGATGAAAATGTTTGTAAATGGACAAACCAGAAAGCTGAGCACACTGTAAATCATCTGAACTGTTGTTTTGGTTATTCTAAAATGCCTTACCGTTTAAGTATTAATGTTATTATGTTTTTAATGCACTCTGGAATCAAGAGTGCCTGTGCTCTGCGTCTGACACCTTCAAAACTGTGTTCACTGCGTGTCAGGATTGCCTTCTGAGGTAAAAAGTTATTTATTAGATGAAGAAAAGATTGACACAGCTTCTCCTGCTGCAGTAAATTCTGTTTTTATTGTTGATATTTGGCACCAGTTAGTCAGGAAGTGGCGATTTTGTTCTTTTTGACTCGTTGGATGGAAATGCTGCCTTATTCGCACATCTTTTATGTGATATTCCAGTTTTGCGCATAAAGTTCATTCGCATTTTTGGATGGAAACGTAGCTAATGACACTATAGTGTCCCCTTCACTATACAGACCGCAGGTTGAGTGACCCCTGCTGGCCTCACTAACACCACTTCCAACAACAATTTAGTTTTCCCATGTGTCCCATCCAGGTACTGACCAGGCTTAGCCCTGCTTAGCTTAAGTGAGTAACCGGTCTCGGGTTGCAAGGTGGTATGGCTGGGGCTGGATATGCTCTATTCTGCTTATCACAAATAAAAATGGCTACTTGCCACAAAACATAAAACTAAGACACAAAACATTGTTCTGAGCCATAATAGTTTATTAATTCTTTAAATGTAATTTAACGCAAAGCTGACAAACACAAAAACAGCTGATGGAGTATAACATTGCACTAATTTGCGTATTATTCAGTCACAAGATGGCTCCAAACAGTTAAAAACTCAAAGCTGGCTGAGTAAAACATTCAGTACGTGGCTACATTTTATTTATTCACAAGACAGCAACAAACAGCCCAAATCAGTCAAAAACACCACAGTGTGACAAGCAGACACAAATAAATGTGGATGCAAATATATGGAATTGAACATATTCACTGACGGTCAAGGTGATTTGAAGTTTCCAGGTGATCCTGCGTTGTTTAGAGGTTGTTAACTGGGAATAACATACCTTGGAATCTTATGTAATGCACCTTGTAATCTCAAGTAATGCACAGTTTGCTGTGAGGCTTAGGCTTTGAGGTAGATTTATGGTATAGGCCGATAGAAAAATACTGTTTTAATAGTTTAAAAACAGGCAAAACCTAAGGTATGTCCCCACAATTCACAAACATAAGTATATTATTGTAAAGAAACACTCTAGTCTCCTAGTAAACAGTTGAATTTTCCTTTTTTACAATCAGTTCAGCCAATCTCTGCGACTGGTAGGAGCACTTTTATCTTAGCTTAGCATAATTCATTAAATCGGATTAGATGATTAGCATCTCGCACAAAAAAAAAAAAATTAATTCAACAGAGTTTGGATATTTGTCCTATTTTAAGCTTAACACTTCTGCAGCTACAATATGTACTATGACGTATGGAAAACAAAAACTCCTACTTTCTAATGAATACTTGTATTAAATAAAATAAATAAAAAAACATTTAAAAGATAATACTTTTAGTTTGGAATGTTAGCATGTTAGTAGTTAGCACACAGTGTTTACAAGTCATATTAAATACTCTATTGAATAGTGTGTACAAACACTATTGTTCAGCACATGCACAGAGCATTTAGAGACTCTTTGGATTAAAGGCAACAATCTTGTAAATAATGTTACATTTCTTGCGGTATGCTAACAGCTACATACTACACACTGTGAACATTAGCCTGTTTGATCCTCTTCACTGTAGCAAACCTATGAATTTAATAGTCAGCCAATTAAAAATGCAACAAGCAGAACACATTTAGTAACTCACAGGAGGCACGCTTGCTAATACAAACACATGTTCCCTAATGAGGGGCTACTCTGTATCCAGCCTACCGTGAGAAGTTTGACACGTTTCAGTACTTCTCTACTGCATCACTATTTGATGAGGTCTGATGGGTGCAGGATGTTTAACAGAGCTTTTTTTTCCCCCTTCTTCTCAGGTTTGGATCAGGATCTGGCCTCAGCGAAGGCTCTGTATGAGCGCATGCAGGTTGAGGGGGTGAGGATTGATGAGTTGACGCTCAAGAGACTGGCTAAACTATACAGAGATTCTGGAGAACCCGTTCCCTTCGAAGAGCCTGCGGTAATCATCCACATCAACTAACACTTAATACACATTGAGCATGACCTTGTCATTATTATTAATATTAATATTACATTTGTTATGTAATATTATTAATGTTATTCTTGTAAGTACATTGAGTCAAAGACAAATTTCCTGAAAGTAATAACAATAAAGTATAACTCAACCTAAATAGGGAGAGAACTTTGAACACTAAAATGTTTGTTGCAAGATATTAAAAGCCTGTTAAATATGTAGAAAAATAATGTAATACTTAATTATTTGCTACTGTGATTTATTTTATTCATGCGAACATATTGTAATACATGTATAATAGTGTTGTCACGATGCTGGATATTTAATACATGATAAAATATTGATATTCAATACTGTAGGGAACAAATTCCACAACTTTAAAAGTATGCAAATGAACTCAAATTGGAAAACAATAACTAAACCGTATATTGTTTACACCAGGTATGTCAGCAGTCAATAAGTCTAAAAGTCAATGAACTACAAAAAAAGCTAAATGAGTGCGATTTCTGATTAAGACAAATGTTAAAATCTTACTATCATTAATAAATTAATCATCTCCCTTCTGCTGAGAAAAGTGCGAGCAAAGCCAGACGCAAGATTGTATCATTTTAAATATTTCAGTATGCATACTTATTGATGATCTTAGTGTTGTCAAAAAATATTGATATTAAGTATTAATGCCTTTTACAAACATTAAAAAGCACATATACATTTAATAAGATATATTTTAAATTTATAAATAATAAATCAAAGTAATTTTATTTCAGCCCTTTTAAAATACAAGAATAGGTAAACTGCAAAAATAAATATTTAATATTCAAAAATAATTAACAAACACAAAAAAAACAATTGTTTTTCATCATTCATATATATATATATATTTATATATACAGTTGATTTTAGAATGATTAGCCACCCTTTGAATTGTTTTCTTTTTTAAATATTTCCCAAATGATGTTAAACAGAGCAAGGAAATTTTCACAGTATGTCTGATAATATTTTTCTTCTGGAGAAAGTCTTATTTGTTTTATTTCAGCTAGAATAAAAGCTGTTTTTAATTTTTTAAATACCATTTTAAGGTAAAAGTTATTAGCCCCTTTAAGCATTTTTTTCGATACAGAACAAACCATCATTATACAATAACTTGCCTAATTACCCTAACCTGCCTAGTCGATCGTTTTTAAAAGTGGCAGAAGGTAGATTTTTCTGATAAGTCATCTGTTGAACTGCATCTCAATCATCACAAATACAGCAGAAGACCCAAGATTCTCGAAATCAGTCAAGTTTGGTGAAGGAAAAATCATGGTTTGGCGTTACAGTCAGTATGGGGTGTGCGATAGATCTGCAGAGTGCATAACAACATCAACAGCCTATCAAGACATTTTTGCTGCCCATTACATTACAAACCACAGAAAAGCGCAAATTCTTCAGCAGGATAGCGCTGCTTCTCATACTGTACTTCAGCCTCCACATCAAAGTTTCCGAAATCAAAGAAGGTCAAGGTGCTTCAGGATTGGCCAGCCCAGTCACCAGACATGAACATTATTGAGTATGCCTGGGGTAAAATGGAGGAGGCATTGAAGATGAATCCAAAAAATCTAGATGAACAGTAGGAGTCCTGCAAGAAGACTTTCTTTTTCATTTCAGATGACTTTATAAATAAGTTATTCGAGTCATTGCAGAGATGTATGGATGCAGTCCTCCAAGCTCATGGCAGTCATACATAATATCAATTATTTTTCCACTGCACCATGACTTCATATTCTATACTGGACATTATTTCTGTTAAGTGACAAGACTTTTGTCAGACCTTACTTTCCTAATTAAATAATTAAAAATCAAGGCATGATCATATTTTATTTAGGTAAAATAAGAGTAATCTAGAGGCCTTTCAAATAAGCCACTTTTGATACCAAATGATCAACTAGTCAAGTTATTATTTGTTGTTCCTAAAACTTGAAAAGGCAATAAGACTTTTGTCAGGTAGTGTGTGTGTAGAAATATATACAGTAGAAAAAGATTTATAATGTATACTATTAATAAACACTACAATAGTTGTTCAGTGATTATAAATGAATCCTGGTTCAAAGGTTTTAAAGTAAAAGTAAAAACAAATACTAGCATATACAGTAGGTGAGAGTTTAAAGTGACTATTACCGCCGCGTCATATACCGCCGCCGTTTGAAATAGGAGCCGCTTTGTTTTTAGTGTATGACCGCAGTTTGTGAATGAGCCGCCAGGGGGCGCAAAGGGACGGGATGCGAACCGACAGAAATAGCCCACACAGCAGCCTTAAATATGCTATTGTGCTTGTAAATGAGATTAAACAACTAACTAACTGTGGAAATCTGAAAGAAGTTTAAAAAAATATAACAATATTAAATGAAATTATGATGTAATTTTTTGTAACAATACAGTTTTTTATGTCTAATAATTGCACCTTTGGCGGACACTTTTGCCTTGAAACTTTTTTTTAAGACTAATTTAGACATTTACTTGACCAGTATGACTCAAAACACAAACATCTTTATGAACTGCACATGCTGTGTGCAAACAATATGGAATGTTATGAGCACAAACCATTTTGAAAGTAGCTGAAGCTCAAATTGAGTCCAGTTTCATGTCACCTGCTCTTCTGAAATGCTGTTCCTCTACTTCTACTGTACCATAGTTCCTGTCAAAAACACACTGCATGTTTCTGAACAGCCAGTTCTAGCTAACTGTCGTCCATCTACAAACCCCTTCCCCCTCAGTGCACCTTTCAAGTCCTCACAAAGCAATCTCAGGTAGCACTTCGTCCCGCCGCCGCCGCTAATACCACAGTACAAAGAGTCTCCTGAGAGAGGCGATAAGGAGAGATTTGAGGAGCCGCTCGCATCTGGCCTCACTTCTCACACACAGCTGCTGTTATTTATCGACTTTAATTACCCCATTAATAAGGGAATATACATTGTTGAAGAAATGGTAATCTTCTAAAAGCACTCACCGTCCAAAAATAGATGTTTACAGGCACCGGTGCCGCTTAATTACAGGAGGGCGAGCGAGTAAATGTGTTATTTGTGAATTAATACGGTTTGTAAGATGAAACGTGAGCGGTGGATTGTTTGGACCGTGTGCTTGTTATTAGTTTGGCCCTGAGGGCAGGAAAAAATACACAAAAACAAAATGGTTTTGACAGGAAAAACAACACAACATTCACTCTAAGTACAATTCTACTGAAAAATTGAGGGGGGCAATATAATCTCTAAAAGATGGATCTCTGGATTTCTAAATCTTCTGATTTACTTCAAGTCTGGATGAAGGGAATTCAAAGAGTAGTGTCTAAACACGTTGTAAATGTTAGAACTGTTTTGCTGAAACCCATTACAAAGACTCTAAGGTACAGTGTTCAGTGGTATAGGAAGCTATACAATATGCCATGTGTGATTAAAGTCAGCAAAGAGAACAGCACAGCGGAAGACCAACTGTTTCTCTCTGTTTTGTACTTATTTTAAAGACCTCCAGAGTGAGGTCTGCAACAGGAAGCTTTACAAAATTATATGTGTGCATATGCATTAGATTAGTCAGTACTGAAGCCAAATCTGGAGCTAAAAAAATAACTTATGATAATGGTCCAAAAACTAGCACACCCAAATGTATGTGTTATAGAGAAATATTAAATACAAATTTTAAAAAAGAGGAAAACTCAAGAGAAGAAAATAAAATGTGAAAAAATTAGTTTTATTGTTTTGCTTGAATTTAATTGTATTTTCAAGAGTTCACACTTAGATTCTGTTTGACAACTTGTTAGCAAGTTAGCAGGTTTGGCATGCTGTCCCGGGAGAGAACCCTGAGCTCGGAGATAGTTGAGCCCAGGGCTCCCGCCAGGTCCATAAAGCATGTGAGGGGAGTACGAGGTCAGGTGTTCTCGAGAGCTCCCCTCGGCAAAAGAGGAAAGGAGGAGAAGGGGTGGATGGGGGGTTTCTTCGGAAAACGAAGATAAGGGAGTAGTTCTTAGCTAGGTTACTTATAGTGAGTTTGGATCAATCCGATTGGCTAGCCAATGAGTGTAGATGAGTGGCCAGCTGCAGTCAATCATATCACGTGCTCCTCTCGAAATTAGTTTGTGAAACTTTAATCTTACCATTTCAATATATGTTTGGTGACTAAAATATTATTTTAATAAATATTTCTATTTAATAAATCTATTTTGTTTAAATGCACCAAAATACATTGTCTATATTCACTGAGAAATGGATACAAGTATACATTTTTTAAATGGGGTGTACTCAATTATGCAGAGTACTGTATGTAGTACTCAATTGTGGAGTCCAGCTTTTAACAGCTTTTCAACAACTCTATATTCAGGATTTTATTTTGCAGTGCCAAGACACTGGTTTGGCTACGTTTGCACTAAATATAATAAACTAATCCAGATAAAAAAATTCATAAAATGCTCCGTGTCCACGCTAATGTTTTCAATTCTTTCCAAAACTTGCTCATCCATACTAAAACGGCTGAAACGCTTTTTCGTGTGCTTCACATGCGAACAGACGTAAGGCTGTTTTACTTGCACCTTATCGCCTGCCGTTTATTTACTTTCCGTTTTTTAAACCTTTCAGCAAAATGTTGCGGACAATCACACGGTTCTTTAAATGGACTGACAGTGAAGTGGAGCTGTTGTTAAAAGAAACACAAGAGTCTTACCGTACGTTCACACCGAAAGCGGCAAGAGCGTCAAAGTAGCCGGAAGTCATTCATTTTTAATGAGAGCTGGCGGCGATAAGCAGCGAGGAGCAGCGCGGCACGTCTTCACCGATGTGGGCGTCGAGAAGAGTTGAAGTCAAGTCAACTTTATGGCAATGAGCTATGATGCGGTTCTGCGGCAAGCAATCAGAATGAAGACGTCCACCGCTTGATAGAAGTTCAGAGAACACAGACCTGTCAACTTTATTTCCAACCACAGTTTTTCCCAAGGATTTGATAATTGTGATCGCCGGATTTTCAAATATTTACAATGGTTTCTTACAGGAGCATGCATTAAATAAGTTACTGGCGAGTCACTGATGCGCATTAATGTTATATATTTATCTTAAAGCGGGAATCTCACGCGACTTGACAGTACAAAACAGTATAGCTGCTTCAGGATATTTCAGACATATGGACACATATTGGATAAATAGAGCAAAGCCACACCACACGCAACTTGATCATCCATTGTTAAATGAATTTGATAAGAAATGCGCAACATTTTCACCGTAGAAACATGTTTAATGCAGGAATGTAACTAATATGCTACAACAGCTCCTTTAAATACGAGATCAATGTAGCCAGTTTTGACGCTCTCGCCGCCGGAGCTGAAGACAGACAGCGTTGTCGCCAGTTCGCTCTGGCCGCTTTCGGTGTAAACGCACAGTTAGGATTCACACAAAATGTCCACTGCATGTAAAGTCTCTAATTCAACTGTCGTCTGTTTCTGCCACTGAACAACAACTCCCTGTAAACATTTTCTGTCCTTTAAAGAGAGGCAGTATAGAGCATGTACAGACATTAATCTTTAATAAAGATATCAAAACGGACAACATCCAGCATCCATTGCTGTACAATGTCATCCACCAGGTTAGCTGAATTGGTCACATGACTAAATTGCGTCATTGTTTTCGAAAACCTCCGTTTTCTGTCAACAGGAAAACAGCGCTTTGAAATTCCTCCACTTTAGACTGCATTTTCATTTCCTGAAAATGCAGTCTCAGTGTGGACCTAAAGGCTGATTTATACTTTTGCGTCAAGCGCACGTGAATGCTCCGACGCAGACTTCCCAAGGTGGCATAGCCCTCGCACGGTCACATATCCCTTTCGCAGTCGCATAGCCCTCACCGACGCTGACGCACGCCTTTCAAAAAAATTGAACTACACATCGCACGATGTGTTTCGCAAGCTCTGTGATTGGTCTGCTTGGTAGCACTAACGAGTGTGGGCAAGAAAGAGCTGCACGAACCCATTGCAGTGAGTGTTTACAAGTCTTGAGTTCTGTGAAGGATCTCCAGATGGAAACTTTTGTTTTGTGTTTACCTTATGATTAAAGTTCAGGTTGTGGCTGTACTTGATAGCTGCTTTCCAATTATTGAGCGTGGTTTGTTTTGCTAGCAAACATGCCCACAGCAATTGAGAGCAAAGAGTACGGCCTATTTTTCAAACATTTTTATTTAGATTTTATGTATTTACTGCTATTTTTTATCATTCAAATTAGGCTGGGTGGTTAATGAAGTGTTATTCTGTTGTGTGACTAGCAGTGGTGGAAAGAGTACTGAAAAATCATACTCAAGTAAAAGAACCATTACTTGCCCAAAAATGTAGTGCAAGTAGAGTAAAAGTGTCTGTTGTAAATGTTACTCAACGTATGAGTAAAAGGTAGACCTTTTAAAAGTACTCTAGAATAGTGAGTAGTGAGTATTAGGCTGTAAGAAGCTGATGCATTTACAGGTAATTTGTCTGTGTGTGTGTGTGTAAACGTAACATTCTGTAGAGCATTTAGTCATTGCCGAGCAGGTACACAACGCCATAAGACGTTATTATTTAGTTAGATTAAGGTTGTGATGTCAGGTGACCAAATTTCAATGTCTAGCCAGCGTCTAAGGATAACCTTATTTTGATGTACAATAACAATGTCATATGACGTTGATATTTGATTGATTTTAGGTGTTGTAAAATGACCAAAATTTTTAAACCAACATCATACAGACATTGTCAAATACTGACATTTATTCATCAGTTATGGCAACCAAAATCCAACTTCTGATAGACGTCACAGTGGTAACGTTCACACAACGTCAAGCTGTAACACCATTAGATGTTGATATTTGGTTGGTTTTAGCTTTATTGAGGTTGGCCTGACGTTGAGTTCTGACGACAACCTGATTTTCATTTCCAAACAAAATGTATCGTCCCCATGACATTACAATGTCAATCTGACGTCATGTTGACGTCTTGTGCCTGCTGGGTGTTTAAGGCCTTTTCAGTCATCATACAATAAACATCCATCATCTTCTCATCAGTGACACGCATCTAAACAGTCTCTGGGTCGATGCGTGTCAATGCGTGTTAAAATTTTGGACATCTTCTTGGACACTTTTAATGCTTCCACGTCTTGAGGTCTTTCATTATGATGTGATTTTACCTTCTATGTGAGATTTGATTGGACTCGCAGGACTGATTTTTCTAATCTCCTTAGACAAGAAAAAATAAAGTAGTGACTGCAGGATGAAGTAGTGGCGTAAAAGTACTGATACAGCACTAAAAATGTCCTCAAGGCAAAGTAAAAGTCCACATTTTTAAAAGTACTTAGTAAATTACAATTCCTAAGAAAAACTACTCAATAACAGTAATTTGAGTATTTACACCACTGGTGATTAACTCAGAACACACTTAAAGTTTATTTAATTTTTTAAAAAACACAGTAGTACACTGTGTTTTTCCCTGAGAGATCTGTGTTTAACCCAGAGAGATCATTCGCCAAGTATGCTTATGAGTCAGTTTCATTTTAAGTCTCTATAACCAGTATTTTTTTGTAGTGATCAAAATAAAGTAATCATAGTTTGAAGCAACTTAATGCTAGATATGAAGATTGTAGCAATTACATTGTTACACCACTAGCTGGCAAAAATCAAGCAATAATGGGAGTTCACCAAAAAAATTATATTTTCTCATTTATTCACACTCAAGTGGTTCTAAACTTAAATTTTTGCAGCCATTGACATCTATAGTTGGAACAAAAAATATTTGGAAAGTCTGTGGCTTTTTTCCCCAACATTGTTCAGAATATCGTTTGTGTCCAACAGAAAAAAATAAACTCAGACGGTTTAGGAACAAGTGGAGGGAGAGTAAAGATGACAGAATTAACATTTTTTTGTGAGATAAAAAAATGCAACAATCACTGAATATCTTGTTCAAGAGATTCTTTAAAACTGCTTATTTATTTATCCCGTAATAAAGTAAAAAGCATCATCAAATAAAAAAAAATGTGGTTTTATCAAGAATTGTTCTGCTCTGTAAACATGTTTTATTTGTTTGTTTTCCCGCAGGAGTCTTTTCGTTTCTACGCAGACAAACTGAAGGATCAGCGAACTCAGTCCACAGCATCCATTGACAACTAAAAACATCTTCCTTCCTTCCTTCCTTCCTTCATCCATTCATTCATTTTTTTATATGCAGCAGATGTGAGCAGCGTGTTCTACTGTGATTTTGTTTTTGCTCTTCGTAATGTCATGATATGGTTAACATGTACATACAGTTAATATTTATGCAAATAAATGCAAACCCAAAACCTTAGTGGTTGTTTTAAATCTTTATTTTTTCTTTCTTTTTTTATATTTGGTTTATTTTGTTCTAAATTGAGTGTCGCTCAATAACAATGATTCTCTGCAAATGCTGGTTTTGGCTTGTATGGGAATATGTCGATATTGGATGCATGATATGAGAGATTATGGAAGATTGTTCGATATTCTTCACCAGTACATTAGGCTTAGACTCGGTTGTGTAGGAATATACTGTAAATGCTATATAATAAATATCTCATTGGAACAATCCTGGATCAACTGACATGCATCCTGCTTTCTGCTTTCTGTTTTTTTTTTTTTTTCTTGGAAACAGTAGATTTATCAGGATTAAGATTAAGTGGCAAAACATACATTATCTGGCACAGATGTATTTCTGGGCATCTTGCGAATGTTTTAAAGGATTTAGGCTTTTGGCACACTTTGATAAATGATGAAATCTTCTACACATTTAAATAAATAAGCATTTAGACTGAAACAAAGAGAAACTTTTTAGGGATATTTACCACAGTAGAGTGAAATCTCTTGGCAAACTGAACTAAAGTTTGTGAGGAAATGAAACGGAACATTGCTGCCATCCAGTGGAGGTGAACCGACCTGCACACAACTGATTTCACTATGACTATGGGAGAAACGGCTTTACTACTGGGGTGTCTTCACTAGTGTGCTGACCGTTGACCTCTTTCAGAACAAGATATAGTCCCTGCATACTTTTTAAGTACTTAATACTTTAATACCAGCAATGTTATGGAGCATGATCAATTTTCTATTGAAGACAACAAGTAAGTATGTTTCAAAAAATGGCTTCCCAAACCAGCTTTGGTTGTGTTTGTGTGAGAAATGTGCAGTTTTTTGTAACAAATGTAACATAGTTATGACGCCTGTATAATAAGTAGAAGGGGACTTTGTAGGACATTGTCCATGTCCCCATAACGGCTTATAAATCATACAGAATTAGTTTTGTTTTTTCATCAGAAAGTAAAAATGTACAGTTTGCTTTGAGGCTTTTAGGGGTAGAGACTAGAGTTATGGTAGTCTCATAGAAAATTATAGTTTGTATAGTTTAAAAACAGCCAAAACCGGATGTCCCCACAATTCAGAAAAATAAAATTTACATCTTAGCAACACTCAACTTAAAAAATAAAAAAGGCCCCTAGCTGAACTGTTGCTTTTTTATCGATTTGACCAATCTCTGGGACTGGCGGGAGTGCTTCTTACTTAGCTTAGCATAAATCATTGAATCAGATTAGACCATTAGCATCGCGCACAAAAAAATAAAAAATCCAAGAGTTTTCACTTCTACATTAACTGTAGAAACTTTTCGACTTTAAAATCATGTAAGACGGGTGAAAAATGAAAAGCTATTATTTTCTAGGTTGATATGAACTATACTTAATTCTGGTGTAATAATCAAGTCGTTTTGAATGCTGTACCATACCTGAAACAATGGAAAACAAAATGGGGTAAAATGTTACGCCACGTTCCATAATTGACACAAATCTATAAAATTGTAAAATGTTTATTATTTTATTCAAGTAAAATTTTGAAGCCTTCAACCAAATGTAAGCCTGTTAACAATGAATGTAAGACTTTAATGCTTTAATGAATTAAATATTGTATAATATCGTATAATGGGTAATAAATGTTGTATAAACTGGTTCAACTGGGAATTTTTTATCCTAGGTGTATTTTTTTGTTGCATTAACGCAGCTAAGATGATCTGAAATGTCCAAAAGGATGCAGAAGTGTTAAAATAACCATTTTCTATATTGTAATATGTAATGATGTCGACAAAGTGAATTTTCACCATTTTGAGGCTCACATTATTCTTTAGAAATCATTCTAATATTTGTCTCATTAGAATTATTTTTTATTTTTTTAATCGTTGTTTTGTTTTTTTGCCCAGGGTGCTTTAATGAATGAACTTCGAGTTAAAAAAAAAAAAAAAAAAAAATATATATATATATATATATATATATATATATATATATATATATATATATATATATATATATATATATATATATATATGTGTGTATATATATATATATATATATATATATATATATATATATATATATATATATATATATTACAATAAGAACTATGATTACTCTTTCTTTTTTTCGTTCATTATGTTTTATACAGCAATGCCATGTAAATTCCTGCATATTTGAATGTGTTTTGCTCATTCTCCTGCACGTGCGTGTGTCAGAGGGAGGTGAAGGGCTTAACTGCATTATTGTATTACATTCTCATAATCTATATTAGATGGATCAATTATGAGATAAAAAAAAGAAAAGTCGAAATGAATCAGATAATGTTGAGATGATAAGATATATTGATGAGTTGAAATGAATATAGGTTGTTGATGAGTTTGTGATATGTCCGTAATATTAGTTAATAATTATTATACAATTGAAATTAAAAATGATGAGACACTAAGTTTTCCCATGCAGAGATGGGAAGGGCATCCGCTGCATAAAAAAACGTGCTGGATAGGTTGGCGGTTCATTCTGCTGTGGTGAACCCAGATTAATAAAGGGACTAAGCCAAAAAGAAAATGAATGAATGAATGAGACACTACGTCATAATTAGCTATTAGATGAGAATTTATGAGATGCTCTAAAGCTACTTTTGAATTTTTTCATGAAATACATTGAGTAACACAAAACATTAAAATGATGAGATATGATGAAAGGTAATAGATTGAAAGGTCAGTGTTTAGGTAAAACAATTCTGAGTACATTATAACTGGGATACAATAACATTATTGTTATTGCTTATAATAAATAATATCATATAATTATTACCAATGCATTTATGCAGAAATACAACTTCCATCAACAGTATATATATATGCAGATAAATAGAAAAGTTGTATTGCTGAAACTAAAATTGGCTTTATTTTATTTATTTTTTTTTATAGCAAAATGATGACTATTGGAGACCAAACAAATGAAAAGTCCCTGAGTAAGACTGGAATTTTTCCAGTGTAAATTTGTCCCTGTGTCATTGACTCTGGGCTATTTATTTATTGCTCAATAAAAGTAACGTTTGTAGCATCAGATCAGTAGCTTTTCAATCATTTTATTTCTTACTTTCAAAGATCCAAATGTGCTTGATCTGTTCAAGATTAAACAGTTTATTAAATATGACATACATGTGGAATTGAACATGCATCATGAGAGATAAATCCATAAGCCAAAATCTGGACATGTTGATCAGAAGGTGGCACCAGCGCAGTTTTCTAACAAGCCAAGTTTCTACACTTAAAATATATATATATATATATATAATATATAATAATATTATATATACACATACATACATGCTTTACAGGAGTAAAAAATTTAATTAAATAAAATTACACTAAAGAGATGCAATAAATGTTATTAAATGTATCTAGCAAGCATGATCTCAAGTGATTTAACAAAAAATAAAATAAAACAAACAAAAACAACTATTATTTACAACTATTATAGGGATAGTTGACCCAAAAATAAAAATCCTGTCATCATTTACTCATCTTTCATTTGTTTCAAACCTGTTTGAGTTTCTTAAATTGTTTCGTGTTAAACAGAAAAAAGAAATCCATACCTTATGTCTTTAAATGATAAGGAAATTCCAATTTTTGGGTGAACTATCCCTTTAAAGATTGAAAAAAACATAGTACACTTCTGCCATCCAGCGGCAGAGAGTGGAAGTACAACAAAGCTCACGATTTGATCACTGTTTTTAGTCAGCTTTCAAACTACTAAATCAAGTGAAAACAAGAGAAGGAATAAACTGAATATGCATCAGTGCACTGAATAAACTGGAAACAGATATATGGTTCTTGTTGCAAACTAGCCTAAACTAACAGATTTGTTTTCCAAGATCTATAGTTGGGAACTTTACAGCTGCTTGGCAAAACAAGCTCCAATATGGACCAGAATATATCGCTCCCTTACCAGTCCTGACTGGATTTCTGTTTAATGAATTTGAGGGACAGATAATAGAGCAATATGAAAACCAAAGAAACAGCAATAAGCACCAGGTAGCAGGAGAACAGCGGATACTGGTTCATCTTCATCATCTCCACAACCTGAAAACCAAGTTCAACATTTGAGTGAATTATAAGCACTATATTATATTTTTTTTAGAACAATAACTTGGACTTGAGTAAATTCCACTGTTGAGAGAGAAAAAAATCACCATGGTGTAGGTCACATTTCAGAACTTCAGAAGCCGTCAGAAATACTGTTAAATAAACTACATGTAGCTTTAAATGCTAAATATATATATATATATATATATATATATATATATATATATATATATATATATATATATATATATATATATATATATATATATATATATAAAATTTGGTGTTGTAACAATATGTTGATGCTTGAGAAAGTTAGTTAAATTTTTGCTTTCGACATCATTTATTTAGTGTTTTAGGATAAATATTTTTTCTTGTTCAATTTAATCATACAAGGCATTTTGTCCAGTGCAGATGTTAATTTTGTCAAACGAATATGTAAATATTTATTAAATTTTATGCTTTATATAAATGATTGAATTATGTTTATAATAAAAATATAACATTTCATCCCAATCTCAAAAAATGCTTCTAAATCATAACATTTACACACATCTTTTCAGTTTCAGGTTTTCTTCTCAATTTTGTGTTGTGCATTATTTAGAGACTCTGATTTTGTGTGATTTTGTCTTTCTGGTCTTTTCCGTTGTCAAGTAAGGCAAAATTACAAAGAAAGCTGATCCTGATAGGTCCTTGTGCGTGCATTAAAAAATTCTGATTGGCTAACAGAAAGAACCTTATAGAGTCAAGCTAGAGTTCAACTTTGTATTAAAACCTTTTAAAAAAGGTTTGTATTACCTATTAAAAAAACATCACATAATGTAAATAAGTTGTCATTTAATAAGAATATGTCAATAACTCGGGTTTGACAAAAATGTCAGGTAGACCCTTACAATTCTAAGGTGACGATATAAATATATATATATATATATATATATATATATATATGTATGTAACATATATATATATATATATATATAACATACATATATATATAACATATATATATATATATATATATATATATATATATATATATATATATATATATATATATATATATATATATATATATATATATATATATATATATATATATATATAATTGTTATATATTTATTATTATTTTGAAGGTGACATTGGATAAAATTTTCCCCTTTTCAGGGATTTCCTTTGTTTAAATAGATTGGTGTCTGCTAAAGTAGCTCAGGCATGCAGCTTGTTTTTTGTAAATTGTCTGAGTGTATATTGGCCCGTGTCCACTGAGTGGTATGGTACGGTGGGCTTTTATGGCCGTTTCCGCTGTCAAAAAACGTATCAAACCATACCATATAACTTTTTCGGCACTCTTTTGAAAGGGTACTAACGTTGAACACTGATTGGTTACAGAGATACGTCACGAGTGTGGAGCTAGCCAGAAAGAAAACGAAGAAACCGCCATGTTTTAAATACACAGCCGAGACATTACACCGTAATACTATATGCATTTAATAACGAGCAATTGATTACCCGAGCACAAACAAACCTTGTCATTGTCTTGATGTACAGACACAAAGCCAAGAAGAACAAAATCTGCCTTGTCTTGTTGTTGTTTTACGAGGCCGTCTAAAAGTGCGAGTGGTTTTCGCTTTATTCAGGGAGCTCGAGATCGCATCTATATTTGATATAATGAACTTCTTAAGCTGATGATAATAACGTGTGCATGATTTTTGAAGTGTCTCCATCATCGGATCCTTTCAATAAGAAAAGAATAAATGTGAGAGTGAAGCAATATTTCACTCCTAGCAGTGCTATATGGCTGTATATCGTCCCTGGTGGGACACTAAGGCACTCAACCTGTGGCCCCGAGCCAACGCACGCTTCTCACCAGTTCTAATATACAGCCATATTGCACTGCTACTCGTGTGATATTGCTCATATATAGTCGTTTGGGTCCCACTTTATATTAAGTGTTCTTAACTACTATGTACTTACATTAAAAAATAAATACAATGTACTTACTGTGTTTATAATGTATTTGAGAACACTTGTGGTGCTTTTGAGTTGGGATACAGGTTGGGTTATGGACAGGTTTAGTGGTATGGGTAGGTTTAAGGGTGGGTTAAGGTGTAAGGGATGGTCAACAGTGTATTTACAAATGTAATTACAAAAGTTAATTACAGATGTAATTACATACATGTATTTAATCAAGCATAAGTACACAGTAAATACATGTATTTACACAATAAGTACATTGTAACAAACAAAATTAATTACTGTGTAAGTACATATTAGTTAGGGCCACTTAATATAAAGTGGGACCGTTGTTTGTTTTAAAACATTTTAAAACTGGGCAACAATGGGCAACAATTATATTCAGACAGCCTAACGCAATCTCACATTTTGTCATTATAATACAGAAACAGCTTCAAATACTCCTTTACAGTATGTCAGTCATACAGCCAAAGTCATGAGAAGCTCGATGATCATCTGAGCGCTGTATCTGTGCTCCACAGGTTCAACTACACCTTAAGAATAGATCGGTAGGCTAAAACAAACCATTCCTGGTTGTTCAGCTCATTAAAGAGATATGAAACTAAATAGCGAAACAAAATTGGTGTTTATTTACACTACCATTGAGAAATGTAACCAAAGTAAATGATAGACCTTTCAATCACCCTAAAGAATCATCTCATCTTGTGTAAAATGGGCATCCAGAGTTCATCAAGATTCTTTGGATTCATTTTCAATGCCTCCTCCATCCTACCCTAGACATGCTCAATAACGTTTATGTCTGGTGACTGGGCTGGCTAGCAAACCAGCAACCTTCTTGCTGTGAGGCGACACTGCCAACCACCGTGCATACATACATATTTATAACTAAAATATTTTAACATATATGTACATATTTGTGTTTCCAATGGTTTTCCATCCAAAATATATATATATATATATATATGTAAGCATTCATTTTTGCAATATTTTGAAATATATAAATCTAAAATCAAACAAAAAAAAAAAAGCTTCAGGTGTAGTTAATGTGTTGGAGCTCTTTGGATAAGGGATTCATAAAGACAAACAACAAAATCCTAAGCCGAAAGCACTCGAAAAAGTAAGAATGTCCAAATGTGCTTGATCTGTTCAAGATTAAACAGTTTATTAAATATGACATACATGTGGAATTGAACATGCATCATGAGAGATAAATCCATAAGCCAAAATCTGGACATGTTGATCAGAAGGTGGCACCAGCGCAGTTTTCTAACAAGCCAAGTTTCTACACTTAAAATATATATATATATATATATAATATATAATAATATTATATATACACATACATACATGCTTTACAGGAGTAAAAAATTTAATTAAATAAAATTACACTAAAGAGATGCAATAAATGTTATTAAATGTATCTAGCAAGCATGATCTCAAGTGATTTAACAAAAAATAAAATAAAACAAACAAAAACAACTATTATTTACAACTATTATAGGGATAGTTGACCCAAAAATAAAAATCCTGTCATCATTTACTCATCTTTCATTTGTTTCAAACCTGTTTGAGTTTCTTAAATTGTTTCGTGTTAAACAGAAAAAAGAAATCCATACCTTATGTCTTTAAATGATAAGGAAATTCCAATTTTTGGGTGAACTATCCCTTTAAAGATTGAAAAAAACATAGTACACTTCTGCCATCCAGCGGCAGAGAGTGGAAGTACAACAAAGCTCACGATTTGATCACTGTTTTTAGTCAGCTTTCAAACTACTAAATCAAGTGAAAACAAGAGAAGGAATAAACTGAATATGCATCAGTGCACTGAATAAACTGGAAACAGATATATGGTTCTTGTTGCAAACTAGCCTAAACTAACAGATTTGTTTTCCAAGATCTATAGTTGGGAACTTTACAGCTGCTTGGCAAAACAAGCTCCAATATGGACCAGAATATATCGCTCCCTTACCAGTCCTGACTGGATTTCTGTTTAATGAATTTGAGGGACAGATAATAGAGCAATATGAAAACCAAAGAAACAGCAATAAGCACCAGGTAGCAGGAGAACAGCGGATACTGGTTCATCTTCATCATCTCCACAACCTGAAAACCAAGTTCAACATTTGAGTGAATTATAAGCACTATATTATATTTTTTTTAGAACAATAACTTGGACTTGAGTAAATTCCACTGTTGAGAGAGAAAAAAATCACCATGGTGTAGGTCACATTTCAGAACTTCAGAAGCCGTCAGAAATACTGTTAAATAAACTACATGTAGCTTTAAATGCTAAATATATATATATATATATATATATATATATATATATATATATATATATATATATATATATATATATATATATATATATAAAATTTGGTGTTGTAACAATATGTTGATGCTTGAGAAAGTTAGTTAAATTTTTGCTTTCGACATCATTTATTTAGTGTTTTAGGATAAATATTTTTTCTTGTTCAATTTAATCATACAAGGCATTTTGTCCAGTGCAGATGTTAATTTTGTCAAACGAATATGTAAATATTTATTAAATTTTATGCTTTATATAAATGATTGAATTATGTTTATAATAAAAATATAACATTTCATCCCAATCTCAAAAAATGCTTCTAAATCATAACATTTACACACATCTTTTCAGTTTCAGGTTTTCTTCTCAATTTTGTGTTGTGCATTATTTAGAGACTCTGATTTTGTGTGATTTTGTCTTTCTGGTCTTTTCCGTTGTCAAGTAAGGCAAAATTACAAAGAAAGCTGATCCTGATAGGTCCTTGTGCGTGCATTAAAAAATTCTGATTGGCTAACAGAAAGAACCTTATAGAGTCAAGCTAGAGTTCAACTTTGTATTAAAACCTTTTAAAAAAGGTTTGTATTACCTATTAAAAAAACATCACATAATGTAAATAAGTTGTCATTTAATAAGAATATGTCAATAACTCGGGTTTGACAAAAATGTCAGGTAGACCCTTACAATTCTAAGGTGACGATATAAATATATATATATATATATATATATATATATATATGTATGTAACATATATATATATATATATATAACATACATATATATATAACATATATATATATATATATATATATATATATATATATATATATATATATATATATATATATATATATATATATATATATATATATATATATATATATATATATATATATATATATATATATATATATATATAATTGTTATATATTTATTATTATTTTGAAGGTGACATTGGATAAAATTTTCCCCTTTTCAGGGATTTCCTTTGTTTAAATAGATTGGTGTCTGCTAAAGTAGCTCAGGCATGCAGCTTGTTTTTTGTAAATTGTCTGAGTGTATATTGGCCCGTGTCCACTGAGTGGTATGGTACGGTGGGCTTTTATGGCCGTTTCCGCTGTCAAAAAACGTATCAAACCATACCATATAACTTTTTCGGCACTCTTTTGAAAGGGTACTAACGTTGAACACTGATTGGTTACAGAGATACGTCACGAGTGTGGAGCTAGCCAGAAAGAAAACGAAGAAACCGCCATGTTTTAAATACACAGCCGAGACATTACACCGTAATACTATATGCATTTAATAACGAGCAATTGATTACCCGAGCACAAACAAACCTTGTCATTGTCTTGATGTACAGACACAAAGCCAAGAAGAACAAAATCTGCCTTGTCTTGTTGTTGTTTTACGAGGCCGTCTAAAAGTGCGAGTGGTTTTCGCTTTATTCAGGGAGCTCGAGATCGCATCTATATTTGATATAATGAACTTCTTAAGCTGATGATAATAACGTGTGCATGATTTTTGAAGTGTCTCCATCATCGGATCCTTTCAATAAGAAAAGAATAAATGTGAGAGTGAAGCAATATTTCACTCCTAGCAGTGCTATATGGCTGTATATCGTCCCTGGTGGGACACTAAGGCACTCAACCTGTGGCCCCGAGCCAACGCACGCTTCTCACCAGTTCTAATATACAGCCATATTGCACTGCTACTCGTGTGATATTGCTCATATATAGTCGTTTGGGTCCCACTTTATATTAAGTGTTCTTAACTACTATGTACTTACATTAAAAAATAAATACAATGTACTTACTGTGTTTATAATGTATTTGAGAACACTTGTGGTGCTTTTGAGTTGGGATACAGGTTGGGTTATGGACAGGTTTAGTGGTATGGGTAGGTTTAAGGGTGGGTTAAGGTGTAAGGGATGGTCAACAGTGTATTTACAAATGTAATTACAAAAGTTAATTACAGATGTAATTACATACATGTATTTAATCAAGCATAAGTACACAGTAAATACATGTATTTACACAATAAGTACATTGTAACAAACAAAATTAATTACTGTGTAAGTACATATTAGTTAGGGCCACTTAATATAAAGTGGGACCGTTGTTTGTTTTAAAACATTTTAAAACTGGGCAACAATGGGCAACAATTATATTCAGACAGCCTAACGCAATCTCACATTTTGTCATTATAATACAGAAACAGCTTCAAATACTCCTTTACAGTATGTCAGTCATACAGCCAAAGTCATGAGAAGCTCGATGATCATCTGAGCGCTGTATCTGTGCTCCACAGGTTCAACTACACCTTAAGAATAGATCGGTAGGCTAAAACAAACCATTCCTGGTTGTTCAGCTCATTAAAGAGATATGAAACTAAATAGCGAAACAAAATTGGTGTTTATTTACACTACCATTGAGAAATGTAACCAAAGTAAATGATAGACCTTTCAATCACCCTAAAGAATCATCTCATCTTGTGTAAAATGGGCATCCGATGTCACCTTTAAGAATTAAAATTAATAAAAATGACAGTGCCATTCATTATTAAAATGACAAGTCTACTCAAAATTATTAAAACCAAATCCGAAACCATTGTGGGAAATCTGCCATACAAATATATTTCTTTTATTCAACACTCATCTAAATGTGGGCATGTTTTGCTTGCTTGATGTTAAATGCATTGTATAAGTCGCTTTAGAATTATAAAGCATTCATCATATTTGTCACATTTTCTCATCACTTTGAATTGCTAACGTTAAACTCACCTTAATACCATCGAATTCTACAGTGAGGTTTCCAATAGTGATTGGGATTCTGGTCCCACGAAACTGAACCTGCAGCATCCCCTCAAAACCCCAGCGCATGAAGGATATGTAGGAAAACCAAGACGCCACTGTTGATGATCAAAGTGAGCATTAATTTAATACTTTCAGATGAGCAGCTAGCATTTATTTGAGATGAATTGTTCTCTAAAGTGTTTTTACCCATCCACATGTTTTCCAGACTGATGACAAAGCCAGCGGTAAGGTAGAATACTGTGAAAAGAGCATTGCCCATGAAAGATGAGGTCTGCAGCGTTGGCAGGGCTGCTGCCACAAACAGTGCCATGGAGCGGCTACAATACACCGTCAGCCAAACCAACAGGAAGTTGAGCAGAAAGCGATCAGGAGCGACGTTGAGCCCGGCCAACCAGTAGATGGGCACACCGTATACCAGTGTAAAGGCACAGTGCTCTGGCAGCTCTCCAAGTACCTGAAAGAGACATTAGAGCTTGAAAATCTCATTTAACATCAGGAGTTGACAAAATCAGGCAAAGTCCAGAGACCAAAGAGGAGCTAATGTTCAACTCAGAGCCTTTCCCTATCATGAACTGTTATGTAAATTCAACGCAACTGCTGGAGTTTATATTTATGAGGATTTTTTTTAAAGACATTTATATACTTTGCAGCAGCAGTGTTTTGTTCTTTAGTAAGTGTGCATATTTGAATGCATAAATTCTTTGAAATTTGCTCTTCAGTGTTTGGGCTTTTAAGCAGAGGCATTTACGTTACACTGAACTGAACTTCAACTGTGAAAACTGGACTGAAGCAGTTTCAATTTACTTGAGCTTCATCTATGTTAAGCTGCACTGACACAATCTACATTGTAAAAGTGCTATAGAATTAAAGATGAATTTGAATGATTTGATGAGTTAATATGTCAATTATTAGCTAAAAATAAAACCGTTATGTACTATTGGAAAAAGACACTAGGAAATTATAGAGTGGAAAAATAGTTAATATTGTATGTGACTCCCATGAGCTTGGACTGCATCCATACATCTCTGCAATGACTCAAATAATTTATTAATAAAGTCATCTGGAATGGCAAAGAAAGTCTTCTTCCAGGACTCCCAGAGTTCATCAAGATTCTTTGGATTCATTTTCAATGCCTCCTCCATCCTACCCTAGACATGCTCAATAACGTTTATGTCTGGTGACTGGGCTGGCTAGCAAACCAGCAACCTTCTTGCTGTGAGGCGACACTGCCAACCACCGTGCATACATACATATTTATAACTAAAATATTTTAACATATATGTACATATTTGTGTTTCCAATGGTTTTCCATCCAAAATATATATATATATATATATATGTAAGCATTCATTTTTGCAATATTTTGAAATATATAAATCTAAAATCAAACAAAAAAAAAAAAAGCTTCAGGTGTAGTTAATGTGTTGGAGCTCTTTGGATAAGGGATTCATAAAGACAAACAACAAAATCCTAAGCCGAAAGCACTCGAAAAAGTAAGTGGAAAACTTAAAAAGCCTTTATTAACAGCACTACTGTAAGCATTTACCTACGCATTTTAACAAAACCTTCAACATAGGCTTATTCTGAAAACGTAGCCCTAAATGCATTTCAGGAGATCGCAAATTATGTACCCAAAGCTATGTATGGCTGCATTTCATCTTTAAAACGATTGCTACAGGGTGGTATGATGCTTTTCCTTTTCTCGATTACTATATTAACGGCTTTCATATTGTTACCAGTTTTTCTGGTAGCTCGACACTTACGTCGACAGATTTGAGATGCAGAGCGGAGTTGACCACGAAAACGGGTCAACGGGAAAAAGTCCGCTGAAGAACGGTTCCAGAAAGCAGATGGGGCAAAAAACAAAAGCCAAAAAATAAAATAAACAAGTAAATAACAGGGTGAGAATGTGATAAAACCTGAAAATGTGGTAAAAATCAGGCGGGGACTTTTCAAAACAAAGCGGTTGGGTTGGGTTGTGTTTAGGGAAGGGGTATGGTGGTGGCATCGATCAGTTGGTTAGTCAGTCAGTCAACAGCGGCCTCTGGTGGATTTATGTGAGAACAGCAGGCACGAATGGCACACATGATAGAAATTTGAGATCTCAAAAATGGATTCGCAAAAACAAAAACTGCAATAAAACGTAGCTCCTGTGACGTATTTTGCTCTCTCCAGAAATGTATCCACTTGTTAAGTGTGACGTCACGCGAAGCGGCTTCCGGGCCCAAGCGCTCCATTCAACTGTATGGGGAGACTCATGAAATGGTAATAATAAACGTTTACAAAGGGATTTAATACTTTCAAAAATCACGATCGCAATATTTATGTCCATTCCTAATATGCAATGATCAGAAAGTGATTCTTTTTTTTATAAATTGTTGAAATGTTGGTATTTGTGATGAAACAAGCCCAGAATTTGTTGTGTACACTATGACTTTAATATGTGATATGAATAAAAAGTGATCATAAACGAACAATTTCTCAACTCAAATGAGTGACGGCCTGGACCCGGAAACAGTATTACATATGTCACCAACACATATGTCACCAACACATCACCACTTAACAAGCAGTAGTATGTAATCAGAATGAGCCTGAGTTACAAAACCTTCATTAAGGTTAACAAGTGTATAATGCTGTTTCACGTACATTTGAGTGCCTTGGACTTTGATTTTGTTGTTTATTTTGAAATTTATGTTGTATAAATGATGTGAAATCCAGAAAAACGTCTGTTATACATGTAATTTGCATATATTGGCACACATATAATATTTCTATATGGAACACACATATAGTACAGGTATGTAGAACACATAAACACAGGATCATATTATCTGTGAATGTTGCAAAGCTAGTTAGGTTTGAGGACTGACACTGTTTTAAATTACTAATCAGACTGCAGCAGAGTGTTCAATAATACAACTGACGTCCTAAATTTAATGAAACCAAAGATCAAAATATGTAAGAAAAGTAGCACTAATATCTGTCCAAAAAGTGGAGATTAATTTTGATATCCAAGCAATAATCATTAATCTTTGCTGTTCTAAATATTTACACATGGACAATTCTGAAGCTTGTACACAATGCAGATTATTTACCTTGGCAAAAAAGTATGGGGTGACCGAGTACATGCCATCTTCCAGTTCATGATACAGCATGGCTCTCTCTGAATGACCTGTGAAAAGCCTGTTACATCAGTGGACATCAGATGACTCCAATGGAGTAAATCTTCAGTCATTTACTCACACTTCGCGATGACGTCCAGCACCACAGCAAAGGGTGTCAGAGCTCCTATCATGTAGAGCAAAGCCACTGTATCTTGGATGGAAAGACCTTCCTCTGTGCACCCGAAATATAGGAAACCGATGAGCAATGACATCAGCAAAGCTTCTAAACCATGAACCACCAGTGTCACCAGGTCCCGGTAGTCATTAAATACCTGCCGTCTGAGAAAAAAATACAGGAATGTCTTGGCAAACAGCTTTCAGGTGACAATTTTGAGATACTCTTTAAAAAAAGTGCTTCATTTTAATGTTTTTTTTTTTTCTGAGTTGCCATAGTACAATTATTCTGCGTTACCTAAAGAATTCGTTAAGTTCATAAAATTATTATTATAGAAGAACATTATTTTAACCTTTTCCACTTTAAATAGTCTTTTGTGGAATGCCAAAGTTCTATGAATGTTAAAGTGCCTTTATTTAGTCTTTTTAAAAGCTGTTGTGGTTTTTTACCTGATTAAGGTTGTGAACTGATGCACTTTTCCCGGCAGCTGATCCTTCTGTTTGGAAACTGTGATCACTGATTCTTTCATTGAGACAGAAGGAACACTGCTGGTGTAGAAAAATAGCATAGAAAACATAGGATCAAAAATCTCTCTTATAATATATAAGATTTTCAAACACATTTTTGGTCTATTTTGACTAGAAATGTAATAAAACATGTTTTTGTTGTGCCTGATAAACTTACTATACATACACTACACTAAAAAATTATTTAAAGATGATTCCTTGTATTTATTCAATTTGTATACGTTAAGTGGTTGTAAACAATTTATTTGGGCTGAATTTAAACAAACAAATTAAGTTGAACATCATTAAACTTAATTTGTTTGTTTAAATTCAACACAAGTAAATTGTTTGCAACAGTTCTGCATGCAACACTTTTTTCAGTGTATATATACATACAAGGAGCCCTGTCATACACCCGGCGCAATGTGTCGAAAACGCTATTGTTGTTTGCTAGTTTCAGCTTGGCGCAAGAGTCGTTGACGTTTTGCACCACGCTGTTTAAATAGTGAATGCATTTGCGCTCATATGTGCGCCCATAGGCATTCTGATCTAAAAAAGAAGGCATATTGAGGCGCATTGCTGGCATGTTGCTAATTTGAGAAACTATAACAGTCTGTTCTATAGACCAGAACAAAGCCAGAATATTGTCCAGCGCAGAGCGCGATAGTTATGCGCCTGGCTTACACACTGCTTAATACACAAAAGATGTAGAGCAATACGCTAATATCTTTACATATGAAAAAGAATTAAAATATTAAGGATATATATAGGATATAAATATAAAGGATTAAAATATTACAAAACATATTATTTTCTAGCCTACATAAATATATATATATATAAGCACATACATGCGCTTTGCACTTTGCGCATGGACCATCAAAATAGATCCCTAGGACTGTGTTATATTGGAAAAATCTGACATTGCGATATATATTGCGATATGAATATAATTTCATCAGAATATTAGAATAGCTCTATTTACAAAGATTTAATTAATTTAGATCATCTGGGATGATCAAGTATTGTTATATAGAGTGGGTCTGCATAAAATATAACAAACTACAAGAAATATAAAAATAAGATCAAAAATAAAAGTTAAATAAACAAACAGTGATGGCGTCACGGTGGTGCAGTGTTTGCGTGGGTTTCATCCGTGTGCTTCGGTTTCCCCCACAGTCCAAAGACATGCGGTATAGGTGGGTTGGGTGAGCTAAACTGTCCGGAGTGTATGTGTGTGAACGGGATTGTGTGGGTGTTTTCTTAGTGATGGGTTGCAGCTGGAAGGGCATCCGCTGCATAAAACATATGCTGGATAAGTTGGCGGTTCATTCCGCTGTGGCAATCGCTGATTAATAAAGAGACTAAGCCAAAAAAAAATTAATGAATGCATAAACAGTGATAAAGTTATTTGCCATGACTACAAATCTCATGTATTCTCACTGTTGTGCTGATCAAATATAATCACAACTCAACATTGCATATCCTGTGATGTAGCTATTGTAGACAAACACAATGCAATACTGATGCTGAAATGATATACTGTTCAACTTTAATACATTCACTACACTATAAAAATTGCTTTAAAATTTACACTATTACTGGCAATATTGGTTGCCAAAGTGCGCTGTCAATTAATAATTACAATTGAGCTGTAGTTTTAAAATTTTGGTTGTAATCGTTCATTTACAGTGTGCTTGTGAATTTTACTGTATTACTGACAATTTTTACAGCATTACTGGCAATTTTAACAAGCACACTGTAAATGAATAATTATAACTGTAATTGTAAAACTACAGCTCAATTGTAATAAGTAATTTACAGCACACTTGTTATGTCTTACAGTGTATACTAAACATACTATACATATACCAGGGGCCACCAACCCTGTTCCTGGAGAGCTACCTTCCTGCACATTTTAGTTGCAACCCTGACCAAACACACCTGTTTGTAATTATCAAGTGCTGCTTTAGGTACTATTAATTGATTCAGGTGTGTTTGATCAGGGTTGGGATTGAATTCTGCAGGAAGGTAGCTCTCCAGGAACAGGGTTGGTGCCCCCTGACATTTACTATACATTAAAAAAACTATTAGGCAATATTTTGAATATATTATTCAGTATAAAATTATATATGGCTATATAAAGTATAGATCAGGGGTGGCCAACCCTGTTCCTGGAGAGCCACCTTCCTGCAGATTTCAGTTGCTACCCATATCAAACACACCTGAACCAATTAATTAGGACCTGAACACCACGTGATAATTACAGGCAGGTGTGTTTGATATGGGTTGCAACTGAAATCTGCAGGAAGGTGGCTCTCCAGGAACAGGGTTGGCCACCCCTGGTATAGATGTTGCAAATGATCAGTATTAACAGGGAATTTTAACAAATTTAATATATGTATGCATTTTATAATAATATTGTGTAATATTTGGTTTGATTTTCCTTTGGCTTAGTCCTTTTAATTATCAGGGGTGGCCACAGCGGAATGAACCGCCATCTTATCCAGCATATGTTTTACGCAGTGGATGCCCTTCCAGCTGCTACCCAGTACTGGGAAACATCTGTGCACTCAGGCCTGTGCAGAGACTGTCCAAAGGACATGTGCAGGATAAATTTTTTGAAGACCCGGGGGAGTGGTGGTGGTTTTGGGGGGTGGTTGGGGTAATGCTGTTGTCGCGCGCGTACTTAAGAGCAGTGTTGTCGCGCGCGTTCTGATCAGCGGTGTTGTCGCGCGCGTAATGTAAAGAGGGGGGGGGGGGGGGGGGTATGGGGTTGGGGGGTGTCGGGGGGGGGCACTTTTGATCATTTTAGAAGGGCACTTTCTATCCAAGACTAAAAAGAGCATGTGCACTGCACAGGTTGAGCCCTATGTGTGCACGTGCCTGTGTACACTCTTGCATTTGCACTCATACACTATGGCCAATTTAGTTTATTAAATTCACCTATAGCGCATGTCTTTGGACTGTAGGGGAAACCAGAGCACCAAGAAGAAACCCAGGCAAACACAGGGGCAAACTCCACACAGAAATGCCAACTGACCCGACCGGTACTCGAACCAGCAACCTTCTTGCTGTGAGGCGACAGTGCTAACAACTGAGCCACCGTGTCGTCCCGTAAAATTTGATATTCCTTTGAATTCCTTTCCTCAAAAAAACTTGATTTTTTTTTTCAAATACATTATTAATAATAGTACTCTGAAATATAAATAAGTAAATCAATTCATGTAACTTGCATACAGAATTCAGACATGAGGAAACGCTACATCTATTTATAGACACAGAAATAAGACTTCACAGAAAATGTAATATGACAGTTCACGCAAATAATAAACATGGCCTCACTAGCTACACAAACTGAAGTGAAGAGTCTCTTCTGTTGAACGCAAAAGTAGATATTCTGAAGAATGTTGGAAACAAGCACTGACATCCACATTACAAACATCCATAGTAGAAACAAAATAAATATCTTGCAGGAAGTGATGACAGACTTTTTCTTTTCTTTTTTTCGTGGAGAAATTATAAAAACAAAGGGGAAAAAAAACTTCATGATGTAACAACAATATAAATTTGAAACTCTATAGGCTACCTTTGAGGGGCTTCCAGTGCCGGAGGACCACAGTCTTCCGATTTCCACATGAAATCTTCAGTGTTCTTCACCTTCTCTAAAAACTGGGCCGCCAACATGCTTGCTTTCTCCAAACACTGTGCTTCTTTTTCAGGAGTGCGCCGATCAATGCTTATCAAGTCCACTGCATTAGAAGTTCACAGTTAAGAAACAATAACCAAACAGCAGGATCAGCTAAAGTGATCAGTCATCACTTTAGAGTCCCACTCACCGTAGTAGTCGGACGGGTTGCAATAGCGTGGACACGGGTACCCGAGAGTGGTGAAGTAAGACACCATGTCTTTGGCCTGACCACAGTACACGGCTGAACCAGAGGACAGCAGCACCACAAGGTCAAAGAGCTGAAAGATATCTGAGCGAGGCTGATGCACTGACAGCAACACTAGCCGGTTCCCTCGAGCCAGACGATATAATGTGATGACCAAATTATGAGCCGTGAAACTGTCTAGACCTGAAGTAGGCTCATCTAGAATGAGTATACCTGAAAACACACAAAATGAAAAGCCTATAAACAAAGTGTTATTTTAGTATTATTGATAATCCAATTTCTTTAACTGACATTTTGATTCCTTAATATAGGTTTTCTTTTTCTTTTGTATGTTTTAGGTTTAGTCGTTTTATTAATTGTGTATATACATATATACTTCCAAAATGGTGTTTAACAGAACAAGGACATTTTCACAGTAAGTCTGATAAAATTTTTTCTTCTGGAGAAAGTCTTTTTTGTTTTATTTCTCCTAGAATAAAAGCAGTTTTTAATTTAAAAAAAAAAAATTTAAGGTCAAAAGTATTAGCGCCTTTAAGCAATGTTTGTTTTCGTTAGTCTACAGAACAAACCACTATTAAACAATGACTTGCCTAATTGCCCTAACTTGTCTAATTAACCTAATTAAGCCTTTAAATTGTATTTTAGGATAAAAACGAGTGTCTTGAAAAATATCTAGTAAAGGATTATATACTGTCATCATGGCAAAGATAAAAAAAATCAGTTATTAGATATAAGTTATTAAAACTATTAGGCTCTATTTTGACGGTCCATGCGCAGAGCGCAAAACGCAGGGCGCAAATGCTTTCAGGGCGTGTCAGAACGCATTTTTGCTAATTTAAGGACGGGAAAATCTGCTTTGCGCCATAGCGCATGGTCTAAAAGTGTTGAGTTTACTTTCTTAATCAGTTATAGGTGTGTTTTGAGAATAAACCAATTAGAGTCTCATCTCCCATTCCCTTTAAGAGCTGCGTCACACCATAAGCCCATTCGCTATTTACAGGACGTAAAGTAAGTCTAAGTGGAAAATCTGAGCATTTCACTAGCAAACAGTTAACAGTTTTTTTTAAACAGAAAACTGTTAAACAGACAATAAAACAAATATAAATATGGATATAATAAATAATACTGCTAATATTAATAACATTATACAAAAGCAAATTGTTATGAATGAACTGAAAAAGCCTCCCGAGATGAAGAAGACATAAAAGCAGTGATTTGTCATATTTATAAAGGCTAGAAAATAATGTTTTGTAATATTTTAATCCTTTATATTTATATCCTATATCTATTCTTATTATATCCTATATATCCGTAATATTTAAATATTTTCATATGTAAAGATATTTGCCTATTGCTCTCTTGTGCGTATTAAGCAGTGCGTAAGCGAGGCGCAACTCTGCGCCGAAATTCAGACCGGGTTTGTTTTGGTCTAATGAAAAATCTATTTTAGTTTCTCAAAATAGCAACGCGCCAGCAGTGCGCCTCAACACACCTTCCTTTTTAGACCAGAATGCCTATGGGCGCACATATGAGCGCAAATGCATTTGCTATTTAAACAGCGTAGCGCAACGCCTCAAAACAACTCTTGCGCCAAGCTGAAACTACGAAAAGACTATTGCGCCGCGCCTTGCGCCACATTGCGCCGGGTGTAAGATAGGGCCCATTGTGTTTAGAAATTTGTTTAAAAAAATCTTCATTCAGCTAAACAGAAATTGGGAAAAAATAAACAGGGGGGCTAATAATTCAGGGGGGCTAATAGTCCTGATTTCAACTGTATATATTAGTGTTGGGAAAAGATTATGATTAAGAAAAAAGTTCTGACTGTACATGGGTTAAGTTAGACATTGTCTTGAAGCCGAGTCTTCTTTTAAAACCTGTGTTGATGTGTAAGAGCTCACCTGGATTCCAGAGGAGCTGTACAGCGATGCTGACTCTCCTCCTCTCACCACCTGACACTCCTCTCACATACTCATTGCCCACACGTGTGTGAGCGCACTGCCTCAGACGCAGCTCCGCAATCACATCATCTACCTGAGAAGGTTAAACTTGATAAGGTGATGTCATTTAGTCACCCTTAACTTTTAACTGGTGATTGTGCAAGAAATAACTGATGACTTGGCTTTTAATTATTGAACTAATGCACACCTCGCGTGGTGATGAATTGCACTGTTTATACTACGGTTAACACACATCAAGACACTGTATTTCAGGACATCTTTTAAGAGCTTTTGTTTAAACATTTGTAGTTTGTGAAATAACTGAAATCATTCAGAGTAGTTGAATGGAACTGCATATGCAGTTAAGGAACTACTTGGAGTACCTGGAACTACTTTAGCTGCCTTGTGTGGTTCCCTAAAATTAGTTGCATGCCTTAAAATGTTCATTAGTCAATCAGAATCAAGCATTCAACAACCCCTTAAAAAATTCATAGAATATACGTTTGAAAATTGGCCACTGTGGTAGCCAGAATTTTACGTTAAAATATGGTAGGAACATTTTTTAATTTACAGTAAGCTACCATTTTCATTAAATTATTCACAAAGTTATAATTATTCAGTATTATTGGACCAGTGTTTTGAAATATTAGCATTCATTGTACATTCATTGTATTATATAGAAAAAAACACCACCAAAACAGATGTTTTTAATGTATTTGTAAATAAAATACCAAATACCTCAATTTTACATGCATCAAAATAAACTACGAATTACAGCAGCCACAAATGTATCTAAATAAACTACTGTATTTTAAAAATATTACAAAATACTTTTACAAGGGAGCATGAAATTTATTCACAAACTTTCCATCAATAAGGCTACTGGATAAGTTCCTTCACCATTAAACTGATTTAGTGAAGTCCAACAATGTTTGAAAGCAACAGCGTTTACCCATGTACATGAGGAGGTATTCATAAACCGTTGTTTCTCTTTGATTTTAGTATAAATTGTGTATAAATTACATACAGGTTTAAGTCCTGACCTGAAAATGATCTCTTTAATCAATGTAAAAAGCTATGTAATGCAGATAATGAGTTGGAACATAGTACTATAACTAATTGTGTTTCAAACCCTTGCTTGGCCAGTAAAAATGACACCATCTCTTAACAGTCATATATTTTAAAAGGATAATATATGAAGAGGTAATTTTTATTATTATTTTTTTTCTTTTTTTCAATTGAAATCTTTATTACTTACTGTAAAAACATGATTTCTAAAAACTACTTAATCTTCAGTTTTAGTGTTTTTCATAAATCATGTTTTTTTTTACATTTGTACTCTTCAATGTACAACATTAAACATGATATCTCTAGACAAATTCTGTGTTTTTTTTTTTTAATTTCTAAACATTCTCTGCATTTCAACCTGCAACACTGAGACTGATAATGATTATGTGCTGTAAACTCTGCATTCCTGATTTGGAGTGATAATTTATTCCATCTCATTTCTTAAGCAAAGATGCTGTACACTATACTGCCATTATATATTACCGCTCTTAGCATTGTGCAGTATACTATTTTCAATGATTGTTGACTTGCTCTCAAATATACCCATGCAATTTTGTTCCGAGCAATGACCACCTCATACACCAAGCATTGACCACTTTCTTCAATATCAGTCAATCTTCTGTTCTGATCTTAAGCATAGGCAAATAAGTGAGAAAGCACCAATTAGAGGCCACATTTTTACAAAGTATTTTACAGCATTTTGAAAATACAAAAATACGACACTAAGATACTAAAGTATTTTGATACAAAACATTAACCTATTTTCATCAACCCTATCAAATACAAATTACAAACTACTATTTCGTGTTTGAAACAAGTATTTGAAATACTTGTATCATCAATATTGCACATCCCTGGTAGTGGGTTAGTCAAACAACTTTTTCACGAGGACAGATTCATTGTAATATGAAAAAGGCCCTATAGGTGCTAATCAAACAATATGAAACAACCTGAAACACAAAATAAAATTTATAAACGCACTAAACATTGTTACTCAACTACTGATTTAACATACATCCCTCACATACATAACAAAGGAGAAAATAATCTTAAAAGAACAACGTCAAATAAAAACATAAAATAAAATAAAAAAATCTCAATTTACTATTTTTTATTTAGTTTTTTGCCGTTAAAAGCATGTATGTTTTACAGTGGTGTGCATTATTTTTCAACTTCAACATTCTATTAATTATTCCTTACATATATGATCTGATTAGAGTTGCTTACCCTTTGATCTCTCTGTTTTTGGCTGAAGTTTGCAGGCAGACGCAGTTTTGCCACAAAAGCTAGCGTCTCTCGTACTGTGAGATGTGGTAACAAACGGTCATCCTGCCGTACATGAGCTATGCTTTTCTTCACCAGAGATCGCGTGGAAGGTTTCCCGTTGATCAGGATCTCTCCTGAATTCATGGAGCCACCCTCATCTCGACATGTTATAATGTCCAGTAAGGAGGTCTTCCCACAGCCTGGAACCAAGACTTTTTTACTTTCTGGACTTTCTTGATGTTTTTATGTGCTTAAATGAATTTTTTTTCAAGAATTCTGGACATATGATGTTTGACCTACCTGAGCTGCCAATGACAGCAAGCATCTGTCCACTGTGAACATGCAGGTTCAGATCCTTTATGACCGTCTGCTTATTGCTGTGCATCTCCCAGGGCATCTTAAACTCTGACAGCTTCTCATACCAGGGTATTTGTGCTGCTGTGTCCACCTGTGACAGATATACTAAGCTTAAAAAAAAAAGTTTGAACGTTGTTGCATAAGATCTGAAAACATTTAGGATTATTAGTTGACAGAGAAAGTTAGCATAAACTATAGAGGATGCAGCCAGGCACGTCAGTTTGAATTTAATTATGCAAATATATAAACCATAATGAACTATTGTCATGCATGATTTGGCCACCACAGATACCTTAACTCAAATCATGTTTGGGATGAGTTGATTTTACAAAAGTATGTCTCTTCTTGTCAATACAATATCCCATTCTAAAAAAATACTGTAAAAAATGTGTGTTGTTGCAAAATGTTGTGACAACAAATACACATGAACACATTTCAGCTAAAAATCAAACTGTGATTTAACAATAATAATTCGTTACATTTATATAGCCGTTTTCTGGACACTCAAAGCGCTTTACACATTTTGAGGGGGCATTAATACAAATGTGAAGAATATGGACAAACTCACAGTAACTGTTGGGTTCAAACATTTACCCAGCAGTTGTGTTTATTTAAATTTTGTCCAAATTAAGAATCAAACCAATATTTTAGTGAAATTTTTAGTGTATTTTTTGGGGGTGGGATAATGGGACATTTTTCTGTCATTTAATGTAATACTGATTTTTTGGGCTACACATATTTAAAAGTTTAAAAGGTTTTACAACTACAACAAAAAATACCAGACCAGGCTAAAAAAAAAGGTACTATATGTAGATATGTGCATACACAGTAGTCAACATTTGAAGTGGTTAAAAAATGTTTCAAAACTGTCCTAGGACAAGATGAAGTGTATCCATGATCAGAAAACAGCCATTACCGCTCATAAGAATTTTTTATAACTATAACTATAATACATTTTTTAACATTATTTTCAGGACACCCATTGAAATGCCATTCTGTGTAACAATAGTTTAACAAAAATAATCTCAGGCTTATTTATAACAAGAATAATATGAAGTTAAAATACTATCAGTGAATCATGGTCAAGCCCCAATTTATTAATTAATTGTCATTTTGAACCTTTATATGTTGCCACTATTCTTCAAAGCACTAAAATTTACTCACTTATCAGCCAAGTTATTAATCATGTAACATAAAATATCATAAATATTCTTTTATATATTTATTTTAACGTTTAAGTGCAGGCCAGAATTGGTACAGTGTTTCAGTTTTAAATTCTGGCATCATTTACTCAACCCCCACTTTCAAACCTATTTGTGCTTTGTTTGTCTGTTGAACACTAAATAAGATTTTAACTAGTTTTTGAAAAGAATGTTGTAGCCACTGACTTCCATAGTTTTTTTTTCTTGATATTGGTGACAATGGCTATTGGTTTCTTAATTTTTTTACACAGAAAACAGAACAGATGGAGGGTGGGTAAAACGATGTTTTGGTTGAAATTTACATTTGATGTAAGCTTTCGGAAAGGCTTTAATTGAAGGCAGTGGAAAGAATAAAGACCAAAAATGTGGACCGAAGTGTCTGACCTCATAGTTGAGATTGCGGACTTCCAGTTCATTGCGGCCTCCGCTGTAAGTAAAATACAAACTGCTGTCCTCCTCTGAAGATGAGAAAAGAATATCTCGACCCTGCGTGTTTTGAGGCAGAGCAACATAAGATTAGTTAGTGCCAAAGCCAATGTTGGAACTAACAAATAACAAAACAAACGTCCAAAAGTATGTACACCCAAATGAATATCCACACACATTCATTCATTCATTCATTCATTCATTCATTCATTCATTCATGTTCTTTCGGCTTAGTCCCTTTATTAATCTGGGGTTGCCACAGCAGAATGAACTGCAAACTTATCTAGCAAAAGTTTTACGCAGCTGATGCCCTTTCAGTTGCAACCCATCACTGGGAAAAATCCACACACACTCATTCACTTACATACACTGTGGACAATTTAGCCTACCCAATTCACCTAAACTGCATGTCTTTGGACTTGTGGTGGAAACCGAAGCACCCGAAGGAAACCCACGCAAACGAATGGAGAACATGCAAACTCAACACAGTAACGCCAAATGATGCAGCCAAGGCTCGAACCAATGACCTTCTTGCTGTGAGGGGAACGTGCTGCACTGCGCCACCGTGCTGCCCCCAAAACTAGAATGTTGGGGGAAAATATTTAATAAAATGTAAATAAACAGGAAACATCAACATTAACATAAATGTTATCGTTTGTATTTTTTATTGTTGCAAAAACTCATTTAAAATCAAATGTATTATATTAGGTGACCAAACTGTTATTTTAATGAATATGTTTAATAAAACTGTTTTCAGAATGTATTATCAAATACAAATATTCATTTTAAAAGGTGGCGTACTCATTTAAGCTGAGCTCTGTATAATCACAATCACTCCAATTATTATTGGCACCTTGAGTCAGCACCAAGACTTCAGGTTTATCAAGTTTAATTAAGATTACTTGGATCATAAACTGATCACCTTCACATTTTATTTATCACATCTATCAAATGTCAGATAAGAAAAGCTAGAGTTGTCTGCGTGGTTCATGGTTCATTTATGTAATCACCCAGAATGAACTCAACAGAAATCAATAGCACAGAAAAAAAATCCGACATTATTTTCATAATGTAGCTACAAAACGTAAAAAAAAAGAAAAAACAAAGACAACAGTTAGGCTATAAAACGTCAACAGCTTTTTTTTTCGAGTTTTCAGTACCGACTCCATGTGCATACAGTATACAGTATTGGCTGAACTCACCTTTATCTGTTTTTCATTAGAAGAGCTGAAACTTTCTCCTGAGTGGAAAACTGTGTCGTCTGACATGGCGGACGCGGTACAAAGGGGTCTGTTCCCCCTCTTGTCAAGTACCCAATTTAGAGAAGTACCCGCTCCTCTTGTTGCCCTGCAAAAACTGAAGAGAAAGAGAGGAGAAAGCGACTCTTTATAGCAAATGGAGCAAAGGTCCACTGATAAGGGTCGGCGTTTATGGTTCTAGTGCAGTGATATTAGCGTTCAGACAGCTGAAGACGTGGAGCTGGCTGTCACTTTGAGGACATTCAGAATAGTCAAGTTACAATAGTTTTGAATGCTGATGAGAGAGACAATGAGCCACTCTTATTCCATGAAGGATGTTGTCCAGAAGAATGGCTTGAATGGATCTTTTAAGGTGGTGTCAGAGATGGAGACGGCCCGTTCAAACCCAGACTACATAGAGCCGTCGAGCTGTCTGAGCGTCAAAAACGTGTCCTATTCTGTCAGGTAAGAACTGACAAAGATTGCAGTGATTGATTAATATTTTAAACTAACATTCTGTGAAAGTTATTGTTTAATTTTTAAGAATAATTTGTTATTAGGTTAATAACAAAATATAGCCTATTTATTAGGCTAAAAAATAATTCTGTCATCATTTACTCATTCTATGCTTGTTCCAAACCTGTTTGAGTTTCTACTGTTGTATATTGTTGAAAAGAGCCTTTGACTTCCATAGTATTTTTGTCAACTGCTACTGATTTTCAACTTTTTTCAGAATATTTTATGTTCATAAAATGTCATTTTTGGGTGAACTCTCTTTAATTCCTTCATTAACATAAACTGACATAAACTTTACTTAGGCTTACTTATGTACTTTGCTTTATGTGTTTTAAAAGAATCCAGCTGCTAACACAATAAACTACAGTATTTTTGAATTCCTACAAGCCTTGAAACATATATTTCTATTACTAATTTGCTTTAACATTGATTGTAGAAGATAGGAATTGAGCAGAAATATACTTTTATTTGTTTTTTGATAATTTTGTATCGTTTTGATCCTTCATTAGGTGCATAAAAATAATGTAAGGAAGGAATATTTTGAATGTTTTTAAAAAGATCAAATGTTTATATTTATGTTAAAATATTGAGAATTTTTGCTTAAATCTTGAGGATAAAAGATATATTTTACTATTTTACATTTGTCAACATAAGTTATTGCATGTGATAATGTGAACTAGCAATAATAAATACCTTTTTTAAGTTTAATTAAACTTAATGCTAATTAACATTTGTTTATTACATTAACACATTTTAGCAAATACAATTTTTAATTAAAAAACAATTATTAGTTAATGTTGAAAATAACAGTAATTGAGATTTATGAATGTTGTAGAATTTTTTTATTCTTTGTTACCTAATGTAACTAGTTAACTAAAGTTAAATTACATTATATAATTATTGTATTGTAGTGTATAATGCTTTAATTTATAAAGATGAAGAAATTCCTTGAAAATTAATAATTCTGATTACTTGCACAGTATCAATATGTTACTTGCATATCTTTTAATTTTCTGTTATAAAATCATAGCACCTTATATAAAAGTTATGAGCATATAATAATTAAACAACCAATAACCACAAAATTATCAGAGAATGAAAGCTTAAATGCCACAATCATACATTGTCTTGTTATCTCATTTTGTAAGACAACAGTTATACAGCTGTTATAATCCTGTATTATAACAGTACAATCCTGTATTATAACAATACAGTACAGTCTAATACACTTACTTGGACAGGTTAATCCAGAAAGTGAACCTCTGTTTACCCAGTAGTGTTTGTTCAAGAACTACTTAAACTGGGTCATGATTTTAAAGCATACAGTACCATCTTTATGTCTGTGTTTGTAGTAAACTTTACACATCATGTGTCAATTTATTCTACTAACCTTGACAGTGTAATAATACTAAAACTCGAATGAGAGTTAGTTGAATGTAATTTTACTCACAGAATCAGGCTCAAGTTACTTTATTTTATACCCATAGTAAACTAGGCTTCAATAAGCAATTACAGACAACTTCACATTCATATAATAGACAAAACAAAAAACATCAAACAACTTTAAACACTCAAAATGTCCTTATAACTCCATTACTTCATCTTATTATTTTAATAGCTACAGCAGGGACAAAACTGTTAATAGGATTGTTATGAAAGTCACTTAGAAGAATCTGGAACTGTTTACAGGTGACTATTAAAATAAAATTCAATTCATGTTTATTTCTATAGCACTTTTACAATGTAGATCGCGTCAAAGCAGCTTAAGATAGAAGTTTAGTAAACTGAATCTGTGTCAGTCCAGTTTTCAGAGTTTAAGTTCAGTTTAGTTCATTTCAGTGTGGTTTTTATCTCACAGCTGAAAGTCCAAACACTGAAGAGCAAATCCACCGATACGCAGCTTAACAAGTCCCAAAATAATTAAGCCAGTGGCGAGGAACAAACTTCACCAGTTGACTAAAGTGTAGGGAAAAAATATTGTCCAAAATACTGATAAGCTAACATATTTTTGCTCATTTCATATACATTTTATTTTCTCACTGTTACAGTGAACGTGTAGGACCCTGGTGGGATCTTTCATCCTTTCGAAAAAAATGGACAAGGCAAATATTAAACGAAGTGTCATTTCATTTGGACAGTGGCCAGATAATGGGAATTCTTGGAAACTCAGGTAAATGTCTTAAAATCTGTGAGAAAAAGAATGACTGCAATGATTTCAATTATAACACATTGTTAGAACAGAGCCTAGCTAACATGCTATTGACTTAAAAACATGTTCATTTGTGAAATTTACTGTGATATTTCACTCAAAGATGAACATTTAAAGTGTTTATTTCTCCCTCAAGGGGTTGCAAACCCTTATGAGTTTCTTTATTCTGTTGAACAAACAAGATCTTTTGAAGAAAGCTGAAAACTGATAAACCCTGACATTCATAGCAGGAAAAATAATAATACTAATATGTAAGTCAGTGGTTACAGGTTTCCAACTCTTTTTAAATGATCTTCATCTGTGTTCAACAGAAGAAGTACAAATAGATTTGGAAGGAGTGGAGGATGAGTAAAAGATGACAGGGTTAAAATTTTTGGGTGAACTCTCCCTTTAACTAAATACAATTTAATATAAGATGTTTTAAAATATTACAAAAAATAATAATATTTACAAATCTTTCCCAGTATTGTAAACCGTATATGGATTAGAACATGACAATAAGCAATAATAAAGAATGAACCTGGAAATGTATTATACATTTATATTACATTTACAATACATAATAGTTTCTTTAAAGGTCAGATGATATCCTCATATGGTAATAAACGTTTTGATCTTCTCCTCAAGGTTCCGGAAAGACCACTCTGTTAGATGCTATAGCAGGGCGCATTGGGAATTCTGGCAACCTTCAGGGAGAAGTGTTTGTGAATGGACGAAAGCTGAAAAGAGAACAGTTTCAAGACTGTTTCTCTTACGTTCTGCAGGTGAGATTAATTGTTATTAAAGGTAAAATTCCACCAAAATGACAGTTTACTGAGTATTTACTCAACTGCAGGTGCTTATAAACCTTTATGAGTTTCTTTCTTCTGTTAAACACAAAAAGAAAGTTGAAAACCGGTAACTATTGATTCCCATATAGAAAAAAACTAAATGCATGTCAATAGTTATAGGTTTTCAGCTTTCTTCAAAACATCTTATTTTGTAATCAAAAGAAGAGAGAAACTCATTATGTGTGCATGCTTCAAGTATAAATGTCAAGATGCATTTAACTGAACTCTAGCCAACAGTAGTGTACAGTATACATATGAAAAGCGATTGACTGACTGGAGGTCGCGTCTGCTGTGACCAAACTTAAGCAAATACTGTAAAGTTTGTGGAAAAGTTCATCTGTAGAGTCCGCTCTGAAATTGGCCGTTACACATGAGTTGGTTATAATATTCTTCTGAGCTACTCTTCCATATCTCACACTGAATTAAATAACTGTGGCGAGAGTGCCTCCTGTTTCAGGTCATTTTTACAGATTAAATTCATGACGCATGGAAGCTATAATCTAATCCAGTAATTAAAAGTGTTTCAATAGCTGAAGATAAACAAATGGGCTTGAATGGGAAGTTATGAAGAACTCATAATACAACTTATTTGAAGACTCCAATATCTATCGATTTTATTCCAATGTCATCAGCGGAAACCTAAAAAATGAAATACCTTCACATTTTAAGTTTATTTAACAAGAAATGTAACGTCTTAACTTACAATTTGTATATTTGTATTTTTTTAGCAGGGCCTGACCTTAACATTTATTTGATCACCGCTTAAAATAACCATTTTTGTGACATCAGTTGTGACATTCATGGCACAACAATTATAAAAGATATTTATGACACACTATCTCAACAACCTTTTTTATACAAAGAGATAATAATACTTAAACTCCAGGTACAGATAAGATTATATAAAATTAATGACATTTAAGAGCATTTGCCAACCCACGAGCAAAGTGTACAAACTGTAAAATGTTTCCAACGTAATATGTGTAAAACTAACTTAAAGCCTTTCGACACTTTGCTTATAGAACATTAGAGGTCAGCTCTGTTTAGATGAGGCTTTAATTAATTGAACATTCTCTTATTTTATGAATATACTGAGCAAATGTTTAAATGAATAGTGAAGTAAAAAAATATTTTATCATTTACTTACACTTATGCTGTTACAAACTTGTGTGACTTTCTTTTCAGAAGTACAAAAATTTAGATGTTTAGCAGAATGACCAAGCTGCTCATTTTCTGACAACCTCTATTGCTGGCCGAGATTGAGTGGTTTTTCTTTTGGGATATGTTGAAATGAATGAGAATTGGCACAAACTGTGGAAATTGTCGAGAGAAAAAAAAAAGATTTTAGACTGTAAACCGGGGTGTCAAACTCTGGAGGGCCGCAGCTCTGCACAGTTTAATTCCAACCCAGCTCCAACTTACTTAACTGCACGTTTCCAACAAGCCTAAAGGACTCAATTAGCTTGATCAGGTGTGTTTAATTAGGGTTGGAGCTAAACTGTGCAGAGCTGCTGCCCTCCAGGAACTGAGTTTAACACCTGTACTCTAAACAATCTCATTTGTTTTGGACTTTTGATTGATGCCGATGGAGGAAAGGGCTCACTACACTGAATAAACTGCTTTTGTTTACCACACTGGCTCCAATCTGTATACTCATAAAGCGAACATATTTTATTACCATTTACTCACAATCATGTGCTTCTAAACTTTTATTAATTTCATTCTTCTGCTGAACACAAAATATATTTTAAAGAATGTCGACAAAAGCAGCCATTGACATCCATAGTAGAAACAAAAAAATACTATGGAAGTCAATGGCTGATTCACCCAACATTCTTTAGTATTTTAACAATTTGAGGCCAAGTAAATAATGGCATCATTTGAATTATTTCATTCTTTTTTTGGGTGAACTATCTCTTTAAAGATTAGTTTTTAACTATTTTTATTTTAAAATTTGTTAAACAATAGAGAAATGGTCAACTGTTACTAATAAAAATTACTTGCAACTGTGCTTACTGCATTGTTTATCACATATAATGTAAAAACATGTACAGTGTTTTGTATAAGATTATCAATGCAAATGTTAATTCGTAGTATTTAAAATGCCTTAACTGACCTAAAATTTTGCACATTTTAATTGTATTATCAAGTCTCAATATGTAAACAGCCTTGATTTTGCGATTCTTCTTACAATGTTTAGCTGGGGAATGATGTTTTTTTCTTCATAGAGTGATAATCTCTTGAGCTACTTGACCGTGGAAGAGACTCTGACTTACACTGCACAGCTTGCTTTGAGAAAACACTCTGCTGAGGCCATACGCAAGAAGGTGAACCATCTCAAAACACAAAATTAAACAAATGATCAAGCATACATACATGCAACTTTAACAACATTTTTAATTTCCTTCTCTCTCTATGGTCTACATTAGGTAACTGCGGTCATGGCCGAGTTGAGTTTGGGTCACGTGGCTCACAGCGTGATTGGAGGCCGCGTTTTTCCAGGCATTTCTGGTGGAGAGAGAAGGAGGGTCTCCATTGCTAGCCAACTGCTTCAGGACCCCAGTGAGTGCATTACCCTCTGACTTGACATACCTGAAACGTATTCATGTTAACCTATAGTAGCAAGATGTTTTTTTATTTGTAATTTAATGTACAAAATAATATAGTAGAGATGTAGCTGCATGAAAATATCACAATAGTTACGGTTATCAGTATCATCGTGGATTCTTTAAAATAATGATTCATTTTAAAAATTACATACTGTATAAACTTAAAAACATTTACAACACTAAGTGTTATTTCTGAAAATTAACAAACATCGAAAATTTAGAGCTATATGTAATTTAGTAAGCATAAACCACATTAATATGGATTCCAATGAGGTGAAAGTTTTCCTAATATGTTTTTTAACTGTAACTTAAATAAGGAAATTAAATGTATGTCTAGATTTGTGACCTCAGACCACAAAACCAAGTCTTATGTCATACAAGAATATTTTTGGCAATAAACAAAAATACATTGTATGGATAAAGATCGTGTTCTTAGACGATATTGTGTAAATTTCCAACTGTAAATATATCAGAACATAATTTTTGATTGGCTCATGCATTGCTTTGAGCTTTATTTGTTCAACTTTAAAAGCGATTTTCTAAGTATTTAGATTTTTTTAACATTCATATTCCAGATATTCAGATCTTGGTCAAATATTTCTCAACCAGATAAACCATATCAATGCATATTTTGTTCAGAAAATGTACACTTATGACTTCATCCATTCATTTATTCATTCATTCATTCATTTTCCTTCTGTTTTGTCCCTTTATTAATCAGGGGTCGCCACAGCATAATGAACTGCCAACTTATCCAGCATATGTTATACACTGCGGATGCCTTTTCAGCTGCAACCCAGTACTAAGAAACATCCATACACACTCAATCACACAGATACACTATGGCCAGTTTAGTTTATTCAATTCACCTATAGCACATGTATTTGGACTGTGGGAAAAACTGGAGGAAACCCACGCAAACACAGGGCGAACATGCAAACTCCACACAGAAATGCCAACTGACCTAGTCGGGACTAAAACCAGCAATCTTCTTGCTGTGAGGCAACAGTGCTTACACTTGGGCCACCGTGGCGCCCATCCTTTGTAAATATATATAAAAAAACATTATTTCTGATGGGTAAAATGCATTGCTATGTGCTTTATTTGTTGTACTTTTAGAGATTTTCTAAATATATATATATTTTTAAATCCTCATATTGCAGATATTCAGAATATTGCTTTATTTTGACAAACCATATCAATGGATATATAAAATTTACTCTTATGACTTATGTTTTTGTGGTCCAGGGTCACATATAAAGACAACACAAGTACAACACTGTACTGTATCAAAACTACTGTATATTTTCTGTTTGCTTTGTTACAAATACCTCAACAGCAATGCATTATTACCAATCACAAAAGATAACAAACATAAGATTTTAAAGCTTTAATCTCAACTGAATTTCATCTCCATTTAATTATTAATTTGGTACAATATAAGATAAAATTTAGGAAAATTTAGGATTTTTTAAAATCATGCTAATTAAACACAATTTAAGTAATAACTCAAATTTCAAACCAAGTTTGTAAAACCAATAATGGTTCCATCCCTATGATGGATGTATATCATATTTTTATTGCCTCAAAAGATGCTACCCTCATATGTGCTTCAGCTGAATGTTATTTTAAATGCAGAGCGACCCACACATCGACCCTCTGAGGATTACTATGGAATGGACAGATGAGTAAAAGGGACTGAAGTGGAATATTAAAAAGTGGCAGACAGGGTTATCGCGTTTTTATTATTAAGCTGAGCTCCATGAGAGTCCCTCTGGATGCTTTATCAGGCTCTTTGGACCTCAGGGGTCTTCTGGGACCCTGGACTATGGATTAGTCGAGGCCACTCCAAAACTGAACACAAACCGGCAATTATAAGTGGCTTTCATCTGCTGCCTTCTCCAATCAAGCAGCAAATGAATTCATCAGCCAATTAATTTAGACAAAGGGGAACCTATTAATTGCTTTCACTGTCAAATTAATAAGACTCTGGAAGTTGTCTCTCAGAAGACAGAAGGTGGACTTTTTGTGAAAAGTTTTCATTTGCTTTGTTTGCAGAGGTGATCCTGCTGGATGAACCAACCACAGGCCTGGACAGCATGACAGCCAATCAGATTGTGATGCTGCTGGCAGAGCTGGCTAGAAGAGACCGAATCGTCATCGTCACTATCCACCAGCCCCGATCAGAGCTGTTCAGAGTGAGCTGATCATTTTCTGTTTTAAATAATGCAGTTGAAATGACTTGACTGAGAAAATGGTGTATAATTAAGCATACTTTCACAAAATTATAAGAATATAATAAGAATACATTATATTAATACAGCACCATTTAAACTTAAAATTAAATCCTGCATGGGAATAAGTGTAATATTTGGATTTGAACAGCAAAAAGTGTACTAAAAATAAGCTCTAAACAAGTGGGGTAATATTTTAATATTCTTTACAGACTTTGAAAACTGCCTTTACTTGATCTAAAAAAATGTGTAAAAATATTAATTAATTAATTAATTCCCTCTTTGTTGTTGGTGATGGGAGAGAGAATGGGATGAAAACTGTTTGCTATGTTTATGTGGTTGTTATCAACTGTGTAATCTGTACTAATATGCAAATAGAATAATAATAAAAATATTGTTAAAAAACAATAATAGAATTAAGAAAGAAATTAAGAAAAACTTACAGAATAATAATAAACGATCATTAATACTAATTAAATTTTTATAATACCCTTCATATATGAAATAAAAATATTTGTGGTATTAATATTAAATACAAATATTAGCATTATAAGTAAACAATAATAATTAGTGATAAATAATAAGTAGTATTATAAGTAAACAAAATAAAACATACACAACAGTAACAAGCTAAAGTAAATGATGCATGACTCAATTAACATTTACAGTAAATAAAGTAAAATGAATACAAAATAAGAATATATTATAGGACTGCAAAATATATTTCGTTTCAGCATCAATATCACAATGTGATCATTCGCAATAGGATATGCAAGCATATGCAATGTTAATTTTGGATCCCATGTGTTTTTGATGCCTGAGATTTGTATAATGATTTTAAAAGCATTCAGATATAGGACATTGTATTAATTAAATTTTATATAACTATTTTTATTTTTATCATTTAGTTACTTTACTTGAATACTATTAGACTCAGGAAATGATAAAACACTTTGTTTATCACTTTGTTGGGCCCACTTTATATTAAGTGTCGCTTATGCAGGTGAACTTACAGGGTAACTAGATGTGTAAGTAGTATATAACTACAGGGTATGTACATACTGGTACATGGTATTTACTTGTGTAATACTGGTGTAATTACACACATGTAACAACATACTGAATAATATGTATCAGTAAGTTCAAATATGTAACAGGACAACAACACTAAAAAAAGTACATATCTGTAACAAAGAATTACATAAGTGCACTGTATAACAACAATATGTACCTGCAGGTGCTTTCCCACTTCCACACGTGTTTGCATATCATGTAAAGATTGTGTTACCAATTTCAAGGAGTTTCTAAAGGAGTTTCTGTCTTGGGCCAAGTGAAAGTAAAGGGAGACACGCCTGAAGTGATAGCAGCCGGAAGCACTGTAGTTTTTAACAGATGTGTCAAAATTATTGAGCCACTCTCAGAGACTTGTGTAACGATTGAACCCTCAGTATGGTCATCTTTGCCTGGTGGATTACTTGTGTCCAGCAGTTTGCATTCTCTACCTGCAAAATGCAATGTCCAAATACCTGTACTGCTGAGAAATAAGACACAAATTGATTTGGCAATGTCCTGTTGCAATGTAAATTGCTCCTTTGCAATGTCCTGTTACACATTTTAACTTACACATACTATTCAGTGTGTTGTTAAATGTGTGTAGTTACACCAGTATTACAAAAGTAAATACCATGTACCAGTGTGTACATACACTGTATATACTAACACATTTAGTTACCATGTAAGTTTACAGGTATAAGCGACACTTAATATAAAGCAGGACCCTTTGTTGTTATGCATGAAAATACTCACAACACATGCAAATGCAAAAATGCACTGCATTAGATTTTATGGAGCTGCACTCCCATACTGTGAAAAATTAAGCTAGTACAACAACAAAAACAAAACAAAACATAATCCTTATGTACATAATTCTTTCCTTTCAGTTTTTCTTGTTCACTCAACTTTTGAAAACAACAACTGCACAGACCTATAATCATTTGTCAGTTATACAAAAAAACATTCAGTTGGTTTAACATAAGATTATTAGTTTTCTGAAGAGGTGAACTACTCTATAACAAATCTTTTTAAGTTGTGCCAACTGAACATTTTTGTCTGCAGACCTATATTGTCTGAAGTTTAGTGAAAAAAAAAAACAACTTTTGGAAATTACTAAGAAATAATACATTATCAGAACAAACAAACATAGTTCAATTGAAAAAAAAAACCACAAACAAAACAAGAGACAACTGTTAACAAAACATTTATTAGACACAGCTTAATAACAGGACAGGAGGCAAAACAACAATAACGGTAAACAAGACAATAATAAAAACATGGCAGGACAAATAGGGAAGGATGCTTTGTAATGCTTCACTGGAAAAAACAAGACTTAACAAAGAGTCTGTGTGAATGAGGTGTCTTTATAGTGCTTGTAATCAGTGCATCATGAGTCAAAAAATATAAATTACAAATTAATTATCATTTCAAATTGCTGCAGTAGTGTTTTGTTGTTGTTAATACTAATGTCATTTTTGTTATTATTGTTGTTACTAATATTTTTGTTGTTGTTTTTAGGGTTAGAAATTAACCTTCATTTTTTCAAGTGAGGAGATCTGAAAAGTAGACTTAAAGTAACAAGTTGACAGAAGCTTTTTTGGGTGCTCACAAAACCTGTTAAATGTAGTTGTACAGACATTTTTACTGATATTTGCCAAACCACAAAAAAAAGAAAATAATAATAATTATTATTTTACATGAGAAAAAAAAATCTGTAAAAATGTCTGTGTTAAAATTGTTCAAGTATTTTTTACAATGCACTGCAGAATCATCCCAATCCATCTATATATAAACATATCACAATATATATATATATATATATATATATATATATATATATATATATATATATATATATATATGTATATATATATATATATATATATATATATATATATATATATATATATATATATATATATATATATATATATATATATATATATATATATATATATGTATATATATATATATATATATATATATATGTATATCACAAATAAAATAACAATGCAATGTTACAATTATCCAATATGCAGCAGGCCTAATATATTACATTTGTATAGCACCTTTCATACATAAAATACATAAACAGACTTCATCTTGTTTAAAAGATAAAAACTAAAAGATCTTTCACATCTTCTTACATGTGAATGCTTGGAGTTTGTCTTGGGTGAAAGATTTCAGACTTTTGAGAAATTATTGTTAAAAGCACCTGATCTGGAGTGTTTGAAATGAGTATGAAAAAATGTCACTACTGTTACTACCAAAAGCTACTTTGGATGAACGACTGCTCATTAATCTATTGTTTGAATCTGTTTAATGGGGTTAAGTTCAGTGTACTCAACAACATGTACCCATAATTATTCAATATGATAGTCCTAAATTATGCAAAATGACTGAAACTCATTTACATTTTTCCAGATCTTTAACAGAATAGCAATCATGAGTCAAGGGGAGCTGGTGTTTTGCGGAGAGCCTCATAAGATGGTGGATTTCTTCAGCAGCTGCGGATACGAGTGTCCCGAATACTGCAACCCCTTCGACATTTATGGTAGCCATTTAGAATCTCATATTTAAGGATCTCATAAGGACTGAGTGAATTTCAAAGCCGAAACTAATGGATTGTTTGTGGTTGGTAGTGGATCTGACCTCTGTGGACACACGCTGCAGCGAGAGGGAAGCTGCCACCTACAGGCGCATGCATGATATCACGTCAGCCTATCAGAACTCAGAGATCTACACTAACATGCAGGAAAAGATTGAACAAAGCTGCCAGAGACCAGACAAACCCATGATTCCCTTTAAAAGCAAAGAGTCCCCCAACTGCATATCCAAACTTGGGGTCCTCCTGAGGTAAAACAGTAGTGACAACACTGAGTCAGAATGTTAAACCTTTTTTTCGTATTACTTGATTGAACAAGAAGGGATAATATAAGATTATTGGGATACTATAAAGATACTATAAAGAGTATTGGGACACTATAAAGATTGACACTACTGAACCATCATTGACTCTCAAAAAGCAAACACACCTGTTCTGACAATGAAAACTAACAATTTACAATAAGGCATTATTATGGCCTGACCATAATATACCTGACCAGATCATTAATGAGTTAATACTTTACAATAAGGTTCCAATTATGTTAATGCATTTACTAACATGAAAAAACAATAAATACTATATTTAAAAGGGGACATATAATGCAAAAGTCTCTTGTATAAGGTGTTTAAACACAGCTGTGTGGTAATAGCAAGTGTATATAGAAAACCTCTAATGCAGAGGTGTCCGAATTTGGTCCTGGAGGGCCAGTTTCTTGCTGAGTTTAGCTCCAACTTGCTTTAACACACCTGCCTGGAAGTTTCTAGTAAATCTAGTTAGAGCTTGATTAGCTGGTTCAGGTGTGTTTGATTAAGGTTGAAGCTAAACTCTCCAGGACTGCGTCTGAAACCGCCTACTCAGTAGGTACTGCATTTGAATTTAAATGTACTGCTTGACTGTTAGAAAAGTACGTTCTATACAGTATGAATGTGAAAAGCATGAATGGAAATCTACACCCGCCATTTTGTCATGGTCATGTGACCTACCTGCGTCGGTTGCGTTGCTTCACTTTCATTCATGAAATCTCTCGCGGGGCATTATGGGATAGCACAGCGTGCATGGGATGCGCATTCCAGAATCTCGCCAGAAGTAGTAAGTCATCCGGGTACTTCTCGCATACTGATTTTCCAATTTTATGAATTCGGACATACTACTCGGCTTGCATACTAATTTTAGCGTACTATATAGTATGGAAGTTTGCGGTTTCAGACGCGGCCCAGGGCACCGGCCCTCCAGGACTGAGTGTGGACACCCCTGCACTAATGGTAGTAATCAATTCTATTCTTTTAGTCACACTTGATAAAAACAGTCTGCAGAAACACTTTGAATAACATTCTCCCTTTGTACATATCATCAGTAGGGGAAAGCCGGCTATTAGTGATGATTGCTTCCTTATTAGCATAAACAGCCTTGAGTGAGAAGCAGCCATCTGTCATTAAGGCTGATTTATACTTCTTTTCCGGTGCAGCCTGTGCACAGTTGCATAGCCCTTGCCGTGGCTGACATCACGCTGAAGCACACCTCTCAAAAAATGTTACTACACATTGCAACGCCATGTAGTGCAAGCTCTGTGATTGGTCAGTTTGGTAGTGGTTGTGAGCATGGGTGGGGCAAAGAACCGCGAGCCTGATGAAGCGATTGTTTACATGTGTTGAGTCCTATGAAGGAGCTCCAGGTGGAGACTTTTGTTGTGTGTTTACATTATGATTAAAGTTGTTGCTCGTCCACCGGTTCCGCCTCTAAATGAGTGAGTTTAAGCTATTTATACATTAAGGTAGCGTTCAGAAAAAAACAAAACACCAGCAAAGAAACTCGACACAGAGGAACATAAAAATCCACTACGAGCTAGCATTTTGGAAGTGTTATTGTTTTTGTTATTATTATTACAAACAGCACACAGAAGTATAAATCTACGACTACATGCAAGACAGGTGTCGTGGGTCATGCCGATCACTCAACGCAGAAGTATAAATCAGCTTTTAGAGTTTTGAATCTGCTGCAATGGTGACTTATAGATGTGACAATTTCATTTGAATTTAAAGAGACAGTCACCAAAATGGCACAATTTTGGAATCAAAGCCTAAAAGTGACAGTTTCAAAAAGTTATGAAACATTATTTGTGGGCTATTTTGAGCTGAAACTTCACATACACATTGTAGGGACATCAGAGGCTCTTGTAAAAGGGGCATATTAGGTCCCATTTAATACATTTATTTCAATGAATTTGTTAAATCATAGTGCATTAACTAATGCTAATTAGCCCAATAATCTTTTAATAAATGTTGAAAGTAACATTGGCTATGATTAATAAATGTTGTACAAGTATTGTTTATTTTTAGTTTACTCATCCTCCACTTGCTTCAAACCTGTTTGAGCTTCTTTCTTCTGTTGAACTGTGGATATTATAGATGTCAATGGCTGTTTTTTTTCCCCTGATCATCTTCATAATATTGTGCTTTGTGTTCAACGGAAAAAATAAATTCATAGTTAATGAGTTAATGTTGAGACAATTTTCATCTCTTTAACTAAAATGAACTAACGGAACCTTGTTTTAAAATGTGACTAGATTATCTTAATAGTCCATAATGTTAATGCTATTTTTATTCATACATTTTTTGCTCCTTTACATGCACACACAGACGGACCTTTCGCAATGTGTCCCGTGACAGGATGGGTATTCTCATGCGTCTCTCTCAGAATCTCATCTACGGCCTCTTCATTGCTTTTTTCCTCATGAGGCTTGGTAAGGATGTGACAAAAGGTGCCGTACAGGACCGAATCGGCCTAATCTACCAATCCATGGGTGCATCTCCCTATACCGGAATGCTGAATGCTGTGGCTCTATGTAAGTATACAGATAACAATCGATGTATTGTTCTATGCAGCCTGCAATCTGAGTGAAATCATTTTCCATCATGATTTACAAGAACAGCATATAATTCTTTTACCTGTATTTACTAAAATATGTAAAATGTTAATCATACAAATTTTTATTTTTGTTTTGGGTAAATGGGTAAATCTAGTGGTTTAAGGCAGGTTTTATCAAACTTTTCAGCTTGCGAACCCCAAAATAATTCCAGTGACTCACGACCCCCACTATTCATGGAGGTGGTTTCAAACATGCAAACATTGCACAGACACACTAATAGAAACTATATAAGCAAGCTTATTGACAACACAAAATCATGCAACGGAATAAAAACCATATAATTTTTTATAGTCGTTATTCATTAGTTTAGTTTAATATTAACCTCACCTAATGAGAATGGTAGGCATAATAATTACAGCACAAGATTCTTGGTTTAATTTTAGAGAAAATATGATAATTCTAATAGTTTAATAACATATGATATTTCACCAAGCCCATTGTCTCACGACCCCTACTTTAGGATCCACTGGTTTAAGGGTTACTGGCTTAAAATTAAATTCCACTGTACTCCACTGTAGTCCTTAAATATAGACTTTTAATATTTAATAAAATGATTCTTAGTCTAAATATGCCTGATTTGGTTTATAAACTGGTATATAAAGTTGTGTATGAAAAATGTATGTTAAAATATATATATATATATATATATATATATATATATATATTGTATGTTAAATATGTATGTATGTATCTAATTACATACAATTAAAGTCAGAATTATTAGCCCCCCTGTTTATTTTTCCCCCAGTTTCTGTTTAACTGACAGAAGACCTTTTCAACACATTTCTAAACATAATAGTTTTAATAACTCATTTCTAATAACTGATTTATTTTTCTTTGCCATGATGACAGTGAATAATTTTTTACTAGATATAGTTCAGGACACTTCTATACAGCTTAAAATGACATTTAAATGCTTGACTAAGTTAATTAGGTTAACTAGGCAAGTTAGGGTAATTAGGCAAGTAAATGTAGAATGATTGTTTGTTCTGTAGACTATTGAAAAAAAACTGCTTAAAAGGTCTAATAATTTTGACCTTCAAATCTTTTTTTTTAATTAAAACCTGCTTTTATTATAGTCGAAAACAAATAGGACTTTCTCCAGAAGAAAACGTATTATCAGACATACTGTGAAAATTTCCTTCCTCTGTTAAACATCATTTGGAAAATATTTTAAAAATAATTATTTAATAATTATCTAATAATTCTGACTTTAACAGTATATACTAAAAAAGTACACTTTCATTGTTTTGATTAGCTTAGATAAAGTAGAAATATTCCTGTCTTTGCTTTTGTACTTAGTGAAGTTTATTCATAAACTAATTTCGAGAGGAGCACGTGATTATGATTGAACACAGCTGGTTCTGCATTAGCATGCATGATCCACCAATCAGGCCATTCCTAACCCACTATAAAGAGCCAGGGTTTTTTCATTGCAGTCATCTTCGATTTGAAGAATCCCCCTTTCCACCCCTACCTTTTCACCTTTCCCTCCATAGGGCAGCACGGTGGCCCAGTGACTAGCACTGTTGCCTCACAGCAAGAACGTCACCGGTTCTAGTCCCTTAACAGGCCAGTGGTCGTTTCTGTGTGTAGTTTTGCATGTTCTTCCTGTGCTTGCGTGGGTTTACCCCGGGTCCTCCGGTTTCCTCCCACATTCCAAAAACATGCACAACAAGTAAATTGATAAATCTAAATTTGCAATACAGGTAATCTCATAATGCAGCATATCTTTTAATAGCATTCAATTTTTAGTCATCAGCTCTTATTAAGGGGGAGTTGTCGAGATCTACCTGAGCTCGAGGCTCCCCTCTCTTCCTCCAAACGGGAGGGAGCCCAGGGCTCAAGAACCTTCGAGCTCAGTGATCCCTCCCGGGACAGCATGCCAAACTTGCTTATAATCAATCATCAGCTAAGTGTAAACTCTTGAAATATAAATATTTATTACCAGAATTGAGGCAATGTTTTAGTTTAATAACTTTTGTTAAACATTAAAAGCAGAAAAAACAGTGGTGGTGATGGGTGACGAATGAGAGCATAAACATCTCTTGCAGTCATAAATATTCCAAAAGTTGCTGTTTTTATTAAATGTATGTGAGCAATCCCAGCATTATGGGCACTCAAAGCGCTATACACAATGGGGGAATCTCCTCATCCACCACCAGTGTGCAGCATCCACCTGGATGACGCGACGGCAGCCTTTTTGCACCAGACCGCACACCACACACCAGCTGATTGGTGGAGAGGAGACAGTGATGAAGCCAATTGAAATATGGCAATGGTTAGGAGGCCATGATGGACAGAGGCCAGTGGGCAGATTTGGCCAGGATGCCGGTGTTAAACCCCCACTCTTTTTTGAAGGACATCCTGGGATTTTTAATGACCACAGAGAGTCGGGACCTCGGTTTAACGTCTCATCCGAAAGACGGCGCTCACTGAGCAGTATAGCGTCCCCGTCACTATACTAGGGCATTAGGACCCACACAGACCGCAGGTTGGGCGCCCCCTGCCCATATAGAAAGTATGTGCTGGCATTACGAAATATCTGTTTATGTTTTCCAAAACAACTAACCACAGAGTTATAAAATCAGAAAAATATCAGTCTGTAAACATTTTTTATATTTTAAATAAGGAAAATAAACATGCATTATTATGGATGTCACAAAAAAGTTTGCAAGTTTACAGTCTACAACATACTTTGTAAAAACATTCCGTGAATAAAGCTGCACAACCCAAAAGAAATAATGCTAATCAAGAGAATATGAGTTGGCTCACTTTAGAATAAAAATCGTTGATTTTTTTTAATTTTACATTTATGAGGGAAAAGGTTCGTTATGAATGTGACATCTCTCCGTTATGGATGTGACAGATGTGAAATTGGCACTTGTGTCACTTTGGTAAATCAAATATAACTATTTGAAAACATTGACAAAGACATTAATGAGTATTTTTAAAGTACTGTAAAATACTTGCTTGCAAAAAAAAAAAATGTAGAAACCATTTTTCTATTTTGGTAGAAACCTCATTTTTTTTTCTTGGCAAAGTTGGCGTTAGCATGGAATTGCTCATGTCTCCTTGAAACACAACTCCTCACTACAGAAACTTGAACTTGCAATCTTTAAAACTAAAGATCCCTTCCATTAATCGACTAAAATTTCTACAAAATATATATAAACAAGGCACCAAAATTCTAAAAATAAGGCATAATTGTGTGGGTGTTTGTTTTATTTGATAATTTATAGTTGAGTATTACCAGAAACTGCAGTTTTCCAATAATTTTATACAAAATTAGGTAATTTCTAATAGATTACTTTCTGCATCTGCTGTATTTTGCCAGTAAAAATCCTCTCAAATCCCAAGTAGAGCTATTGTGCATCTCCAGAAAAACACAGCACTGTTTCATGACTGAATGAATTCGCATTTTTGAATGAATCATTTTAACGAATGACTCTGCAACTCACTTACAAAGACGACCAAGAGCTTTAAACAAAACATTTGACTTAACGACTCAATGTCTGACTATTTAAGACAGTGGTTCGTCACCTCCTACTGGAAAAAAGTGAAGCATAAAACATGTTTTTCTGTCTAATTTTCTACATATTTGTGCAGCAGTCATATCTTTCCCTCTAAATTGTGAAGGCAGTCTCTGGGCAGAATTGATTGTGATGCAGCAGTTAGACTGATTACGCCAGTGCAATAGGGAAATGTAATCCGTGACCTTAAGCTTGATAATAGCTCATATCTTACTGTAGGTCACCAGATAACAGCGAAACACACAGTAGGTGCATTGCCTCACAAATTGCCCTGGCATGTCCAGAATATTGCTTGCCCTTGAACTTAGAGCTCTTGATATAGATAGCACATAATTATAACACAAGGCGCGTCTGCTACTGTATATTTACTTTCCGTTCATGCAGTTTTAATAAAGAAAAATCACTAAAAGCTGTTTTCTTTTTTCCAACAGTCCCTGCTTTGCGGGCCATTTCTGATCAGGAGAGTAAAGATGGTTTATACCAGAAATGGCAGATGTTTCTGGCTTACATCATCCATATCCTACCCTTCAGTATTATCAGTGTGTTCATCTTCGCCTCATTCCTGTATTGGTAAGTATGGGTGTGTGTTTGTTTGAGCAACTCGAGTTCATCCGAGCTTGCGTCGGGGTAACTTGGGTTCAGATGTCAGGGCAATGTCCGCGGGATCAAATAAAGCAAGCGCTTTGTGAATCGTGACCACATGCAGTGTTTGTTTCTGTGTTTTAGGACCGTAGGCATGAACCCAGATCCTGTGCGCTTCCTGTGTTTTTCAGCCGTGGTCATGGTGCCTCACATCATTGGTGAACTCTTAACACTGGTCTTGTTGGGTGTCGTCCAAGACCCCAATATGGTCAACAGTGGAGTCGCTCTTCTCAATATAGCAGGAATCATGGTGGGCTCTGGATTTCTGAGGTAAAGAAATTATTTTGATTTTCAAATGTCAAAATATTGTTTTGATTCATCAGCTGTGTCCGAAATCACATACCTCCCTACTATATAGTATGTGAAAAACAGTATGTGAGCCAAGTGCTGTAGTAAGTCCGAATCAATAATATTCAAAAAACAGTAGATGAGAAGTACTTGGATGACCTACTACAGAGGTCCTCAAACTCCTGGAGGGCCACAGCCATGCACAGTTTAGTTCCGTCTCTGCTTCAACCCCTGCTGAAAAATCCAGACTAGGCTGGTTTAAGCTGGATTTTTCAGCAGGGACACGCTCACATTAAAAAAAAAAGTCTGAAAGACTCAATTAGTTTGATCAAGTGACTTTAATAAAGGTTAGAGCTAAAATGTGCAGTAAAGGTCCGGTATTACCACGTGACCTGACCAGATTTCTTGTCGGGTAAATTTCTGAATAAAATGCGGTAGCGGTCAGTAATTCTGTTGTAATTTGAACTGGAGCAGGCGGGCTAGCAATTTAGCATTCCCGAGTCTCTACGTTATTTCGGAACATAATATCTGTGATTTCCTCATTCTTATTGAGCACCGGTACAGCCCATGCTCACAACATTTACACATGATAAATGTATGATCAGGGCTTTCTGCACAGGCTTTACCAACATGGGAGAGCAAAGTGAAGATGTGCTGTCCCCCTCAGCTTGCATTAATGCTAAGAATTTAATGTTAAGAAACCCACATCAAGCAAGTCTGATGTATGGGAGTTTTTTTCATGCGTCAAAGACGCAAATAGGAAAAAATTACCCTTTGTGCGATGTGATAATACCTCAAAGTTTTACCCATTAGCAGTCACAAGACTGGAACCTCAGGGTAAAGGCGGAACTTATGTCTTATCACAAAGGGGCAAACAAAACTGACATTTAGCCTACAATCTTTACACTACCTACAGTTGTATCTGTTATCTTTCTTCCGGTAGTATCCAATTTAAACGTGAGATTTTGAAAACCAAATCTAAATTTAGTGGGAGTGCTCAAGTCGGGTAGAAAATAATTCTAAGTGGGCAGCAGGTAAACAAAGGCTGAATATATATGGCGGGAGTGGCCGGGTGTGGAATGAAACCTCACGGGAACAGGTGGGAGCAGGGATCTCCTCAGTGCAGAGCTGTGGCCCTCCAGGAACTGAGTTTGACACCAGTGACCTACTAAAGTACATCCAGTGAGCTTCTGTAGTGCACATCCAATGGAGGCTACACTATCCCATGATGCCACACGAAAGAGTTCATGAATGGAAGTGATGGTCATGTGATAATGACAAATGGCAAGGTATCATTTCCTTTTGATGGTCTAATTATCATTAGAGTATTACTAGTAAGGGCTGACGCGTTGGCGCAGTGGGTAGCACATTCGCCTCACAGCAAGAAGATCGCTGGTTCGAGCCTCGGCTGTGTCAGTTGGCATTTCTGTGTGGAGTTTGCAGTCCTCTGGGTGCTCCTGTTTCCCCCACAGTCCAAAGAAAAGTGGTACAGGTGAATTGGGTATGCTAAAATTGACCATAGTGTATGAATGTGTGTGGATGTGTGTTTCCCAGTGATGGGTTGTGGCTGGAAGGGCATTCGCTGCATAAAAAAATATGTTGGTGGTTCATTCCACTGTGGCGACCCTAGATTAATAAAGGGACTAAGCCGAAAAGAAAATGAATGAATAAATATTAATAGAAGTCTGTCTGCTGATACTGCTCCACCAACAGACATTCTTCTGACTAAAAAAACTTTGCCAGTAAAATTGACATTGTAGCGAAGGGGTGTGCTTGGACACCTGTCAAAAGGGAAGAATTGATCAAGAAAATAGTGGCCAGGTAGTGGGTCAGTTTGGCAAATTACATCAGCTGTGTCTTTGCAGTGATTGTTCAGGAGAGATGGCATAAAACCGAGGCCAAAAGGGAGCGAGACACCTATCGGGGAAGCAGGGATCATGAGTGGATGTTTTCAAAAAACTTTGCTTACCCCGACCTGTCTTCTTCCTCATCCAACAAACCACAGCCGTATCACAAACGCATAATACTCTAATGAGAATTAGTTGCCATGTAGTTGCAATGTAACTTATGAGTTAAAGGGACCATCAAAATTAAGTGATACCAGTAGGATGTGCACCCAAATTCCAATCATATTATTCTCATTCAAACTATATAGAATATACTTTTCCAATGGTAGTGTGATAAATTTCAAACTCAAGTGTTGTACTACTCTAGTACAGCATTAAATCCACTGTACAGCATTAAATCTACTGGAACCAATTATGCATTATATTCTTATAGCACACAGTTTGTTCATGAATGTGTTACATTTTATGTTCCTTCCAGGGGTTTTAAACAAATGCCTGTGGTGTTCCAGTGGTTGAGTTATCTAACTTTCCAGAAGTACGGCTGCGAGCTCCTGATTGTCACGGAGTTCTATGGCCTCAACTTTACCTGCAGTAAGAAAAATCTTTTCTTTTCAGTCAGATTTTTTTGTAAAATGGAAGAGAAGGCAGTAACTGTATTTTTAAAATTAAATTAAAAACAGACTCTGTCACACACAAAGACACACACATGAACAATACACATACACACACATAAACTATAGACAATGCAAGGATCCAAATTTTTAAGCCGACACTGCAATATTCTATAAAAAATGTCAAATTTGTTTTTAAAATAGTTTAAAGTTGCCAAGAATCAGAAGTTAATCCCCCCATATTGTGACGTACATATGTTTAGAAAATTAAAAAAGGGAAGAGAAGGGTGGTGCCTGATTTTCTTTGGGAGCCGATTAATTTGTTTTAAGATGGGCTTTACTAACAAAATGTTGGAAGATTAATCAATGGACGAAGGCAGGCACTGACAGCCCCACCCTAAAGGCATTCCATGTGACCAGAAGTGAAGAAAATTCATTTTAAGGGGGGGAGGGTAAGGTATTTGATAATAGATTACAAGGGTAAATGAATTATTACAGGCGACGCAGTGGCACAATGGGTAGCGCTGTCACCTCTCAGCAAGAAGGTCGCTGGTTCGAGCCTCGGCTGGATCAGTTGGCATTTCTGTGTGGAGTTTGCATGTTCTCCCCGTGTTTGTGTGGATATCACCTGGGTGCTCCGGTTTACCCCACAGTCCAAAGACAGGCGGTGTAGGTGAATTGGGTTGGCTAAATTGTCCGTTGTGTATGAATGTGTGAATGGGGGTTTCCCAGTGATGTGTTGCGGCTAAAAGGGCATTCACTGCATAAAAGATATGCTGTATAAGTTGGCGGTTCATTCTGCTGTGGCGACCCTAGATTAATAAAGAGACTAAGCCGAAAATAAAAAAAAATGAATGAATGAATGAATGAATGCTTACAAAATAATGGTGCACAAACATCGTTTATAACAAGCACTACTAAATACATATGAAAATAAGAAGTCTATTTTGATTTCATTCTGACTTTAAGTGCATCACTGCAGAATAAAAGATATTTTTGAACAAATTTTTTATATCACTTTTGCCTGAATCTTATTTCGATTCACTGTTTTTAACAGATATAATGCATACGTTTTCCAGACTAACCTCTTTTCTCTCTCTCACTCTCAGCCCCTATAGCTGGCTTGCCAGGAGAGTGTCTGGTAGACAGTGGGAATATGATCATAGATCAGGGTTATCCTGGAGCTCTGTCCCGTTACACTCAAGACTTCCTGTTGCTCTATGCCTTCCTGCCCGCTCTTGTGATCCTGGGCATCATGAGCTTCAAGATACGAGACCACCTCGTCAGACGCTGAGCCTCCATGTGTGTGCACGTGTGTGTGTTATTGTGTACAGAATGTTCTTTATTTTGTATTTTTGTAGATCATATATTGTAGGTTATATCCAGACAAAATCACTATAGAAGCTAATGCTTTTCCATGGAAACACATCAATTTTTTTCCGTAAAGTTTTGTACTATAATGTGATTTTAAATGTGACTGAACAAATAATCTATTATTATAAGACAGCTGTTTTGTCTTTGCTGGTCATTAGTGCATATTATTACAGCCACATTTCTTTGTACAAGATGTTATGTTTCATTCTGCTGGCTGTAACATGTAACCTAATAAACATTTGCCTGCTTTAAGGCTTTGAGATTTATTCTCTTTCTCAATTATGATAATTTATTAAGTAGTCAGATTAATTTTATTGGAATCAGATAAATAATTGATTAATACCAGTCATCATCAAACTGATTTCTCTTTCAATTGGTTCAGAATAGCAGTGTCTATCTTCACGCTAAATACTCTGTAGCATTTAAAAAATATAATACATATAATAAATATGTATAATATAATTATCTTTATTATTACTTTCTTTTCAAATTTAAAGAAAAACTCATGTGTATTTTGATCTTATTAAATTGCATTAATAAATAAACAGCATTTAGTGTTTGTCTTGAAACGGACATATCCCACATTTATTTGCGCATATTTTTACTTATTTATTTGTAATACATTTTAATCTCATTTGTATTTATTTGTTTGAATCAGATTTTGTATCAATTTTATTTTTGTGTGTGTGTGTGGTAAATTATTAGAATCATTTATTTTCTAATAAATGTCTTTATCACAATAAATCACTTTATTATTTCAGTGTTTCACTTTGTTTTATTAATTAAATTATGAATGGATTATTTGTATTTTATCATAATTTTTTTATTATGCTTTTCCCCATGGTGCTCCTATGGGTTTGTATCTTTGAATTAACAATAAAAAAAAAGGTTAAAGAAAAATTATTGAATTAACCTTTATACAGTACTATTCATTCATTCATTCATTCATTTATTCATTCATTTTCTTTTAGGCTTAGTCTCTTTATTAATCAGGGGTCACCACAGAGGAATGAATCGCAAATTTATCCAGCACATATTTCATGCAGCAGATGCAACCCAACACTGGGAAACACCCACACAATCCTGCATACACACACACATACGGCCAACTTAGCTTATTCAATTCACCTGTACTGCATGGCTTTGGACTGTAAGGGAAACTGTAGCACCTGGAGGAAACCCACGCTAACATGTGGAGAACATGCAAACTCCACACAGAAATGCTAACTGACCCAGCCAGGGCTCGAACCAGCGACCTTCTTGCTGTGAGGTGACTGTGCCACCCACTGGGCCGCCGTGCTGCCCTGTCCTACTACTACAACCACCAAAACATTTAAGTGCAAATTGAATTTCTATTTCTTTTCTATTTCTATTTGTTTTCACAATAGAATTAGAATATTGAAAATTGAAAAGAGCTATTTTAATGCAACTAAAACTAAGAGATCAATTAAAATTAAGTTATTATAAATAAGGGAGAAAAGATCTTTTTTTTCATTCATTTATTTTCTTTTCGGCTTAGTCCCTTTATTAATCCTGGGTCGCCACAGTGGAATGAACCACCAACTTATCCAGCACATGCTTTACACAGCGGAGGCCCTTTCAGCAGCAACCCATCTCAGGGAAACATCCATACACACTTATACACTATGGACAGTTTAGCCTACCCAATTCACCTGTACCACATCTTTGTCCTGTGGCGGAAACAGAAGCATCCGGAGGAAACTCACGCGAAGAGTATCTCTGGGAGAGTATGCAAACTCCACACAAAAACGCCAACTGACCCAGCCGAGGCTTGAACCAACAACCTTCTTGCTGTGAGGCGACAGCACTACCTACTGCGCCAACGTGTCGCCTCACATCCTTTTTTTGTGAAAAATTTTATTTAAGAAAGAAGAAATGTACAATATAAATCAGTAAGAGACTGGAATACAAGTATATACAATTCAAAGGGATAAGAAAAATAAGTAACACATGGAAAATAGAAAGGAATAAAGAAAACTAAATAAAGAAAGGGGAAGTCCAAAGTAAATAAAAAAAACACAGAAAGCATCAAATATTTACTTATAGAAGTTATATAAAGTTATATATAGAATATATATATATATATATATATATATATATATATATATATATATATATATATATATATATATATATATTCTTCATTTTTATTTTTTAGAATAAGAATAATAACAAATTCTATCTTTCAAGTTGAAGTGTTTCTTGATTGTGATTTAAAGGGGGAAAAACATCATTACCCACAGTGCACCAGCTGTCCTACATCATCAAGCAGTGACGTTACCCCTCGCAACCGTAGCGTCTTCTTCGACTGACAAAACAATAAAGCAACTGCAATATAGCTTTAAAACTTCAAATTAATAAAGCCTGGCGTAGAGAACATTAAAAACCGGTAAAATAATGCCGAAAGTAAGGTAAGTTACTTGCTGGGTTATTTTTCACACTGTTTTAATCGTTTAGGTTAGCTTAAAAGCTACCGAGTGGGCGATAATAGGGCTAACGTTAACGGTTTATTAGCAAACACGATGATGCTTTTATTCAGATGAATTTATTCCGCAGCTCGGACACATTATGGGATATTGCTGCGGCGGAAGTTCGCAGCAGGGAGAGCAGGACTGATGAAGAGGAGGCTGAAGAAGAAGATGCACATTTCCCCTCGCAGAGAACAGTCTTCTTCATGGGCAGTAAAGCAGGAGTATGACTAACTTAACTATAACTCGCTATTTTCAAGAAACGACTAAAAACTCAACTATTTAGTCTCCACTTCACTTCGTAAGCTGCAATTGCCTCTTTGAATATCACACTAACTGTACAAAAAAAAAAAAAAAAAAAAAAAAACTACTAACACTTCCCTTCTTAGACTTTACAGACCTGAAACTTGCCTTTAGTACTTATTCATTGTTGCTCTTGGTTGTGTAAATTGCTTCCTTGTCCTCATTTGTAAGTCGCTTTGGATAAAAGCGTCTGCTAAATGACTAAATGTAAATGTAAATGTAACTTATAATATATCACTCTGAACACTCATTTACGTTACTGTTTATTATCTGACAATGACACCTAAAAACTCATATTCTGATTATAAACTGACAGATACATTTTTGAGTATTTCTAAAGTACTGTAAAATACAAGCACAAAAAACTTAGAAACGGTTTCCGTATTTTGGTAAAAACTTGATGAATCAAAATTAAGCATCTATTTAGAAAAAGCATTTCTGGATCATATTTGAAGCTATTGAAAACTAATGTGTGGATAATGAAGGAAGCCTACAGGTGAAAATGATTAAACTTCCTGTGAAATTTTACAGGATGGCTTAAACATTTGTGTTCAACTGTAAGTTTTTTCAGTTCATCAAAGGCCAATCCTGAAATAATACAATACAGTTAAAGATTTAGTAAAGTTTTGATTCTGCTGATAATTTAGAGGTCTTGGAAATGTATTTATCAAAGATAATACTTCAGCTCTTTTAAGGTTAAAATAGTTTATCCTCTGTTGTCAAAAACATCACAACAAAATTATTTGACCTTATATTTCAGGGCAAAACAACAATATTACTGCGGTTTCTTGACAGGTAAGTGTGAGCCATTATCTTGCTACAAAAATAAAGGTGACTTGACATGTAGTTTTTAAAAGACTTCCAAAAGACTTTTAAAGTCACCTCATAATTGTGTTTTTTTTTCCATGTAAACTAGAGATGAGACAGCTAAACCTACTCTTGCACTGGAGTACACTTTTGGAAGGCGTGCAAGAGGTCATAATACGGTAAAAGTGACAGTCCTGTCATCAGTTTATATATTTATTCTCCATTCATTTTTTTTTCGTCATAGTTCCTCTATTAATCAGGGGACGCCACAGTGGAATGAACCGCCAACTTATCCAGTATATGTTTTACACAGCGGATGCCCTTCCAGCCGCAACCCATCACTGGGAAACACCCATACACTCTTGCATTCACACACATACCCTACGTCCAATATAGCTTATTCAATTGACCTATAACACAGGTGTTTGGGCTGTGGGGGAAACAGGAGCACCCGGAGAAAACCCACGCCAACATGGGGAGAACATGCAAACTCCACACAGAAATCCCAACTGACCCAGCCAAGGCTCGAAACAGTGACCTTCTTGCTGTGAGGCGACAGCTGTATCCGCTGCGTCACCGTGTCACCCTATATGTTTATTTTATTTTCCAAAATTAAAATTGTCCTTTGAAATAGAGAAAATTGATTTCTTATTTAATGACTAAATAAAACCATTGGATTTTGTTTAAATGTCTATTAAAATAAATCTTATTTTCTCCTTTTCTGCAGCCTAAAGATATTGCTCATCTATGGGAATTGGGAGGAGGAATCTCATTATCAGATCTTGTTCAGATTCCCATCACGGCTGACAATGTCAGGTTAGATTTACAGACACTGAACACAACACTTATTTTGGAAATAGGCTCATTTTACATTGATAAACAATCGAGTTTTACCCTTTAGAATTAATTCAGCCAATTTTTAGGTCTGGTGGGAGCACTTTTAGCTTCGCTTAGCTTAGCTTAGCTTAGCATAAATCATTGAATTGGATTAGACCATTAGCATCTCACTCAAACAATTAAATATATTATATTATATATATATATATATATATATATATATATATATATATATATATATATATATATATATATATATATATATATTAAATATATTATATATGTGTTATAATAAATTAACTTTGCTGCTGTACCATGGCTGCAGCGGGCACAATACTATTATGCAGTGCTATTTCCTAATTACCGAACCTGGGACTATTTTAGGTGCAGTGTAATTTCATTGCTGTGGTAAGGCAGCAAAGTTCCTTGATTATTACGCCAGAATGATAGTATATTTAATTCTAGGGTAATGGTTTCCAATGTGGGGGTTGACAGGGGCTCGCTTAGTAATTTAAAAAAGTCAAATAAATTTTATTAAACTATTAGAATGATCATATTTTAACCATAACCCACAGAAAATAAAAATAGTAGTTTTTAAAAGTAAAAAGCAACAACATGCAAATGAAAAGCCATCAACCCATAAAATATTATTTTTCATAGGATTTTGATAGGATTGGTGTGTTTACATTAGATTAACAACACAGCAATAGATTAAACTTTCTGACACCAGTATGTCAATCAAATACATTAAAAATAAATACAGACCACAACTGAAAATTGAGAATGATCTCTGATTGGTGGTCTCCAAAATTAAACCAACAATAGACTTGTGCTGAATACATTGTGTCCACCAGTCTCATTGTCTGAGGTTAATAAATATTAAATTAAACAAAAATAAATAACTATAAAAAAGATATGGTTGTTAGACTGTTGCATTTTTTGTGTTGTCAATATTCTTGTGTTTATATAGGCTTAAAGTTGTGTGCACAGCGTTTGTATATTTATAACCACCTCAGAGGAATTTGGGGGTCGCGATTCACTGTCAATGTGTTTTTTAGGGGTCGCGAACTGAAAAGTTTGGGAACCCCTGCTCTAGAGGGCTTTTAAAATGATTTACTATTTCCTATTTCCTTCCTTTTTCCTATTCTATTTCCCTTCAAGTAAAATACATTTGACCTATAGAAGCAAACATTTTTACACTACAATTATTTCTGCAGTTTTTTGTCAGTTGTGCTTGTTTTGGATCTGTCTAAACCCAATGCGCTGTGGGAGACCATGGAAAGTCTGCTTGGATCAGCTCGAAATCAGGTGGAAAAAGTGTGTGCCGCACTGCAGAAGACAGGAGAATCCAGATCTGGCAAACAACGAGTCCCACGAGTCCTCCACAAGGACTATCCGGTACAGAGGATTACACCATTTCAAACCATTGTAAATCAAGTGTGTTTGTATTGCAGAGAATCACCTGAAACAATCTCTTCAACAGGACCGAGAGCTCATCAGCCCTTTCCCTGTTCCTCTGCTCATAGTTGGGAGCAAGTTTGACATTTTTCAGGTAAAACTTCACTGACATGTTCATAGTAGTATGTACAGTGTGGTGATGTCTGTGCTATGCTCCATTTTTAAACAGGCAATGTCAGAGCCTACATGCCTGCTACATTGTTACAGTGTAGAACAGGGGTCACCAACATGATGCCTGTGGGCACCAGGTAGCCCGCGAGGATCACATGTGTTGCCCGCGGGCCTGTTCTAAAAATAGCTCACCATAGCGCCACTTACCAGTAAGCTTCATCTAATACAGAAGTAATCATTTAAAAATGTAAATATTTGCAGAGATATTTAAAAATAAAGTGTTGCACATTGATACATTAAATGCAGGGTATTTCCTACCCTGTTAAATCATTGTTGATAACTTTTGTGAGAATCATTAACATGATCAATGTCTTCGCATGGATGAATATCATTATTTATTACCAAAAACATAAAGTATAATTTAAAGTAAATTGAGCAAATTTGTTATTTGAGAAGTGTTTATCAAACTGGTAGCCCTCCACATTAATCGGTACCCAAGAAGTAGCTCTCAGTTTCATAAAGATTGGTGACCCCTGATGTATAAGCTGAAGCAACGAGGGGGGTGCAGCAACATTGTTGTGCAACATTTAGTAACCATGAAAACAAAGATTTCTTCAATTTTTTATGCTAAATTATAAATATTTTCTTGTCTGCATATACATCTGCATATACATGTAAGTTGTAATAGTTTTTAAATACTGTTTAATATTAAATATTGTTTATCATATGTTTTTTTTTAACTTAACTAATGTGTTTATAGTTTTAAGAGACAAAAACCCAAATTATTTCTTAATCTTATTTGTAATTAATCACGCTTACTGCACAGTATCCACTAAAGCTGTGTCTACATTTATATGGGCAAGTTTCATTTGAAAATGTTCTCTTGCGTTCGTAAGTTCGAGTTAAACCAGGGGTGTAAATAGTACTCAAACTGTTATATTTGTGAAAGTATGGATACTGAGTAAGTGAGAATATTATGAAAATTAAAAAACAAAAGAAAATGAATTTCTTTAACATTTACTCATCCTCTTTTGTTCCAAATCAAGTGATAACTCAGCCCAAAACAAAGCTTTTTTCAACCAATTTACTCACAAACAAATGATTCTAAACATTTCTTCTGTTAAACAATGATTAACAGAAGGTTCTGAGGTTGGTCAATTCCTGTTTTTATTCCCATCATTATTCAGTATATCAATCTTTGTGTTCAACAGAAGAAAGAAACTCAAGCAGGATTAGTTCATGTGGAAGATGAGTAAATGGTAACAGAATTTACATTTTCAGCTGAACTACCACTTCAAGACTTTTGTTCAGCTTTAAAACACAAAAGGAGAAGAGAAAACTCTTCATTCACCTGTCCATTTATTCCTGGGTGAATAAAATGTAAATAGATCAAAGAGATGAATAAGTCAAAAAGTTTATTCCAGGTCTGTTGTTTTGTAAGGCGATGCAGTGGCGCAGTGGGTAGCATTTTGCAGTCCAAAGACATGCGGTACAGGTGAATTGGGTAGGCTAAATTGTCCATAGTGTGTGTGTATGTGTGGATGTTTCCCAGAGATGGGTTGCGGTTGGAAGGGCATCTGCTGCATGAAAACTTGCTGGATAAGTTGGTGGTTCATTCCGCTGTGGCGACCCCAGATTAATAAAGGGACTAAGCCGACAAGAAAATGAATGAATGTTGTTTTGTAAGAGTAGCTGATTTATTTTTGTCTTTTATTCAAAAGACAGAATTGAATAAACCAACCAAATCAAAAAATAGTAACATAATATATGCATCAGTCTTGTTTATGGTAACTGTTTCTATCTAGGACTTTGATTCAGAGAAGAGGAAGGTGATTTGTAAGACTCTACGCTTCTTAGCCCACTTCTTTGGAGCATCACTAATCGTAAGACTAAACTTATACTAAGAATTGTATACATTTTTTTTTTAAAACAGTGATCACGGATTATAATTTTCAGATTTCTTATCAGAAAAAAAAACGGTGATCAGTTTTTTTTAGATGCTTTCTGTCTCTTCATAGTTCACCAGCAGCAAGTCAGAAACCACAATGTCTAAAAGCAGGAGTTTTATTAATCAGCTGGCATTTGGGACTGAAAGACCGTAAGTCTAAATATACTTAATTTGTGAGGTTTTGTTATTATTTATTTTATATTAATTAGTTTAATTCAATTTCATTTAATCTCTTAATCTTACAAAGAGAGTAAAAGGCCTTTTCTTCTATTCTGTTAGAAAATCAATCTCTACAGACCCCAGTAAACCTCTGGCTATTCCAGCAGGATCAGACTCTCTAAGTCAAATCGGTAAGATACGTATGTTTTTGTTAAAGACAAACTAACTTTTATGCTTTTCAAAACAGTTTGATATTCAAGTTGTGGATCGATAAGATTTTGAATGCTCAACAAGAATAAATTTATATTAAAAAAATGTAAAATAACGGTATGTTTGAGAAATAGTATTACAGTTTATAACAGCTGGTTTCAAATATCTTAAAATGTAATTTTTTCCGGGGTCAGCAAAAGCTGCATTTTACTCCAGTCTTGAGTGTCAAATGATTCTTCAGATATTATGATAATATTAACATTTATTTAGATAAATGTTGTGTTAATTTATTTAAATTGTAATCAATTTTAATTGATTAATTGAAATTCAATTAATTTAAATTGTTTGATGAACAAAATATTAAAAAGATCATTTAATTAAATATTTAACATAAACAAGTGTTTTTACACTCAATTAATCAGTGCATCCTTGCTGAATATAAGAAGGAATTTTTAAAGAATTTCTTTAAAAATGTGCTGATGCCAAACTCTTAAACTATACTGACAGTATATGCTACAATAAATTATATTAAGCCATTTTGGGTAACACTTTCTAATAACTGCACACTATGTATCATTTATTGTGTATTGGCAAATAATTAGTTTATCATTTGTTAAACATCAACTCTACAATAATATTCATTAGTAAGCAGTTTATAAATACAGCTACAAATGCTGGATTCATGACTTAAAACCACATACAGGTGAAGTCAGAATTATTAGCCCCCCTGTTTATTTTTTTTCCCAATTTCTGTTTAACGGAGAGAAGATGTTTTTCAACACATTTCTAAACATTAGTTTTAATAACTTATTTTTAATAACTGATTTATTTTATCTTTGCCATGATGACAGTAAATAATATTTTACTGGATATTTTTCAAAACACTTAACATTTAAAGTGACATTTAAAGGCTTAATTAGGTTAACTAGACAGGATAGGGTAATTAGGCATGTTATTGTATAACAATAGTTTGTTCTGTATACTCGGGGAAAAAATTGCTTAAAGGGGCTAATAATTTTGTCCTTAAAATGGTTTTCGAAAAATTAAAAACTGCTTTTATTCTAGCCAAAATAAAAAAAGACTTTCTCCAGAAAGAAAAATATTATCAGACATACTGTGAAAATGTTCTTGCTCTGTTAAACATCATTTGGGAAATATTTAAAAAAAAGAAAAATAAACTCAAAGGGGGGCTAATAATTCCGGCTTCAACTGTATACAATGCACTTGTATTGTATACAGAATTGTTACACAAGAATTGTATTTTCATACTTTTAATGAATAATTTTCATTACAAAATTAATAATTTTATTATTTACAAACCTGTTATTAAAGAGTAGTTGGTGTTTTTGTCATTCAGAATGGGTAAGTACAGTACATGATTAATAAACTATTCAAATTTACATTTATAGCTTATTTCTTTGTTTTCACCATTTTATCATATCTGTATATTGTTAAATTAGGATAGTGTATGGATGTTTCCCAGTACTGGATTTCAGCTGGAAGTGCATCTGCTGTGTAAAATGTATGCAGGATAAGTTGGCGGGCCCTGATGAATAAAGAAACTAATAGTCGAAGGAAAATGATTAAAGGAAAAAATTTGGATATTGTTGTTTTGTTTTAAAAAATGTTTCATTAAAGTTTGAAAATAAAATAGTGAAGCACATTAAATGTTTATAGTCAAGAATACAGCATTTTTAGCAGTATTTATAAACTGCTGATTAACGTCTATTAATTATTAAGAGTTAAATTCTTAACAAATGATGAATTAACTATTTGCTAATGCTTAATAAATGATTCATTTTCTGCATTTACTGTAGTATTACCCAATTTTATAATTTTACACTACCTTTTTCACATTAAAATGGTGAATTCAAATCTTTAATAACATTTTTAAAATCTAATAATCAATATAAGAATATAATCAATAAAACTCCTATACTGCATTAAACCTACAGCCGCTTAATTCACATCCATAATCACAATCTCATGCTGTAAATATTTCATTGGTTGATCCTCCAGGTCCTCCTGTTGCCACTGAGGTTGATATCGGGACTCTACATGCCAAAAACCCCTTTGACCTCTGGAAGAAGGTTTTTGAAAAAGTTTTCCCACATGAGGTACTTCTTGATATGTAAACAAAACACAGACAACTTTATATTAAATGTCCATCTGACCCTCCTATTTATTTTTTCAGAGCACAAGGGAGCGTAAAGAGCTGAAAGACCCTGTCAAAGACCCTCAGTTCAGCGAGCCGCTTATAGACTCTATCAGAGCACAGAAAGACCAGGTACGAGACACATTTACAGTCTGTCTTCACATTATTTGACTTCTAGTAACCTCTTGTCATAAGTGTTTATATTACCCTTCATTACAGCTGACTCAGAGTCATATACTTTACTGATCCTCCAGACTGATACATGTCCTGCTTTACTGTATGTGACTGCAAGTTACCCTGATCTCACAGCCAGTGCCCTTTAGTTACCTCTCACCCACACCGATTTTCCACTCATACTTCTATAATTGCAATAATCAATCAGTATATTTATAAAACAAAATAATTTTAATCAGCATTTCCTAGTTTTTATCATCATAAACATGCTTGATCTGAAGTTTATAGCATGTGTATAGTTAGTAAGTATGCCAAATCTATTGAAATTTAAGATTGAGATTGTGTTTTTCTCTAGATTTTTGAATAAAATGATGAAAGATATAATTATATATCATTTCTAATAAAATAAATAATTATAATAAGCATTTCCTAGTTTTTATCATCATAAACATGCTTCATCTGAAGTTTATAGCATGTGTATACTGTAGTTAGTAAGTATGCCAAATCTATTGAAATTAAAGATCGAGATTGTGTTTTTCTCTAGATTTTTGAATAAAATGATGAAAGATATAATCATATATAATTTCTAATAAAATAAATAATTATAATTTGCATTTCCTAGTTTTTATCATCATAAACATGCTTCATCTGAAGTTTATAGCATGTGTACAGTTAGTAAGTATGCCAAACCTATTGGAATTAAAGATCAAGTGTTTTTCACTAGATTAAAAAAAAAGATAAATAAATATAATTATATTCATTCATTCATTCATTCATTTTCTTTTTGGCTTGGTCCCTTTATTAATCTGAGGTCGCCAAAGCGGAATGAACCACCTACTTATCCAGAATATGTTTTATGCAGTGAATGCCCTTCCAGCCGCAACCCAACACTGGGAAACACCCATACACTCCTGCATTCACACTCATGCACTACAGCCAATTTAGCTTATTCAATTCACCTATAGCTCATGTCTTTGTACTGTGGGGGAAACCGGAGCACCCGGAGGAAACCCATGCAAACACGTGGAGAACATGCAAACTCCACACAGAAATGCCAACTGACCCAGCCGAGGCTTGAACCAGTGACCTTCTTGCTGTGAGGCAATCGTGCTACCCACTGAGCCACTGCGCCACCCAATACAATTATATATACATTTCAAATAAAATAAATAATTATCATTAACATTTCCTAGTTTTAATCACCCTAAAACATGGTTCATCTTAAGTTTATAACGTGTGTAGTTAGGAAGTATTCCAAATATATTAGAAATAAAGATGCAGACGTAGTGTTTTTCAATAGATTTTCATTCATAATTAAAATTAGCTTTTAATTTTACAAGTTTGAACTTTTGTTTATAGTTCAGAATTTTTTAGTCTTAGAACTTCTATTGTATATTGCGTTATATGAAATATAGCTTTTATTGTGACAATTAAAATTTTCATTTTGAAGTTCTAGGACGTTTCAGATTTGGACATTTTAGCATATTGTAAAATATGAACATTTGGGTGTAAAAAAAACTTTTTAAGATAATAATAATTAAACTTTTGCAGATTGTAAAGCAATAACTATGTTAATATAACATGTTGAATGATTCTGACCTCATAATATATTTTTGATAGTTTTTTACAAAGTGGTTAAAATATATTTTATTATGCCAACTCATACAGTTAAAACAATAATTACGATTTTATGTAAAATAAAAATTGCACAGCCCTATTTTTTAATGGTCCCATGAAATTAAAAGAGATGTTAGTATTACTATTGTTTGTTTTTAAGATATCTAAAATATAGTGTGCTCACAAACAGTGACTATTTTTGCGTTTATGACATTAAACTGATATAAACATGTCAAGCTTGTAGTTTCCCCCACCTCTCCCTAACTGGATCAACGCTTTTATTCAAGTCAACCCATATAAATTTCTCATCACATCATAACCAATCAAATGCTCTCTAGTATCTGACATGTCCCGCCTCTTTCAAGACGCTTGATAAAACAAAACACCACTTTTAAAAAAGAGAAGCAGCGCCACCTTCTCATCGAGTTTTCAGATGAGATTATTTCAAACATCAAATTAAAATGCATATTTCAAAGCACTTACGGGACCTTAATTATTTGTATTTTACTGTTTACTTGTCAGATGTAATCAATTTAAAGATATTTGTAATAGTTTCTGCTTTAGTATACTTCTGTATATATAACAGCTGATCATATTGAATGCATTTAATTCAGCAATTCTGACTGATTCTGACATAGTAGTCACACAAATATGTTTCATATGTTAGAAAGGCCCTCCTATATTTCAGTAAGCAGCATATTCCACTCTCTTTTTTCAGGAGCTGGACCAATACAAGAGAGAACAAGCAAAATCCTGGAAAAGTTTGGCTCTGGATCCATAGATTCCACTTAAAAAATCTTCAAACACCAAGTTTGTGCTGTACTTTACAATATTGACTTTAAAGTAAGGCTTCTATTTTGTACCATAAGGTTATGTATGTATATATTTATATTGTAACAGTTGTATAAAATGTGTGTGATAATAGGAATTCATCTTAACCTTTTGTAATTCAAATGTCCACAGTTCAAAATTAAACTGCAATCTATCTCAACACATTCATTTTTAGATTTTCCCTAACCAATTTAAACCAGACACAATACGACGCAACACTTTAAAAGTAACAAAAACTGTTGTTTATTATGCTGCTCCCCCTTTATTGAGAATATGCAAAATTTAGTAAAAAACAAAAAGGAAAAAGTGCCATGATAATTAAAAGAACTGAACTAAACAAAAATAAATTAACCATACATTTAAAACAATTTAAAAAAACAAAGCAAAATACAAACACTGATATGATAAAAAAGGGAAAAATCAATGTACCAAGCACTTTATCTGCCATCCACCATCTCCTCAAGTGGCAGACTGTCACACAGGTTGTTTTATTTAGAGGGTCGTCCCACTGTAAAGGCATCTTGGAGTGAGCACAGTGAGATGTAGTGGTGCCGAAGTCCTTTTTGGTGCCCTGAATTATCCATTCATGTCACATTATGCCTTTGATGTGCAAAATAAAAAATAAAAAAAGCACAAAGAATCCAGTCTTTCCATCCTCAAAGACTGACAATAAAAAATAAAAATAAGCAGAGAATACTGGGCACTTAGTGACATTATACATGTATAAAACAGAGAAAAGCCCACTATTCTGTCAGGTACCTATCTGCACTATCGTCTAAAGTCTACAGTTACGCTAGAAATGCTCTTCCTACAAAAAGGCCCGGTAAGTGGTTTAGGTTTACGCCAACATCTTCCTTAAAATAGAGACAAGCAGCAGAAGGAAAGAAACAGGTCAACAGTAAACACACACATAGAGCTGGAACAGTTACATGAAAAGAAGGCTAAAAGTTGTCATGTAGACACAGACGTCCGTCAATGCAGAATGCTAGTGTACACATATAGTACTTAAGCCCCGTTCACACCAAAAAAGATAGCTATAATAATGAAGATATAGTTTTATCAGTGGCTATACATGTGAAGTCCACACTGCAGCTGTAATGTGAGGAATGATTCTGTTGGAATGATAATTAAAAATACAAAACAAAAACAGCTGATGAATGAAAATCATTCACTGCAATTCAGAATCAAATCTGTGTTAGAGAGCTTGAGCATTTATGGCACACCCTTATGTTATTGTGCATTGATGTGAATGCTAATACCCTTAGCAATATAGCTATAGTAGTTTGTGGTCTGTTCACACCATGCACAATAAGCACTTTTAGTGCTGATGTCATAATTATGTCATGGAGTTTTCTGGAGGCAAAACAAATGCAAAAACGAAGGCAGAAAATACAAAAACAGCACAAAGTGCGCTGTATAAAATTACATCTGGTTGCATCGTTGGGTGGCAGAATACAGGCTCGGAAAAAGAAAAAACTGCGCGTAAATGCAACAGAATCATCGAACTGGACAGAAATTAAACAAATTATTTAATTAGAAACTTAATGTAGTTATCTTTAGAGCTTTATAGTTTTTGGTGGTCCATCCACACCAAAATTGTTACGATAAAAACATGACACAACAAACAGCTATAATAATAATAGCTGATTACTTGCAGTATAAAAATCCATCCAGCTTTGAAGACCTTGTGTATTTAAATCAGCAAACGACAAAACTGCTTTTTTTATTAAAGAATCTTATCATAAATTATGCTATAACAGTCATCGTTTTTGGTATGAACGAGTCTTTAAGGCTGATTCAGTTATCAACAGTGCTGATCGATGGAGCGTAACGGCGAAAAACAACAATTAGCAAGGGTGCAGTTTTACCAGTTCATTAGTGCATGCCATGCATTAGTCTGCAAGTTCCCTCTTTATGTTCTTATAACTGAAAACTATAAAATGATGCAAAGAGAAGTTCAATGCATATTCAAATATCCAATGATACAAATTCCTCTTTACATTCCAAAAAAATAAAACAAATTCCAAGAACGTAATTAAGCTAATTTAGAATAGCTTGAATGCACAAAATCGGAAACATTTTCCCCGCAAAAATGACAGTTATCTAAATACAAATTTCAAAATACAGTTGCGCATAGTTTTCTGTATTCAGTTTGGTAAACCGTGTTATCGAAGCTCAGAGGAGAGCAGACAGGCACTGGAGAGTTGTTTTAGTCCGTTCATGAGGGATTCGTCTGGCAGTTCAATCGGCTTGGTTGGCCATTTGCTTCCTGTCACATGCAGCTGTTTGTGTGTGTTTTGGTGCGGTTTCGCTGAGCAGTCAGTCCAGATTCACGTGTGTGATTCTAAAAGTTACACTAACAGAGTACAACTACAGACAGACCTCATACAGAGTCCTGCAGAAGGGCACGTGACACATTATACATACACATAAAAGTTACAGTATGTAGTTCTATTAGTCCGGTTTACTAAAAGTTTTTTTTTTATTTGCTAGCAATGGCACTCTCCTCTCCGGTGGGGTGTGTGCGGCTGAAGTTGAGTCCTACACTGGGTTTTTCTGGGCTAGGGTTGTTTATGGTTGTTGGTGGTGGTGGTTGTGGGGTTCCGTTACTGGGCAGAGGTGCCCATCCGCTCTGAGATCCAGGGCTGATTCTAGGTTTGGGGGCAGTTGGACTGGTCAAGCCAAGGCTGGTTAGAGCGTCAAGGGTTCCATCAGGGTCCACCATGACATTTATAACTGCAGGAATGAAGAAATACATTAGATAATTTATTAGGTACCTGACACACATCTTGACAATGTATTTAGGTGTGGTCACAAAAGTGCATTAACTGACAACATGTCATTGTATTACTAAAGGAGCATTATTTCATTCAAATGATTCACTATAGGTGACGCGGTGGCAAAGTGGGTAGCGCTGTAGGTCACTGGTTCGAGCCTCAGCTGGGTCAGTTGGCATTTCTGTCTGGAGTTTGCATGTTCTCCTCGTGTTTGCGTGGGTTTCCTCCGGGTGCTCCGGTTTACCCCACAAGTCCAAAACTGAAATCTGGTAAATCTGGTAAGCTAAAATTGACCGTAGTGTATGTGTGTTAATGAGTGTGTATGGATGTTTCCCAGTGATGGGTTGCAGCTGGAAAGACATCCGCTGCGTAAAACATGCTGGAAAAGTTGGTGGTTCATTCCACTGTGGCGACCCCAGATTAATAAATGGACTAAGCCGAAAAAAATGAATGAATGGTTCCCGATATTCTTTATTGTTTAACTCATACTAATAAGTGGACATAGCAATACTATAATGATGGGTTGTAAGGCTGTATGATATTGGAAAAATCTGATATTGCGATTTTTACTTTTTCTGCTAAATATATTGTGCTACGAATACAGTTTTACCGGATCTTTTCAATTGTTCCATTTAAAGTTTTCCTGAAGAGTCTAAGGGCCTACTTGCACTATGCTATCCGAACCGTGCCCAGGCAAGTTTCCCTGATCGTTTGAGAAGTATGAGTGCTCTGATTTGGGCTCAGGCACGGTTCACTTGGCCGGCCCTGGCCCGGTTGGAAAAGGTGAGCGCGGTTCACTTGGGCTTTAGCGGTACGCTTGTGTGTGAGTGCAAAACACGCCTAAGCCCGAAACTAAAAGCGAGACGTGACTTTTAAAGGACCGTTTCATATAGATTAATGAATCATTCTTGCTGTTCAGTAAACGTAAACTATCGTAGTTTATTCAAGATGCAAACTCCTCACTGCATGACAGCTGCGCACCTTCAGCAAATCTCTTAACTCCTGCAGCACAAGGACTTTATGATTGTTTATGAGCTTCAAAAGTGGCTGATCTGTTTGGCGAAATATTTTATAAACGATATAACTAAAGAAATCTCCACTGTGCTGCGCGAAATCGCTTACTGAACAGTGCATAATCGATGATGTAAGCGTGCCCAGGCCCGAATGTAACGGGAGTGCGGGCCGTCGGGGGAGACGGAAGGGTGACAAGCGTGCTTTGGCCCGGTTCAAGGTAACTGTACATAGTGTGAGTACGCCCTAAATCAAAGTCCCTTTAGGGCAAGTCATTTCACTCTGCGGCCATCTTTGAAACATCTCTTGGGCAGTATGTTTGGGCATTCTGTCTGAATGGGGAAACATCAAATTCTCCAAAACTACTTGCCAAGCTTATTTAATTTCATATTAGGAATCACCAATAAAATTAAACAACAACTGTATCTTTAGTTTAATTTCTAAATGTCCACAACACACAAAATCTACAGAAACTCACGTCTGGTTCGAGCCCCTCCCTTGGAGTATCGTCAGTCTATAGGAAACGATTGGCTACTGTACTAGAAGGCAGGCTTTATTCGCCAGATAGCAATCGATGATTGGTTTCTGTACTAGTAGATGGGGCTTTATTCGCTGTATTGACCGTTACACTTTTCAACATTCAAAACTAAACGAGTGACACATCTTGTGTATTCTTAGTCTTTGATAGTATTCAGGTACAGAAATTGAAAAATCACAATGCAAAAAATGCTTTTCTTACTTGGAGTTTTTGTCTCGTTTCTAGTCCAAAACTTCTTTATTATTATTTCCAAATACATACATTTTTAAATCAAGTAAAAATATTTAGTTTTACTTTCAGAAGTAATAGGTCAAAATGAATTATCATTTAAAACAAGCAAAACAATCTGCTAATGGGTGAAGTAAAATAATTTAGCTTTCATTTTGATATTTTTGGACTAGAGACTAGACTTCTACAGCCCTAATGGGTTCACATCAAATGTGACAAACACTTGCATCATGGCACTTGCTCTGGTTTACTCACAAGATGTTTTTCATCTCAAAAGTATGTCATTCATTCATTCATTCATTTTCTTGTCGGCTTAATCTCTTTATTAATCTAGGGTCGCCACAGCGGAATGACCGCCAACTTATCCAGCACGTTTTTTTACGCAGCGGATGCCCTTCCAGCTGCAACCCATCTCTGGGAACCATCAACACACACTCATTCACACCCGCACTCATACACTATTTACAATTTAGCCTACTCAACTCACCTGTACCACATGTCTTTGGACTGTGGGGGGAACCGTAGCACCCGGAGTAAACCCACTCAAACGCAGGGAGAACATGCAGACTCCACACAAAAACTGAGCCGAGGCTCGAACCAGCAACCTTCTTGCTGTGAGGCAACAGCACTACCTACTGCACCCCTACGTCACCCAAAAGTATGTAATTTACAAATACAAATACTTAAATGTGCATTTGGTATGGTATGAACCCAGCAGAAGAATGTGGATGTGAATCAGCCTTCCAAACATGAACGACACCTGACGACACCTCTGACAACATTGGTTTTGGCCATTATTTTCATTGCTATAATTAGCTATAATGTTAGTTTGGTGAAAAGTAATCAAGAGCCAGTATTTTTATGTGGGGTGTATTCATATTTTTTGAGACTCAAAATCCTGGTAGCTAATGACTTGCATTTTATGAAGGACCACAGACCACTGTCCTCATCCACCACCAGAGTGCAGCATCCACCTGGATGACACAACGGCAGCCATATTGCGCCAGACCACACAGCACACACCAGCTAATTGGTGGAGAGGAGACAGAGTGATGAAGCCAATTATAATATGGGGAATGTTTAGGAGGCCATGATGGACAGCGGCCAGTGGGCAAATTTGGCTAGGATACTGGGGTTAAAATTGAGTTAAGACCAAATAAAAAAAGTCTCCTGGTTGAATATTGTCCTGTTTCCGAAACTAAACCACTAATCTTCCCACAGCATATCTGACTGTCTGATATGAAAAACCTTAAATGGGTATAGAGTTTGTGTAGTTACTGCACTTTGTGGGCTATATCGAGTTAAACTGTGCTGCTGTTACATTTAATGCAGATATAAAAGGTTGTAGGTATTCTTACCTTGAAGTTGTTTTTCTACTCGCTTCAGCTCTGTTAGTATCGATGAAATTTCCTAAATGGTACGGAGTAATTAGGAAAATGTACAAGTCAATAATATTCACAATAAGGCATTCATCATTAATGAACTCACCTTGTTTGAAGTTTTGGGAAGGGGAACCTCATTATCCAAACAGAGTTTACTCTCAATATCATCCAAGTTCCTGTCCTTGTCTTTGAACAATATCCTTTTAAAAAGATGAATTAGAAACTACATGTTACAAAAACACACAGATGAGATCACATTTCTATATGTATTTTACATTATTTTGTACTTCTCTGTAGTTTAGCCGTTGATGTAAATTTTTAATATTATGAACAAACAAATTGTTTAAAAACAATGTTTTGTGAACTGTAATGATCATTTTGCAATAGAAACCAAAGTAATCGAACAGAAAATATTATAAATATGATTATAAAATATTATAGATATTCTGAGGCCCACTCAGAAGTTAAAGGTGAAGTGCTTTGAAACGTGCATTTTTAATTAATGTTTGATGTAATCTCAAATGAAACATAAAGATAGGGTGGGACGTAGTGTAGCCCCTCTCCTTTAAAAAAAAAAAACAGCCAATAGCGTTTTGTTTTCTCACAGTGCTGACAGTGAAAGTGTTTGATCTCCAGCACATCAAGTGAAAAGCATCTTGAAGGGGGCGGGGAACATCAGATACTAGAGGGCATTTGATTGGTCACGATTTGACGAGCAGTTGAAGTGAGAGTTAGCTTGAACAAAACTATTGATCCATTTGAACAAACAGGTGTCAAACTCAGTTCCTGGAGGGCCGCAGCTCTGCACAGTTTAATTCCAACCCTGCTTTAACACACTTACCAATAGGTTTTAAACAAGCCTGAAGGACTCAATAAGTTTGATCAGGTATGTTTAATTAGGGTTGGAACTAAACTGCAAAGATGCGGCCCTCCAGGAATTGGCTTTGACATTGGTGATTTAGACAGATATGACAAACTACAAGCTTTACATATTTATATCTGTTTAACATCTCCTAAACATAAATTTTGCCACTATTTTGGAGCACACTAGTTTATAGACATCATAAAAACTAACAATACTAATACTTACAAAACTTTATTTTACTTTCATGGCACCTTCAAAAACATTGTTTTAGAACAGGGGTGCTCAACCCTGTACCAGGAGACCTACCTTTCTACAGAGTTCTGCTCAAACCCTGATCAAACACACATGAACCAATTAATGATGCCCTAAACAGCACTTGATAATTACAGACAGGTGTGTTTGATATGGGTTGCAACTGAAATCTGCAGAAAGGTAGATCTCCAGGAAGAGGGTTGAGCACCCCTGTTTTAGGGTGCTTTCACACCTGTGAATCGATTCAGTTGTTCCGAAACAGAGATTACAAATGTTACATTGATGCTCTTTGCTCTTGGAGCAGTTCCCTTTCACACTGCAAAGTTTCTAATCGGACCAAAAGAGCTAAAACAAGTCACGTGTGAGTAAACTCTCCTCACATTGGTCAGAGTGGCAGGGTTTATTTTGCAGAGTCCCGCTCAGCTGTCAGGAGAGGTGGTGGTTTGGTGGTGTTTGACAAGGTGCGCGCGACGTGTCTGAAGAGTGAGGAGAGATACGGTGGGGAGGGGTGAGAAGGGTGTGCGTCTATTTAAGGACCGGAGGGAGACGTGAGATTACCGGAAGATTATCACTCGTTTGTGGGCATCTGGAGACTTGCGAAACTTTCCGCCCTACTCATAATTCCCTCTTCATATAGCCGTATGCTTATTAAATATCCATAAAACACAGTGATATAACCGCTCTCGGATAGTTTGCTTTCTCACTGCACTCGATCCGCTCCAGAGATTCACTTTATTTGTTAAATAAAGCAAGTTTGTCATATAATATATCTAGTAAAAGACTGAAAATATTACTGTACAAACTGCATTGTACATAAATCAGATGAACATTTTTTACATTAGTCAACAATATTACTGAACATAATTAAAAAACTGAATAAATATAGATTTACACACATTTACTCAAGTAAATAAACAGAATTAAAAATGGGCTAAAAATCAGCGGAATTCTGTGTGCGTAGATTCCGGGTTTGTTTACTGATATTATAATTATGTAATGTATATGCATATTTCCACCTGCGTAATATTACTTGTCTCCACCCTTCTATCACAACCAATAACACAACATTTCTCATCCATGCATTAGTTACTTCACCACTTGACTGCTGTAATGTACTTCTCTCTGGGCTTCCTTCTAAACTTCTCCAAAAAACTCCAACTGGTTCAGAGCCATGCAGCTCGTTTCATTTCTAGGACTTTTTCTCATGAGCACATCACACCACTTCTTTATCAGCTTCACTGGCTTCTGGTAAAGTTTCGTATTGATTTTAAAATACTACTTCTCACTTTTCATAATCTTGCTCCTCAATATCTCACCAAACTTCTCCATATTTACACCCCTTCTCGCACTCTTAGATCAGCCAACTCTTTCTCCCTGGTGCCACCTCGCATTCGATTAAGCACAATGGGTGCCAGATCTTTTAGCTCCTTGGCTCCTCGAATATGGAACTTCTTTCCCCTGGATCTAAGGAGCAGTGATAGTCTTCACACGTCTTATCTCAAGACCCATTTTTTTAAGCAGGCTTTCTGACTTTTTTTTATCATGTTAATTTTACTCGTGATGTGTTTGTACCTGCAACTCCTTATAAGCATTTCAAATCTTGTTTGGCAACTTTTTATTAATTGTTTTAATTTGTTCTGTTATGGCTGTCGATGCTTGTTGTAAAGCGACTCTGGGTGTCCAGAAAGGCGCCATTTACAAATAAAATGATTTATCATTATAATTCTTATTTATTTTTTTGTTTAGAATTCCTTAAATACTTTGAAAGTGTACAGTATATATAATAAAATGCAATTTACTGCTTCACTGAGCAATTTTTCAGTTCAAAATAAGAAACGGTACTTATTAAGTACTGTTGAAGTTAAATATAAGTTACTGTTGTTTAATTTTCACATTTGTTCTTTAATGTACATTATATTGGATTTATGGGAAGCTCTGCACATGTTTAACTCCATTACTGACCTGATTTTGCCAGCAGTTTTATCTACAGACTGTCGGATTTTGGAAGACAGTTGGGAAACCGATGTGAGCAATAAACTGTCCAACACCGCCTGCAAAAGAACAACCAGCACGACTGTGTCAATAAGTTACAAAACAAACAACATCCAGTCAATAAAACACTGAGGTAATTATACTTCATATCAGCACTCACACACCAGGATCTACAGAACAACATGTTCCCATCTAATGGCATAAACGTGGACTTAACAATAACAAACACTTGTTGTGTGTGTGTGTTATATCATGCTGCAAATGTTTTCAATAAAATCCAATTTATTTGGGATATTTATATTGATAAATATATGAAAAATTGAAAGTGAAAAGGCTCATACCGGTCTCACCTCATCCCGGTTCCAGGTGCGTCTGCGCAGGGCAGCTTGAGGGTCCAAGCTGTCCGGGGCACGAGGCCGAAGCTCCACTGGCCTGCCATTGATCTCTGAGGCTTTAGTGTGAACTACAGGGGGAATCTTTCGGAAGTTTAGACTTTCATCAAAAACTCTTTCCACCAGCTAAAGAGAAGGAGAAAAGTGGCAAATGTACTGAGAACAGGTCAGGGATATTAATGATATTTTAAACTAATACATACAGTTAGGTCTTTAAATATTTGGACATCGACGCATTTCAGACATTTTTGGCTCTATACACCAACACAATGAATTTGAAATGAAACGAACAAGATGTGCTTTAACTGCAGACTGTCAGGTTTAATTTGAGGGTATTTACATCCAAATCAGGTGAACGCTGTAGTAATTACAACAGTTTGCATATGTGCCTCCCACTTGTTAAGGGACCAAAAGTAATAGGACATTTTAACAAACATAAATCAAACCTTCACTTTTTAATACTTCTTTACAAATGCTTTGCAGTCAATTACAGGCCGAAGTCTGGAACGCATAGACATAACCAGACCCTGGGTTTTATTCCTGGTGGTGCTCTGCGGGGCCTCTACAGCAACTGTCTTAAGTTCCTGCTTGTTCTTGGGGCATTTTTCCTTCAGGTTTGCTCTCAGCACAATAAATACAGGCTCAATCGGATTCAGATCAGGTGATTGACTTGGCCATTGCAAAACATTCCATTTCTTTTCCTTCAAATGGCTTTTGCAGTATGCTTTGGGTCATTCTCCATCTGCACTGTGAAGCACCATCCAATGAGTTAGGATTATGAGCTGAAAATATTACCTGAAACACTTCAGAATTCATCCTGCTGCTTTTTTCAGCAGTCACATCATCCATAAATACAAGAGAACCAGTTCCATTGACAGTCGTACATGCCCACACTATGACACTTCTACCACCATGCTTCACTGCTTAGGAACATGAGAAGTTCCTTTCCTTCTCCATACTCTTCTCTTCTTATCACTGTTTCTAGTTAATCTTGATCTCATCTGTCCATAGGATGTTGTTCCAGCACTGTGAAGGCTTTTTAGAACTGTAATCTGGCCTTCCTGTTTTTAAGGCTCACCAATGGTTTGCATCTTGGTGGTCATTAACCACAGTTTTTTCCGTGGTCTTTCGGGTCTTTAAGTGTTGCGCGTTTTAGCTCAGCAACACTAAAAGACCTGGAGCAAAAATTTTGTAAAGAATTTTCCAAACAGTTGTTTTGGCTACGCCTAATGTTTTTGCTATCTTTCTGATGGGTTTGTTTAGTTTGTTTTTTGACTGATAGTGACAGCTGTTTGGATTTCATCCTGAAAGTTGTCAGTAACAAATTCCAAATGCAAATAGCACTTGAAATGAACTCTGAACCTTTTATCTGCTCATTGTAATTGGGATAAGGAGGGAATAACCCACACCTGGCCATGGAACAGCGTAGAAGCCAATTGTCCAATTACTTTTGGTCCCTTAACAAGTGGGAGGCACATGTGCAAACTGTTGCAATTCCTACAGCGTTCACCTGATTTGGATGTTGGATCTGGCAGTCTGCAGTTGAAGCACATCTTGTTCGTTCAATTTCAAATCCACCCAATCCAATGCCGCCTTGATGAACAAAATAATTATTAAAAAAAAAAAATAACAGACCCCAAACGTTTGACCGGTAGTAAGTAAGTAAGTAAGTAAGTAAGTAAGTAAGTAAGTAAGTAAGTACCTACCTAGTTACCTACCTGCCTACCTACCTACCTACCTACCTATCTACCTACCTACCTACCTACCTACCTACCTACCTACCTACCTATCTATCTATCTATCTATCTATCTATCTATCTATCTATCTATCTATCTATCTATCTATCTATCTATCTATCTATCTATCTATCTATCTATCTATCTATCTATCTATCTATCTATCGTCTGTTATAGTATAGTATAGTATAGTATAATATAGGATACTAAGGAAACATATTGATGCCATGTTGATGCCATGGCCCCAAGCCCAAATTTTATTCAAATAGTGAATTTTGTGTGTGTGTGTGTGTGTGTGTGTGTGTGTGTGTGTGTGTGTGTGTGTGTGTGTGTGTGTGTGTGCATACACACATAGACTTTGAAATATAATATATTATTTCAGGTATGACAAACAAAGAGAGGTGACTTTTTCATTCTTAATCAGAAAACTATGGCATATTTAAAAATATATATTTGGTCTGTTTGTCAAACATATATTTCTCATTTTCATTTAGTTAAATTTATGAACTAAAATAATAAATAATTGATGAGTTGAGGTTGCATTGTCTGAAGCTTTTAAGACTGAACCCTAAGATACAAAACGATCTGGCTTTTAGGACGTATTTTTTGCAACAAAACATCCAAAAATGATGATTTTGTACATGTGATGGTATTGTTTTTCAGTGTATTGTATTTAATCACTTGTGAACAGCTTATAAAATGTGTATAGGGGTCTAAGATTTGCTGCAACAAACATTGACCAGAACTGAACTACAAAAGGTAACTATGAAGAGAAAATGGAAGCACGCATGAGCATTTTGTCATTTATATCACATCATGTCCTCCATCAAGTTCGTTTACAAACATCTCTTTGGTCTTTGTTCTATTTATATTCCAGTCACCTGCATCGTAGTTCATTTAACAGTGAACCAAAACCATTCAGAGTTCATTCTAATCAAACCAAACCTGCCACGTATGAACAAACCCTAAAACAACACTCCATAAAACACCTTAGAAAGTGAATAGAATTTTTGAAGTGTGTATATCTGTACCTCCTCTCTGGTGTCAATGGCTGAGCCTGGTGTGGTGGCGGCGGTGCTCACTGTAGTACTGGGTGCTGTGCCGGAGGAGCTGACCGAGTCGATCTCGCCTGCCACATCATGGATCTCTCGTGCCAGGATGGCCAGGTCCTTCGCCAGGTCCTGACTGATCCTGCGCACACAGGGGAACAACCTGTAAACTTTCAGATGGGTGTCTGGAAACTAGGGGCACACAAATACACACACAGCATGCAGATGACAGCACAATTTCACATTAGGTAGTCCCTACTTCATGCACATGCACAAATATGCAGTATTAAATCACATTAATGCATTTTATCAATGGCAAAATATAGTTAATGTAACATATACACTGCTGTAAAAGTTTTAAATATATAATAAATATTTAATGCATTTAATTTAATGTAATAATGCATTTAATTTAATGTAATAATGCATTTAATTTAATGTAATAAATATTTGAAATGCATTTAAATGCATTTAATTTATGCATTTAAATTCACCAAATGTGACATTAAAGACATGTAATAAAAAGTTTCCATTAATGTTTTTCAATTAAATATGAAGCAGCACTGTGGAGTATAAATAATAATCACACTGAAGAATGGAGTAAAGGTATTAATAATTCATCTTTGACCCACAGGAAAACGTATGTTTTTAAAATTAACTGAAAACTTTTGCATTAAGTAAATAAAGACTTTGTGAGCATAAGAGACTAATTTTAAACATTTAAAATCCAATATTAAATGATAAAATATTAAAAAAAAAACCACACACTTCTTGACTGCAGTAATGTTGTTAAACATATAAATATAAGCAATAAAAATAATCAGAATTACATCTGAATCACACATCTATAAAGGGTTTGATTAAACGTCAATTAGTATAGTATTCACAAAAAACACCAGGTGGCAGTATTCGCAAGCAGATCTTTCGTTGAGGCACACTGTACATGGTTTTGTTAATGTGTAAAAAAATCTTAATAAAAAAAAACACAAAGGTTTTGTACAATGTATACAATTGCTAAATTTCATGTATATAAACAGCTATAGAAAAGTAAATAAAAGACCCTTTAAAAAATATATTTTTAACTTCATCCTTACATTCATAGGGTTTATAGGAAATAAAGTCATATTATTAACAAAATAAAATGTGTTATTACCTAGCTTTATTTTGGTAATACCATAGTTATTAGACCCAATCCTTCACAGAATAAATGAACCATAGCGAACTGCAAATAGTGCATTTCTCCAAGGCCTTTTGTTAGGGTAAATAAAAATGTTTGTCTTTAGCTTTTAAATTTGGGTGTGTAATAACTGAAAGCAGAAGGCAGAATGAGAGAGTGAGAGAAAGCGAGAGCGACTTTGTGATCTGCTTGTTCTTCCAGCATACTGTCTGTCTTGTAGCTGCTCCTGCTGTGACTAATGCTATATGAGGATCTCCTGAGATAATAGAGCATGTCTGTGTGAGTGTGTGTGTCCTCGTGCCACACCAGCACTTTTCAATGGTATTGGTTCTCAGTGTCATTTCCCCGTTCATTTTCTCTGCAGGGATTCAGAAAATTACTCAGTAAAAAAAGATCTTAACCTTAAACCAAATTAACTAGTTCAGGATGAATAACCTTTTCTGATTAAAAAATGTACTTGAAATCAAAGGATTATACAATATATATATTTTATTGTTTTTTGTTTGTTTATTTTGATTATTACAATTAATTTAAATATTTTATTTATTTATTCAAAACAAAGACTTAAAAATGTTAGTTCTACATAGTTAAACATTACATATTATAAGTAATTTACCCACCTTCATACACACACACACACACACACACACACACACACACACACACACACACACACACACACACACACACACACACACACACACACACACACACACACACACACACACACACACACACACACACACACACACACACACACACACACACACACACACACAAAAATCTGTTGAAAAAATCTTCTCTCCATTAAATCAGTATATATATATATAATTAATTTAGCTTATTAGTTATCTAATTGTCTGTCTTTTTGTCTATCTATATCTAGCTACACACAGACAGATCTTTATACTAAATAAATATACATATACATATATAGGTTTTATGCATTAAAAATAATTTCATATTCAGATTACTTTATAATTATGAATTTAAATATGTTGTAGTTTGTTATTTAAGACCCTTATTTAAAATCCACTGTACTAACATAGATATACATTCTATTACATATCGTATTTCATTGAATTACATGACTTGCAATGCTCTTATGATTCATTCAAATCATAAATTAAGTGAGCCATAATTATGTCAAACAGTTAAGCATGCTAAAAGATGACTACTTCACAAAATTTGTCAGTCTATACAAAAAAACCAGCCATTAGTGTCAAATTGTTTTAAACTGAGATTAAACAGCAACTTAACGATAAGAATATAAGAACGTATACTTTGTTGGAATAAGACATTTTATATTTGGTCAAGATACTATAATTTAAACATCTAGAATTTTTTCAATATTTTGAATACAATATATATTTTTTAATATTTATTTATCGTCTTACAATATAATCAGCACAATTAACAAAAGGAATATTCAGCAGAAAAACATATACAGCATCAAATCCAGTTTATTTTACTAGATTAATACAGAAATCAAATAACAGCATATGAATGGTAAGTATGATAACAATAAGTATTATATAGGTACAGGTCAAAAGGTTTATAAAGGATCCAAAAATGTGAGAGGATGCTCGCTGCAGAGCCATTTGAGGAGAGCTGAGCTCCAGCGAGGGGGAGCATGAGCTGTCGCTCCTCCTCCTGTAAGCTGTTTTAATGCGTACACCAACCCCACCCCTAACCCTACCCCCAGTGACATCACTCGTAGAAGAAGTGCAAAAAAGGTGGAGCTTAAGCTTAAGCTCCCCCTCGCTGGAGCTCAGCTCTCCTCAAATGGCTCTGCAGCGAGCACCACTTGAAAAATGTTTTAGGTCTCTGTAAATATGCGTGTTTTGTTTTTTAAATTGAAATATCAAAAAAATTAGGTTTTGACATATTTAATGTAGAAAAAACATACTCATCGTACTTGACCAATACTTAATATATAATGTTTTTGAGACAAAAGGAAAATCGATCATTTTGACTAATCAAATGCATTTTTGACTATTGCCAAAAATACACCAGTGCAACATAAGACATCACATTTTTGAGTCCAGTAACTGTGGGCCTTTGGAGAAAAGCACTTTTTCCATACACACTAATAATATGTTGTGCAACAGAGAGGAGTATAGAGTTGATGAGTACCTGGCGATCTCCTCGCTGTGTGCTGTCCAGTCTCGTATGTACTCCTCCTGTTCCCTCATCCTGTTTTTCAGAAGCAGACCCCCAGGACTGGTGGTGGTGACCGGAGTGGGACCCCCCAGAACCCGGCTGGTGCGAAGGGTAGTGCCAGGCCGCAGGCGAATGTGTTTAGGAGAGTTCCGGTTGGAGCCAAACTCATCCTCAGAGGTAGAGGCATATTCAGGAGGCACACGTCTCCACCGGTTATTAGCTGAAAGGAGAAAAAGCGACAAGTTATGATTGAAATGTTTACCAATATAAAATTGACAATAGATAAAAGAAAGTACAGCTCGCAGAGGATGAGTAGTTAATGTATCAGTATTTTTGTCAGTATTACACACACACACACACACACACACACACACACAGACTCCTTGCATCTCTGTTTTATGATGCAACAATCTTTTTCCCCACTGGCACAAGGTTTATAAACATTACAACAAAACACTCAGCGGCCACTTTATCAGGTGCTTTTCAACTACTCGTCAATGCAAATATGTAATTAGCCAATCAGATGGCATTTTGGGATGTAGGTGTGGTCAGAATGATCTGCTAAAGTTCAATGAACATCAGAAAGGGAAAGAAAGCTGATTTAAGTGGCTTGATGGTTGGTGCCAGATGAAAAATGCTGACCTACTGGGTTTTTCATACACAATCCTACAGAGTCAATCTAGGGCCATATATAATTGCAAAATAAAAGAAAGTTTTGCAAACAAAAAAATGTAATAATCAATAAATCAATACATAAATGCAAATCTTCAAAAACCACAAGGTGAAATGTTTTTTAAAGAATTAAAAATTAATTTTGCTAAAAGAAATAAAGAAATGCAAAGGGAAAGGAGTTTTTACAAATAAAAGTGAAATTTTAAGTAAAAGAAGAACCATACATAATATATATATATATATATATATATATATATATATATATATATATATATATATATATATATATATATATATATATATATATATATATATATATATATATATATATATATATATACACACACACACACACACACACTCACACACACACACAGTTGAAGTCACAATTATTAGCGCCCCTGTTTTTTTTTTCCCCCAATTTCTGTTCTGTTCTGGGAAGATTGTTTCAGCACATTTCTAAGCATAATAGTTTTATAACTCATTTCTAATTGATTTATTTTATCTTTTCCATGACAGTAAATAATATTTTACTAGATATTCTTCAAGACACTTCTATACAGCTTAAAGTGACACTGAAAGGCTTAACTAGGTTAATAAGGTGAACTAGGCAGGTTAGGGTAATTAGTCAAGTTATTGTATAACAGTGGTTTGTTCAGTAGATTATTGAAAAAAAAAACTAGCTTAAAGGGGCTAATAATTTTGACCCAAAAGTGTTTTTTTTTTAATTAATAACTGCTTTTATTTGAGCCGAAATAAAACAAATAAGACTTTCTTCAGAAGAAAAAATATTATCAGACATACTGTGAAAATTTCATTGCTCTGTTAAAAATCATTTGGGAAATATTTAAAAAAGAAAATCAAAATCAAAAGGGGGCTAATAATTCTGACTTCAACTGTATGTATATATATATATATATATATATATATATATATATATATATATATATATATATATATATATATATATATATATATATATTTAATTTCTTAAAACTAGTTTTTCCTTTGCAGTTCTTAATTTTTGTTAGCAAAATTATTTTTATTTCTCAAATTCATTTTCGCTTAGCGATGGATAGTTGCATTTGTTTATTTATTTTCGCTCATTCATTCATTTATTCATTCATTCATTTTCTTTTCACCTTAGTCCCTTTATTAGTTAGGGGTCGCCACAGAGGAATGAATCGTCAACTTATCCAGCATATGTTTTACGCAGTGGATGCCCTTCCAGCTGCAACCCATCACTGGGAAACATCCATACACGTCCATTCACACACATACACTACGGACAATTTAGCTAACTCAATTCCCCTACATGTTTTTGGACTTGTGGGGAAAACTGGAGCACCTGGAGGAAACCCACGCAAGCATGGGGAGAACATGCAAACTCCACACAGAAATGCCAACTGACCCAGCCGGGGCTTGAGCCAGTGACCTTCTTGCTGTGATGATTGTACTACCCGCTGCGCCACAGTGATGCCTTTTATTTTTGCTCAATACTTGTTTTTTGTTTGCAAAACTTCCTTTTAGTTTCCAAGTATATATGGCCCTAAGACAACCATCTCGTGTTTACAGATGATCTTAGGTCAGAGAAGAACAGCCAGACTTATTTGAGCTGATTGAAAGACCACAGTAATTCTTGAAACAACTCTACGACTGAGGTCTACAAAAGATCTTGCGAAACACTGTGCCAAAAAAAAGATTCAAACTCTTGTTAGTAAGTTGTACCTAGAAAAAGTAGCCAATGAGAGTGTACATTTAAAGCTCATATATCACTACACAGCTGTGTCAATTTGCACTTTATACTATATACTATGACAGTTCCCATAGAAACCTTGTTTTGAATGGGTATAGAGCAAAGATCGGCACATTTATCAAAATTAACAGCTTAAACAAATCCCTTAGCACAAAAGTATATTGCGTTTGCCCCTGCAGAAATGAAATCTGTTAAAAACAAACAGCAAAGCTCTTCTGACAAGATACCTGTAAAATGTAATGCAAGTGATGAAAAGGACTTTGGATCGATAGTTTTGGTTGTTCAAAAGTTGGCGATGCAAAATAAGGCCCCTTAAAAAACTTTTACTTGTACAATAATGTTTTCTTTCCGTCATGTTATTTTAGCTTTAAGCCACCAGGGGGAATGTGTTTAACTGACCCTCATTTCTTACTGCTCAGTGCTTGCATCAGCATTTGAGAGACAACTTTGCTCTGATTTTGACTGTGTGGCATTAAAGGGCAAACATCTCTATTAACTTTACACATTAAACTTTTCAGAATAAATATGTTGTTACTCGTATGTGGTTGTTAATTATTATGAAGTGATGATGTGGTTTAAACCTGATATCTAAATGCTTTTAAAGGGAAAGCAACTTGGCTGAGGTCCTTTCCACCACTGCTGAGTTTTGATTTTTGGAAAAAAGAACACATAAAAAGCAGTTGACACGTTGACTAGAATGACATTTAAAAGCATGCCGGGTATGAGTTTCTTCTGTTTTCACTGTATGAAAACTCAACAACACACAGACACACACACACAGAGCCCAGAGATGGTACAGTACCCATGGGCTCCTCCTCTGCCAGAACACTTTCAGGCTCAAGTTGAGTTTCTGTGCAAAATGGGAATTTATAAATATCACAAGCATGCAGAGACAGACAATTACAGACAAACATGACTAATGACAGCGGTCTAGTCCACATGAAACATCACAAAACTGCACAAGCTAAACTCTACTGAATGCTAAAGGTCTCATTATATACCCAGTTAACACAAGTAGGAAACTAAGCTGGTTTTTATTGCCTGTAAAACATTTATTTTGAAAGCCATAATATTTTCTAAATTGTAGATTTATGCAAAATTACACATTCAAAATTTAAACTATACAGTTGGAGTCAGAATTATTAGCCCCCCTTTGATTTTCTTTTCTTTTTTAAATATTTACCAAATTATATTTAACAGAGCAAAGAAATTTTCATAGTATGTCTGATAATATTTTTTCTTCTGGAAAAAGTCTTATTTGTTTTATTTCGGCTAGAATAAAAGCAGTTTTTTTTGTTTTTTAAGGTCAAATTTATTAGGCCCTTTAGGCTAATTTTGTTTCAATAGTATACAGAACAAACCATCATTATACAAAAACTTGCCTAATTACCCTAACCTGCCTAATTAACCTAACTAACCTAGCTAAGCATTTAAATGTCACTTTAAGCTGCATAGAAGTGTCTTAAAAATCTAGTCAAATATTATTTACTGTCATCATGGCAAAGATAAAATAAATCAGTTGTTAGAAATGAGTTATTAAAACTATAATGTTTAGAAATGTGTTGATAAAAATCTTCTCTCCGTTAAAGAGACATTGGGAAAAAAATAAACAGGGGAGCTAATAATTCTGACTTCAACTGTATGTTCAAAAGTCTGGCCTGTATATTCAGTCCTTACTGGAAACTGTATAATGTTCACCTGAACTTGATCAAACTTTCTTTTGGTGTTTTTACATTAAAGAAAATGATGAAAAATAAAACTCTACAAAATCATAATGGTATTTTCAAAATTCACCCTATCATTATCTAAAGGTATCTTAATATTCATATTGACTAATTTGTCCACGTTTCTTTTTTTCAGCCATTTCAACTGTTTAAGCCCAACAACGAATGTAAGGATAAACCAACAAACAATAGCTTCATAGGATTTTATGATTGTTTTTTTAAGTATTTTTAATCAAACCATTATAAAAAAGCTAAACTAAAACACAACACACATAGTATTATACATAGATAAGTTATATATTATAGATGGTTAACAAAATATCTGGATCTAATCGACTCACTAATCAACAAGTCAATTGTTATCGTCGTAGCATTCATGCAATACTTTGATTTATCGCCTCAAGCCCTGGTCACACTTTAATTTTCACTCCATAGACTTCCAGTTATAGGTTTGCGACTGCGGCAGACAAGAAACGTAAGCTTGTGCGACAAGTTCCAAATTTTGCTGCATTTGAAAGTTTAAACTTGGTGAACGAACTCTGACCTGCGAAATCGCATCACATGATTGCATTAGACCAATAGAAGATCAAAACGTGACCTCTGTACAGAAATTTCAAATATGGACCAATCGCTCGCTTTTATCAACAATGTCTAATCATATTGTTTTACCCCACACCTTTCATAGCGCCGTACGACCGAATTTCGCTAGCACAAACTTTAGTGTGACTGTGGTTTTATGGCATTTTGTCCTATGACCTTCCTTCAACTGGCTACTGCTAGGATAAGCAAGCAGAAAACAAATCATTTAGCAAATGTTTACATGAGTATATTACAATACCATTCCTCCTCACCTGATGGGGTGCTGTTGACTGGTGTTGTCTTCGGCTTGGGGTCTGTTAGCTTGGAGACACTATTAGCCCTCATGCGTGCAGTTAGCTTGTTTTCTGTTGCTGGCTGATTTGTGCTTTTTAGTCCCAGCCTAAGAGCTGTCTCTGCCGACAAGCGTGCCGCTGTAGTCCGACTAACCGTGGCCTCAGAGTCGCTCCGTGCTGAAAACGAGCCCAGTCTGGTGCGCCGGGGTTGTGCTAGCATGTCGATGCGTGACTGTGCCTTTCTTCCTGATGGGGGTTTGGAAGTGGAGCTGGTGGTAGACACCTCTGATGCCACTGAAACCCTGTCTGCATCTGCCAGGTCTGTGTCCGACGTGTCTCCAAGTCGAGCCCTGCGTAACAGGGACGCCCTTGTGGGACGGGGCTGTGGAAGCCCAGCTTGTTTTGCGAGAGCTGCAGTGGTGGTTTGTGGTGTTTTGCTGGGCTTTGAAGACCTTGAGGATTTGCTGGTATCAAGCTTGGACTGCAGAAGGTCATCGGTGGAGGTGAAGTGACCTTTAGTGTGCGAGCGGCTGGAGTACATCTCCTGGTCTGACGATAGGATGTCTGAGATGGCTAATGAGGATGTCTGGTCATCATCAGTGAGATCTTGTGATGGCTGGCGGCCACGTGAGGATGTCTGTACTGAACGCCGACTATCTGAGCGGCTTTCTGTGGTTTTGGTTTTGGTCTTCCTCTCCAGACGTTCTCTGGCGCTGGTTGTGGTTTTGGATGCGGTGCTTGCATTGCTCTTTTCTCTGTAAAGGCTACTGAGAGATCTTCGTTTCTGAACCGCCTTACGATCGCCGTCGGCTGCTGTCTGGCTGACTGTGCTGGCCGTGTCGATATCAGATTCAGGAGATAAAGGGCAAGCTGGGGGACATATAGGTGGGGTTATTGGATCCAACTTCTTCTCATCGCGAAGTTTAGCCTCAAGGAAGGCCATGACAGCTTCTGTGTCTTTGAGAAGAGTTGCTGTGTCCATGCTGCCTACGGAGTCGCTTCGTTCTCTTCCACCGTTCTGCCGGTTTATCCGAGGAATCAGTTCAATGGGGACGTTACCGCTGGGCTTCTCAATGGTAAAGCTGCCCTGCCTTACCAGTGGCTTCCCTGATCTCTCGCTGTCACTCCCTTTACTCTTGTCCTCTGATCGTCTCCTGCGACTATCCTCTGATGCTCGTCTCTCTCCGTTTCCCAGGGGGCGCACAGACTTTCCTGCCTTCCCTTCTTGCTGGGCGCTCTTGGATTGGCTAGAAACAACGCTCTTGCTGTTTGTATTGCTGAGGCACTCGCCATCACCTTTATGGTCACCGTGGCTTTCTTTTTCCTGTGGTTCTGTGTCCTGCTTCTCACCGATCTCTGATCTCTTTATTTTCTCATCGGTGGGAAGCTGCGGGAGAGTCCTTCGTTTGCGGTCAGCTTGGCTGGAAGTGGTAGACCCAGTGCTCTTGATGGAGATGCTGGTCTCAAATGCCTCACCATCTGAAATTGGAAAAGAAAATACATTTTATAATTGACACTTATATGCATTTTTTTCTATTATTTATACTTATTTAGTAAAAAAACAACAACAAAAAAAACAGTTCAACTGAAATTTTCAGAAAAACATTAATATAAAAATATTTAACTGCATGCGCTGCTTTTTCCCAGTATCTCTTAACACTACATTGCTTAATATAATATTTGATCAAAGTGAAGTAAATTACCTCTCTCTTGATGGACGAAGGCTGGTGGTTCGGCTCCAGATCCCTCTGGGTCTGTCCGTGTTTGATTAGCTGCTAAACTGGCCCACTGTGAAACCCAGCGAGAACTGCCGACTGCAATCGAATCTTCCACAAGTTTCTGCAAATGAAGTAAAGATGTTTCTATTTGTCTGACTGACAGATGTAAATGTTGTCTTTGATACAGTCTCATGAAGAGCTGACGACATGGCTGGATTTTCCAAACAAACTACACAAATAGTGAACATTTACACATTAAAGATGAACAAAAATGGAAATATTTCCCTTTGCATTCTGAAGATTTTTAGATACAGATAACAACCTTGTCAAAAGTATCAGTGAAAACTACAAAAACGCTTAACAATGTCATTTTGCTATGACATGCTACACAACTCTACACATAGTACTGTGGTCTGCCATTTTTTATGCTTGTCAAGAATAAGACACATCCACATGATGTCAACTTTCACAAAATCGACATACTGTATGGTGACATTCTGCTTTGGTGATCCCAAGATCTTTTCTAAACCTATTGCCCCCCACTCTCTTCAAGTTTGTTTCCTGTTAGAGCTTAGATCGGGCCCAAAAAATTAAACCCAACCCTACCTGAGCCTGTGCACCATTTGTCCGAGGCTGACCCAGTCCGACACACTCGCTGCAATTAAGAGCCCGAACCCGATTTAACCTGACGATTTTTTAATTTGTGGGCCATTCATGACATTCAGACATTCTCAATTACAAATCTGAGTTGTTTGAACTACATAAATTAGTTTAGATTTATCTATTATTGTGAAACAAGGACGAAGCATGTAAACTGCCTTGTTTGTTTATTCAGAATGGGTCATAGCAAAAGAGGACATTGAAGGCTGACTATCATCCTTTCATCCATCCTTTTACATTGCTTCATGTGACTGTTCCTGTTTAGATACTGTCCTGTCATAATAAAATAATAATATAAAACAAAATAAAAATGAACCTTTAAAAAACTGTTGTCTTGTAGTTTACGAAGAGACAAAAAAAAAACTATTTTGCATTTTAAGACCATCAATACGCCATTGTTCATTCATTCATTCATTTTCTTGTCGGCTTAGTCCCTTTATTAATCCGGGGTCACCACAGTGGAATGAACCGCCAATTTATCCAGCAAGTTTTTTTACACAGCGGATGCACTTCCAGCCTCAACCCATCTCTGGGAAACATACACACACACACACACATTCACACACACACTCATACACTACGGAGAATTTAGCCTACCAAATTCACCTGTACCGCATGTCTTTGGATTGTGGGGGAAACCGGAGCACCCGGAGGAAACCCACGCGAATGCAGGGAGAACATGCAAACTCCACACAGAAACGCCAACTGAGCTGAGGTTCGAACCAGCAACCTTTTTGCTGTGAGGCGACAGCACTACCTTCTGCGCCACTGCCTCGTCCCTACGCCATTGTTGTGTAAATTAATAGCCCAAAATTCATAAAAGGCTTTCTGTTTTCAGTTGTGTCAGTTCCAGTTGTTTCAGTTCTGTTATTGTGTAAATTCCACATCAGAGAGAAATTTTTGATCATGTTTATGTTGATTCACTGACACAATGCCATTTTGGGGAACTGAAACACTAGACATATGTATATGGGCTTCATAGTCCAGTTTTTTTCAAGATTATACCATTTATTGTTTTGGTGTAAATTACAAAAATATAGTTTTTATGACAATGATGTAATCGTGCATGTGAATTACGTGCTCAGAGTTACATCTTTCATGAGTACTTGACTGACAAACAACAATAGGGGACTACATGACCATATGTGCAAAGATGTGTAGTGTTTTATCTACAAAGTGACAGAACTACTGGCCTGGCATGTATAATACAGGACTCATGTTGTTTTTATGGATCTGTGTGAACACTTTTCAGTTTTAAGTACGTCACTTTAATGTAAAAGTAAGCCTCACTTAAAACAGTGACACAATAATAATCAGTAAACCTTGTCTTTGCGCATTCCAGAGTGAAGACTTGGTATAAACATGGCATGGATCCACAGCAAGGATTCAAAACAAGGCCTCTTTTGTAGCCTTATTCTCTCTCTCTCTCTGTGTGTGTGTGTGTGTGTGTGTGGACATTGCCTTAAGGCTGCAGACTACTACTTCTCATTCCCGAACTGGGTCAGTGAGCAAGTGGCCAATTTTCTGCCTAACAAGGAAGTGGTCAATGGTGGGAGTGACTGACAAAGCACTGTGTCAGTATTCCTGAAACTGCCTTCAATGTAACATCAAACCCAATTAGTCAAACTGTAAACTGCAATTCCAACTGGTGTAGCCATAGTCTGAAACAAGCATTAACAGCAAGAAAAAGCTGGATGTGAATCTGCATGTTTGATATCCACAAACATTATGCTGCAAATTAAGCAAACTGTCACTTTTTTCTTTGAAAAAAAGACAACTGGGTGTAAATTTAAACATAAAATAATTAAATACAACAGCTTAATAGTTTCCTTCACCCCTTTTTATTGCACATTTAAAGTATTGTATGAGAACGGCAACATTTTGAATAACAAAAAAGTTTTTACGGTAGCTCTAGATCAGGGGTGTCAAACTCAATTCCTAGAGGGTCGAAGCCCTGCACAGTTTAGTTCCAACTCTGCTCCAACACACTTACCTGTAGGTTTCAAACAAGCCTGAAGGACTCAATTAGTTTGATCAGGTGTGTTTAATTAGGGTTGGAACTAAACTGTGCAGGGCTGCGGCCCTTTTGGAACTGAGTTTGACACCTGTGCTCTAGATGGTTTTGGACTGTAGGCTTTGGCAAAATAAGGACGTGTAACAACTTTTTTCAAAGCTTTGAAAAGATTTTCTTCACATTAGGATGGAATCCTGGCTACTGAAATATCATGCAAAAGTGTTCATGCAAGCCTGATAATCTAAAAAATATACAGTTGAAGTCAGAATTATTAGCCCCCTTCAAATTTTTTTCTTATTTTTTAAATATTTCCCAAATGATGTTTAAGAGAGTAAGGACATTTTCACAGTATGTCTGATAATATTTTTTTTTTCTGGAGAAAGTCTTATTTGTTTTATTTTGGCAAGAATAAAAGCAGTTTTTAATTTTTTAAACACCATTTAAGGGAAAAAAAATTATTAGCCCCTTTAAGCTATTCATTTTTTGATAATCTACAGAACAAACCATCGTTATACAATAACTTTCATAATTACCCAAACCTGCCTAGTTACCCTAATTAACCAAGTTAAGCATTTAAATATCACTTTAAGCTGTATAGAAGTGTCTAGAAAAATATCTAGTCAAGCATTATTTACTGTCATCATGACAAAGATAAAATAAATGAGTTATTAGAAATCAGTTATTAAAACTATTACGTTTAGAAATGTGTTGAAAAAAAATCTACTCTCCGTTAAACAGAAATTGGGGAAAAAATAAACAAGCGGTGTAATAATTCAAGGGGGCTAATAATTCTGACTTCAACTGCATATTACAAAAGACTTGATGCAATGGGCATAATAATCTGTTCTTTACCTCAGACGCAGCAGAGCTAAGCTTCTTGCCATCCTTCATTTTTCCACCGGCTTTCTCCGGGCAACCAGGATCCTGTGAGTTCTCCACCCCAAACACCTACACATGACAAACACAAAAACACATGCAGGAGAGTCAGTGAACTGTGACACAATGGCAGCACCTATTTGGCAAAAAGGTTCAAATAAACACAGGTGCACAGACTCCATAGCAACAGAGCCAGAGAACATCATAGGAAGGAAGTGTTAACATCACTTATATGGCACAGGATGTTACAAAAATAAACTTATGTGGGCTTTATTGACGTCTGTAAACAGTCACACACATAACATGTATATTTCAGTCTATTTATCCAACTGTTTACCTGTCTGTGAAGAGATTGGGCTTGAATGTTGTATCAAATATTCACTTTTACTTTCAATAATTTTACTTTTAAGATTAACTGAATCTTATTTTATTTGATTTAATGTACTACTATTTATTTTAAAGCTGTCTAAAGACTTTTATTTGATTATTTATTCAGAAATTAAATTGTTAAAAATGAGAATAAAGTTACAAGACTGCATATTTTAATTAAATGGTATTAGGCAAAAGAATCGTACAAAATAATATGAAGCTGATTTAAACATAATTTGAAATATTTCTTGAACACCAAATCAGTATATTAAAATGTTTTCTGAAGAATCATGTGACCCTTGAAGTGCTTATGATAAATATTCCATCTAAAAATACATTCATTATTATTTATGAAAAAATAATATTTTTCATTCATTCATTCATTCATTTTCTTTTCTCTTAGTTCCTTTATTAATCTGGGGTCGCCACAGCGGAATGAACTGCCAACTTATTCAGCATATATTTTATGCAGCGGATGGCCTTCAACCATACACACTCATTCACACACATACACTATGAACAATTTAGCTAGTTCATTTCATTATAGTGCATGTCTTTGGAAATTACCCGGAGGAAACCCACGCGAACACGGGGAGAACATGCCAACTCCACACTGAAGTGCAAACTGACCCAGCCGAGGCTTGAACCAACAACCTTTTTGCTGTGAGGCAATTGTGCAACCCACTGTGCTACCGTGACACCCATATAGTATGATTAAATATAATAATATTAATAATAGTAATGTTTCACAATAAGAATGCGAAAATAATTTGAAACATTTCTTTAACACCAAATTAGTGTATTAAAATGTTAATATGTTTTTGACACTTGGAGTAATTCCCATGAATAGTCCATAAAAGGAATAAATACATTTTTTTTATTTAAAATAATAAGAATTATATAATAATGAATAGTGATTAACAAAGACTAAAATATTAAATAGATTCAGTTAGATAAAAAAAAAAAACCCTGTCAAAATTCTATTCACTCACTAATAATAACCGAAAAAAGCACAATATTCTTTAGTTTTCAGTAGAAATTTATAATTAAATGCATGAACATTTCTAAACACTTCATAAGTAAAAGCACCCAGACATGCATTAAAATTCAATGCTTCAAAAGCCCCTGAAGATAAAGTGAATTACAAAGGATCTGATTGGTTGGCCGCATGAGAGCCATTAGAAAGTCATTAGAATGAGCTTCACAGCACTCAAACCGCTTGATGCTCAGAGACACATTTCCAGGATAAACACAACAGTCACGATGCACTCATGAGAGCATGTTGGAGCTCCTGTTATGCTGTATTGATCTCCCTTAAATGTTTTGACCTCTAAATGCAGACATTAAGTACTTAGGGTTAAAGTCGACATACTGTGTATCCGATTTTCTTATTGTCATGTATATCAGAACTAAATGACTTCTAAAACAAGATAAAAAATGTATGCCATTCTAAACTTTGTCCATTACAAATTGATCTGTCATGGATCTTATGTGAGTGGCAGACGGTCTAGCTCTTAAACCAGTTAAGGTCATCAGAAAAGACATGTCATTGAAAGTGGGAGGGGAAGTTATTTTGATTAAATATTAAGAGGAAGCAATCCAGTACACGTCATGCTTCTGTTTATGTCTCTGCGCCGGCTACTGGTTGCAGAATACATTCAAATAAAGATACTGATGCTTGCTTACAGAATGCAAACAGGTTCTGCGCCGCCTTTTTCCACTCCCTTGTATGACTCTATGTTGTAAAAGGCGATTAGATGCTTTTGGTGGTGGAAAAAGTACTGAAAAATCATGCTCAAGTTAAAAGTACTTGTGCAAGTAGAGTAAAAGCATCCGTTCTTAATTAAAATAGTAAAAAGCAGTCAAGAGTAGTGTGTACTAAGCTGTGAGAATTATTCCACCTTATACTATTATATATATTATTAAAAATGTAGCTTACATCAGTGCCATTTTCAAGTCTAAGTTAACGTAGAGCTAAGTTAATATGAGAACTCATTATATTATTATATGCCCCAATAATAAGCTGACAGGAAGAAGGCCGATGTGTTTACATGCAGAGTGAAATCTGTGTAACCTGAAGGGCAAAAATCTAGCTTTGACAATGTTAACAGTTAGGTTACACACTTTTTTGAACCCTGATTAACAAGCTACGAGTGTCGAGCAGTTGGTGCAGCAAACCAAACTCATGCACCCCTTTGCATGTATTTGAAAACGTAACATTCTGTAGTGCATTTAGTTGTTGTTTAAGGCTATACAGTCATTTAGTAGGCATCCTTCATCTTCTCATCAGTCACATGCATTCTAAACAGTGCTTCGGATTTGTTTATTTCTGCTTATAGCTTTTCTTCTCCCACACATTGACATTTTTGGACATTTAATGAGGTGTGCAGCAAATGGTTGCTTGTGTCCCGCTGGGTAGATCAGTATAGGCTACTGTATATTACAACTCAAATGCGCACACCTCAAAGTAGAGGTCTGCACAGAGGTCTGGGACCCGACCAGATTTCTGCAGCGCGGGAATAAATTTCCGAATAAATCGCGGGAGCGGTCGGTAACGGGTTTAATTTGGGACGGGAACGGGCTGTCTAGCAATATCGCGGAAATTGCTATGCGAATGAGAGAGAGAAAGCTTTGCCTGTGTGTGTGTGTGCTTGGTGTTTGTGTGTGTGTATGTTTATGCGCGCGCTAATGAGAGAAAGAGAGAGAGAGAGAGAGAAAAAAAAAATACACTCGGGCCAGTTCCGGCTAGATTCTCGCCTGCCGGAAAATTTACCACTCGGCCCGGCTCCGGCTGCCGGACTCGGGTCGAATGCTTGTGAACTCACTGCCCGATTCCGGTTCGAATCAATCGGGCCAGATGTGGCGGTCGTAAGCGAGCTGACGCTGCCGCATCAGCGCTGGAATCGGCCCGAGAGTAATGTGCGCTGCGGCCCGGAACTGGACTCAGTATTTATATACCTTTATATAAAACCTTTTGGTATTACATTGGTACTTGATACATGGTATCACAACCCTTTGAGTTGATATAACAGCAAATGCCTGTGTGTCTGCTTGTATGTGTGTGTGTGTGTGTTAGTGCGCGTGCGCGCGTATGAGAGAGAGGGCTTTGTCTGTGTGTGTGTGCTTGGTGCTGTGTGTGTGTGTGTTTATACAGACAGCTTGGCTGTCTGGACTGTATAACTGAGTGATTTTCGTTTTTTTTCTCCCCCGCCCTTTAGCGGGATCGGGTGCGGCGGGCAGAAAACGGGGCGGATCGGGCAGCAGGGCAACAAATTCTTAATATAAGCGGGCGCGGTCGGGTTCGGGCTAAAACCTGGCAGGTGTGGGCGGGAGCGGGATTCAAAATTTAGTCCCGCGCAGATCTCTACCTCAAAGACAAGTAGGAGATTCAATCAACTAATGGTCTATTCATTTGTTCATCATTATTTGCTGCCAAAATTGTCAGTTCATTTTTGTCATTCAAAACAGATTTTAGTCAGTGAACGTATATAAATGATGGAAAAAATGACAAATATTTTTTAATGAAATTAACACTGGCTCATTGTCTTTTTTGCTCTATATGATGGATGGATTGTTGTATTGAGCCCATGGATTGTTTAGGCAAACCACGGAAAAGTGTTTTATGCTTTAAATAAATTACAATCAAGCAAAAAAATTATCTAAATCTTCCCATTTACATGCCTAAATAACATTCCAATCCACATAAGTCTATTAGGAGAGGGGTTATTTTTCTCTTAAGCTTAGAATCATTATTAACCCATGGATTTTACAACCATGCTACTTAAATATTGTAGCACAGTTTGTACTGAAAACATTGTCATTAGACTTTAGTTATTATTCATAAGAAACAGAAAAAAGTATGAATGCTTAAGCATGTCAAAACTTCTCGTAGGCCCCAAACCTCCCTCAGAAGTCCCTACAGGATTATATGTCGCCCTAGAACTCCATAGGCTTATATTGTATATTTTTGGCATTAGTCAAAATCGTTTATTTTTCTTTTAGACAAAAACCATTAAAATATTAAGTAATGATCATGTTTCATCAAATTATTAAGTACATTTCCTACTCTAAATATATACATAATTTTGATTAGTAATGTGCATTGCTTAGCACTTTCTTTACACACATTTAAAGGTAACTTTCTCAACATTTCATTTTTTATTTAACCCTCAGATTCCAGATTTTAAACACAACCGTCCAATGAAAAAGAGCTGGGGTCAAATGAAAATCTACATTATATTACAGTACAGTCAATCACTAAGAACAGGCAATGCACATTGCTGCATCACAAGCCGTGAATGTATATAAAATGAACATGAAGTTATCAGAACTTTAACTTGCAATTATTTGAAAAGCCTACAAACGAAAGAGAACAGATCAGCGAGAAAAACTCAGTCATCTTATTTCAATTAGTTGATAAAATAATAAAAAAACAACCCTATTATTGAATAAAATTCAACTCTGCTTACACAAACTGGAAAAAAGAGAGATTTTGCAGGACATTAAAAAGTAAAATGCAAAATCCTGTGAGCAGTGGGAGAACTTTTGGTTCTTTATTCTCACCATGAGCTCCTCAATGCGAACTCATCTAGCAGTCATCACTTTTCTACCATTATACATACATAGCGGCTGCCGTAAATACATAGTCAGCATATAGCACAACATTTAAACTAAAGTTCAGTTGTGTAACACAAAATTATTAATAAGTGTGTCAGTTGTGTCTCTTTATTCTGCAACTAGGCTATATATTAACTGCAACAGTGTCACATATAGTCATGTGCCAGACAACATCTTCAGGGTTAAGGTCAAATTGGGTTATAAATGAGCCTGTCATACCTTATCAATCATTCGTCGCGCCTCCTCTTCCTCAGGGTTGCTTTTATCCAGCTCAATTGTGTATGTGCCCTTGTCGCTTTGGTCATCATCTTGTTTTGGAGTTTCCTCTGTGGGTTTGGGTTGACCAGTAGCTGCTGGGCTTTGCTCCACCTTTGGCTCCTCTGATCTCTGTTTTAACAGAAGTCGAGCAGCCGTCGGGGCGACCGCCGCCAGAGACGATGACATGCTGCCTTTGCTGCCGTCTGTGGATGCTACCTTAGGACGTGACGGCGGCACAGGGCAAAGTCCCTCCCCTGGCACGCCTCCGAGCAGTGGTGCGGTCTGGGAAAACGAATACGAGCGGCGTTTTCGAGGATTGTCCTCGTCATAGAACTCAATCATGAAGGCTGTCCGGCTCACTGTAGACAACCCCTCTGTCTTGACCCGACCAACTCCTGCCGCTCTCAAGCGCTCCTCAAGGGCGGCGTGTCGCTTGCTGCCGAACCGCAATCCCAGACCATTCTCCGAATCGCTCTGGGTGCCATCCTCATGTTTGCTGCCTGTAAAAGAAGACCGTTTTGATGGTTTACTGCAGATTTGAACACAGAACAGCGCAGTGCTTTCAAGCAAGCGCGCAACATCCGCTGTAAACCTGAGCAGAGCTAGCAGAAAATCCCCCATATGATTCACCCTGTGATGGGCATTTCAGCTTCTGGGTGCAAACTAAGCCCTGCTCTTAGAAAAAAAGGGGCTAGGAAGCAAGAGGTGGAGGAGGGGTGGTCTTTTCTTCAGCTTGGTCGGCTGAGGAAGCAGCATGCAGTTAGAAGTGACAGCCACTGCACTGGGAGACTGGGAGAAACAACTACACCACTCCAACAGTGGCCTTTCACGTGCAAACCCTGAAACAAAGCCACTCTTCTGTGTCACACAGCATGCTCTTTGAACGGGGAGAGCTGGCCCCACCAGCCCTCCATGAGTCAGACTGCATTTACTCTTACTAGTCTGATAACACCAAGCAAACACGAGTATTAAATAATGCAAATATAGGAATTAACATTTAGTCTTGTTTCATTGGTTCTAGTTCAAACTCTGTATAAGTGCATACTAGCGTTCACAGTTTGGAGCCAGTGTGTTTTTTTTCTTAACACTTTAAGAGGCATCACAACCTGACAGGTTGACCTTTTGTCAATAGGTTATCATTAATCTGTTTAATTCCACCCGTCACAATTGTGACCTTGTCTTTTGTCTTATTTCTGCATTTGTTTTATTCAACAAAGATGCAGTAGATAAATAAAAGTGACTGTACATAGACAAAATATTTCACATACAATTGATAATGTATTAAATGTTTCCTGAGCATCAAATAATTCTAAAGGAGTATGTGACTGGACTAATGACTATTTATCACATAAATAAGCAGCAAAACAAAACAAAAGTGAAAAAAAGTAATCTAAAACTAAACAAAAGTATACAACATATAAGGGTAGACAAAAACTACACTCCAAGAAATGCTGGGATATTTTGACCCAAATTGGGTAAAGTATAGACAAATGCAAATGTTGCATTAAAATTGAGACTATAAATATTAGGAAATGTAAATTTACCAAGCTGTTAACCATATATTATCAAAAACATTATTAAAATAAACCAGCATTTTTAAAGCGCAAAAATTAAAGAAACAAAAAATAAAAACAAAACAAAAGCAAAAAAATTAAAAATAAATAATAATAATAATAATAATCTAGATAGACCTTTAAAAAATGGATTTAAAGGTGCACTAGGTGATCTGCCAAAATTCTAATTGGTTAGCATATTATCTTTGAAACACAGTCCCACCCCCGCTGTTCAAAGCCACACCTCCTGATATCATGAACATGCACATTAAAGATGACAGACACACACTAGATCATGACTTTTTAGTACATTATAATACAACAATTCTGAACTAAAACTCTCACATGCTTTGTCCTAAAGTGACAATGGTGCCTGACCAGTGGGTTGCAGGAATTACTTACAAACTTACATGCTATTTCAGACCAAATATTCAGAGTAGCATTGTAAACAATATAGGGAGCGCGTCATAGGTTGTCCATTGTTCAAAAAATTAACCAATGTTGAAATAAAACCAACTCACCTCAGTAAAGCAGGCTAGACGGAATAGCGCTGCTTTCTTATGTTTTGTCAACATTATCGATGCTTTAAAAAGTCCCTCATGAAATTGAAAATAGTCACATCAAACTTTCGCTGGAAAATTTCAGCGGCTAAACAACACTTCCGTGCATACAGCCTATTCTTAAAACAACAATCCCTACATTAGCTTTGCGTGAGTAAAATAGTTTTAAAACATAACATTACACGTCTAAAAGAAATACTTCAGCCATGGTGTCTGTCTTGCAAAACTAACTCCAATACTGATTGAGGATTTTAAAGAGTTTTGATTGAGCATTTGTTTTTACTGCTGTCACTCTCTTTCGTGTGGAGGTGAACGCGTGCACGCGCAAATGGCAAATTTGCGCGTTCGGCTGCAGATCTTCTTTTGTTGACAGACAGTTTGGGCTACTTAACAGAATTATAGGAATTATCGGTCCATTTAATTGGATGAACATTTTTTAGTCTCATGCCTCACATAGAATTTAAAAATATATATCAATACATTTAGATCGTTTACTTTAATCATTACTATTGGAATGTGAAGAGACTTTCAACCAGCACAACAAAAAAATGTTTCTGAAGACAATCACCTACTGCACCTTTAAGTATCCACACAATACTGACTGTAGATTAATTATTTTACATCTGACAAATATATAACGACCAACTATAGTTTCTTTTTTACAAGTGATATTTAAAAGGAAATCAGCAAACCCACAATAAGTCACCAGAGTGCAGAAATGTGGTTAAAACAAACTGTTCAACTTAAATTGTTCAAAGTAAATATAAACAAAACAAGTTCTCCAAATGGTCCCTGATGCCTGAATATATAAAAGTACATATACAATTTATAAATACAAGTACAGTGCAATGGAAAAGTACACTGAAAACTAAATAAATTCAATATAGTTTACACATAACATAGCACAATCTTTAATATTAGATATTAATAAGGTCCTAGATTCCATCTCCAGTTCTTCACATTGCAATAAACTAAATTCCTCCCTCACACACTAAACTCATGATCAAAACAAAAATTCCAACTCACCGGTGGACAATAGAGACAACAATCCAACTCACCGCTTCTCTGATCTCGCCCAACAAAACAAACAGCAGCAATGCAGCTTCCAAAAGACAACTGCAAACACACACATACACGCACACACTAACAGAACCACGCCTGAGACTGCACAGACCGCATAGTCTACCAGCCTTCACCAATTATCAGTCCTGCTTAAAGCTTACACGTGGATTCATACACTGTCAGCACTCCTTTAGCTGTAAAGCACACGCTCCTCATAAATTATCATCCATTTCATTACAGAATAAAGCTAGGGGAGAGGGCTTTCTTGTCCCAAAGCGGTATGCGGCAGATATTACAACAAAAAAAGTCCTACCAGAAGGAAGCATCCTAGGGGATCCATATATAGAGATGCTGTTTTTGTTTTAGCGATCACAGCTCACAAAAATCAAGCTAAACCGCCACTCTATAGATGCAGTCCGGTTCCGGCTAGAGAAATGGCTCCCTGAGGAGAGTTTAAGGAGAAAGAGTAGACTAAACCCCAATCTCTGCTAAGCTCTGTTAGTGGGCGCAAGGAGAAAAGGGGGCTTAAAAGTGCAGGGTGGCAGCTAATCCTGTGGAAAGGGAAATGCAGCTGACGCTACACAACCTGTCTACCGGCTGGCTGCAGAATTCACTACAATCTGCAGATGTCACCATTATTGAATACCTTTAACAGCTGTGAGACATTCAGAAAAACATGGAGTAAACTAACATTGGCAGTAGGTCATGAAAATGAATAGATTCTTAGGAGATTCTATAGGTGATGGGCACAAGTGGGTTGGGTTTAGCACAAGTAAATCTGTACATTAAATAGGTCACTGCATGATGCCAATCATTTTTTAACTGAGAGGATGCACTCTTAAAAAGAAAGGTTGTGATTTACAAAGTGTTTTTTCTTTTCTTTTGGAGAGATGCTAGGAAAGAACCCTTTTTGCTTTACTAAAGTACGTATTGGTGAGCATAGGGCTGGGCGATATTGCAAAAAAATCATGATATCATTCCATATCGATAATTATTGAATATTTTTTAAAATACATTTAGGAATATTAGGATTTTTATTTTATTACTTTATTTTAATTGACCAACTTTACTAAGATATATAGGGCCCTATCATACACCCGGCGCAGTGTGGTGCAAGGCGTGACGCAGTAGTCTTTTGGTAGTTTAAGCTTAAGCGCAAGAGTCGTTTTGAGGCGTTGCGCTACGCTGTTTACTGTAAATAGCAAATGCATTAGCGCTCATTTGTGCGCCCATGGTCGTTCTGGTTTAAAAAGGAAGGCATTCTGAGGCGGACCGCTGGCGTGTTGCTATTTTGAGAAACTATAATAGATTTTTCATTAGACCAAAACTAACCCGGTCTAAACTCCGGCGTAGAGTTGCGCCTTGCTTACGCACTGCTTAATACGCACAAGAGAGCAATAGGCAAATATCTTTACATATGAAAAAATGTAAATATTAAGGATATATATAGGATATAATAAGAATAGATATAGGATATAAATATAAAGGATTAAAATTTTACAAAACATATTATTTTCTAGCCTACATAAATATGAAAAATCACTGCTTTTATGTCTTCTTCATCTCAGGAGGCTTTTTCAGTTCATTCATAACAATTTGCTTTTGTATAATGTTATTATTATTAGCAGTATTATTTATTATATCCATATTTATATTTGTTTTATTAAAAACAAGCTTAGATTTGCCCACCTGTCAGGTTTTAGACCATATGGGGCACAGCATGTGTTTTAGGATATAACTCAGGTTTTTGAGCACATTTTGCTATTATTATTATATTTATTCGTTTGCTGGAAATTAGAACTGAATTTAGAAATAGTTTTGAAACGAATATTTGCGCTTAACAAACAAAATTATTTATTTATAGACTAATTGATGTCTGTGCGTAAAGGTTTCCCTATCCAAGAGCGAAAGTGAAAGTGATCCATTATCTCTCATTCTCACGCAGTAGATGCTCTGTTTAACAGTTTTCTGTTAAAAAACTGTAAACTGTTAACTGTTTGCTTGTGAAATGCTAATTTTTTCCACTTAGACTTACTTTGCGTCCTGTAAATAGCGAATGCGCTCTTGGCGCGACGCAGCTGACTCTTAAAGGGAATGGGAGATGAGACTGTAATTGATTTATTCTTAAAACACACCTATAACTCATTAAGAAAATAAACTCAACCCTTTTAGACCATGCGCCGAAGCGCAAGGCAGATTTCCCGTCCTTAAATTAGCAAAAACGCGTCCTGACACGCCCTGAAAGCATTTGCGCCCTGCGTTTTGCGCTTTGCGAAGGGACCGTCAAGATAGAGACCATAGTTTTAATAATAACAATATTCACAAACAAAAATATTTAAACATAATATCTGATCCCTTTATAACAAAATAAACATAATTGTTAAAAAGAGACTCTTAAACTTGATAAATAAAGTTACAAAGTGTGTTTAATGGTAAAGTGTAAATGCTGAACATTTAAAGCAAACTTTAAGGTAGATGAACATCTGTAAGGTGTCAATAATAATAATAAAGTAAACCTCAAACTCTGTAATCAAAACAAATTATGATAATCAAATCTAAGCTTTCAAGTAAAGGAACCAGCCATCATTATTCAAATACATACTGCAACAAATTAAGTTGAATGACTACATTACCCTCTATGCTAAAATATCTTCCAGATGGGGAGCTAGTGGCTGGGATGAACAAGAAAAGAAACCAAAAAGCCACCCTGGCGACATCCTTTTTTATTTACAATCGCTTCACTGCTGCAAGCCAGAGGATTCGTTTTCGCACGTGTTGTTATTCTGACCTGAAGTGACAAGCATGCGCATGGATTCCTTTCATCATTTACAATGGACTTTGTGCTCCTGCTTCCCTGGCGTCTCTCATAACTAGGCGGTTTTCTCAGAGGATGACAAATGCAGAAACTATTGCTGTGATTTGGATACAAGCTAATGGAGAAAAATAAAAAGCGCTGCAGTTTTTGGATGCGCTGTGTTTGTCTGAGGTAATTAGTCTGCCATTATTACTGAAATGTTTTTATTCCATACAAAGTGTGAAGCAGATTGGTTAGTTCCACTCAGTCTCATGGCATTCGGAAAAGTTGAGATGTTTTCAACTAGGTGCGGCTAGAAAATGTGCACAGTTTATGTGTGCGCTGCTTGCACAACATGTGCACAACGCTTCCCTTATGTGCGTCGTGTAAGTCGGACGCCTCCATTGGAAATATCAAACTGTCAGGCATTGCTTCCAAGACGAGCGCTCAGCAGCCACAATTTCATAAAACTAGTGCTTCATAGCGAAACTTCATGCCGAATCTTTTTTTTAAATCGATATTAACAATGGTGTTCGTTCAATAAGCAGGCGAACAATTCTGAAAAGAAAATTTTTTTGAGTGTGAAGTGAGTGTTGAGTGTTTTTCCTGCTTCTAATCTAAAGAGCCTTTATTTTTAAGAGTGCGTGTAAGGTGGAAAAGAAAGGCATTATTTTAGGAAGCTTCACAATGACAGAAAGTCAGTGGTATTTCCCTTTAAGGAAGGCTCCTCCAGTAAAGTGAAAGTAAAGTACAAACTGGTTCTCTCATATACTCTTCTTTTTTGAGTCTCAATATGTCAACGAACTCTAGGCATCATTTGTGATTATTAATCAATGCTTACATAAAACTTATTTTAAATCAATTTAGGAATTGACTAATAAAATTTTCCATGTGGCTTTAAAATCTACATTGTGAATTTTATGTAAATATACGTATGTTTATACATCATCAGAACCTCTTGCAATTATGTTTTGGTAAAAAAAGAAGAAGTATATTTTGGAAGAATTGCTTGACAGTTTGCAGTGCTGTTAAGCTCATAAACTAAAACGTCAGCTTAAGAAAGTCAATTAGCTCAAAAGTTTGATGCGTCAAAACATTCATAAAAATATGAAAAATTTATTCATATTTATCAAGAAGTTTAATCTGCAATGGACAGAATGGTAGAATGAAAAACATTTTTGATTTTCATTTAAGAGTAAATGATAGCAGAACCATTTTGGTCTGCTATGACATAAAGCTATCACACGTTAATGTTGACTTAAGTGTTTTTGTTGCTTCATTCATTCATTTTTTTCTCAACTTTGTTCTTTTTTTTTATCAGAGGTTGAATGAACGACCAACTTATCCAGCATATGCTTTACACAGCGGATGCACTTCCAGCTGCAACCCTGCACTGGAAAACATATATACACACTTATACACATTGTTTATTTTGCTAGCGCACATAGTTATTCTACAGGTGAACAATTAATCTGTGCAAGTTAATCCACAAAATAAAGTTAATCTTGGTAATCTTGGTTAATAGGTAATCTTCAAACAAAGTCTGACCTTTTGCTTCTGTGTTAGAGGTGTTGGTCCTTCTCTGATGATGTTAGTTTAACTGCTTCAGTCACAATATTTTTAAACTCGCCCCTCTTACTGTTAGTTTGTTATAAGGAAATGATGAGCAAAAACACAGCCTTGCCTTCCTACACCATATTCTGTTTCAACATACTAAAATATAAGTCTCAGCAACTTCCAAATTCAGAATTAAAACTGTAACTCTGGTAGTTTGGAAATTTGCTATGTAGTTTTCTCATTTAAACAACTTGCCTTGATAAAACCCGTGCTAAATAAATAAATAAATAAAGGCATGTGTACAGGCTTACCTTTAAGCCTCTTGAGGTGAACAGGTACATCACTCTTGATGCTTTTACTGTCCTCTTCTGTGGACTCACGCCTCACCAGAGGAGGGTCATTCTGTGCGAGCCAGTCTGCCACTTTACTCTCAGAAGCCATGATGGCTGCCTGCAGGGTGGTGAGGTCTTTACCGCCAACGTGACTTGATTTTTTAGGTCGTGGACGAGACACGTGATCTTTAATGGTGACCTTCCCTGGGGAAGTATCGTCAAATTCGATGGTGAATGAGGTGTTTGCCTGTGCGGCAGCACTGCCTGCAGCTGATTTTGCGGCCCCGGTGCCCTCAGTGTCCTTTGTTGGAATCTCATGGATGCTGTTTTGCGCCATTTGTCCCTCCTTGCTGGGAATCTCAAAGTAGCTGGGCTCAGCGCCTACAGGCCCCAGACCATTTTCCTTTGATTTATCACCTCGCCTGGCCTCTTTGCTTTCTGTGGGGCCAAAAAGTAAAGAAAAATAAGGCGCACCATTTATCTGTTAAAGGTCGCAACCTCTAAGTGAGCAGAATCAGATCGGCTTGCTATAAATGTCAAGACTGTGGGTTTGAATCACCGTCTGGACAAAAGGCATGGTTTAAAATCTGTCACATGACAAGAATTAATAGGACAGCTAATGGCACCTTAACAACTTAATTGGCTGAGGACAGATGCTCTGACATCCTAGACAGTGTGGAAATGACAAACAGTCTGACTAATGTGACACCCTATTAACAATTTTCATGCAATTAGGAAGCTCCGACAGTGTCTGATTTATAGATCAGAGATTCTCAACCCATCAGCCGAACCGTGTTTATGAACAATCTGTAGGTAAGATTTTAATACTTTTTTAATTAAGGCAAATTTCTGAAAAGACTTTTAGTTGTAGTGCATGTATGAATGAATAAAACATTTATTATAGCTTTAAAAATATTTGTACACACTTTTACACAAAAAATACAAATAAAATATTACAATTCTCTTGTGATTTAAATGAAAATCTCATATATTAACATTATTAATCTACAAATATCAACAGCATTAAATGGATACAAATTTGTTTTGAAAAGTCTTTAAAATAAGTTTCTTGTACTTTATTTTAGTGAGATGTGACTTTAAAGCTCAATTTTAAGATAGCAGTAATTTAATAACTGCTCAATAATTAGCAAAAAGTGCATAAACCAATCACAAACACAGCAACATTTTTAAATATGATGTCACAATGACATCATCAGGAATGCATCTAAATTAGTTCCACTCAATTACACCACTAAACATCTCTGTCAACTCAATCGTCTGCACAGCACAACCCATAAGAGCAAAACTTAAACTTCCCTTTTTGTAAAAATACTCAGCAGCACTTCCCTTTTATAAACCTTCACCATCAAGCAGAAACATTTCCTTCGCCACTAAATCTCTGTTAAACTACAAAACATGACTACCCAGTCAACTAAAAGACATTGAAGCTTATTAAAGTTTCCCTTTAAGGGATAGTTCACGCAAAAATAAAAACTAATTCCAAACCTTTGAGTTTCTTTATCTTGCTGAAACACAAAAGATATTCTGAAAAAAAAGCTGAAAATCACTAACCATTGACATCAGTAATAAGAAAAACATATACTATGAAAGTCAATGGTTGTCTTTCTTCATGATGACTTGATTTTCAGTTTTGTGTGAACTATCCCTTTAACCATTATGAGAACTTTTATGGACCAACAAAACAAAACAAAACAAGAAATTTCTTATGAAACACAAGCTCCTGCACGTAAAAAAAACCCACCTTTGCTAACAAGTTAACATAAGATTAAAAGTTTTATAAAGTACAAAAACCTCAAACACTCAAAATACTCACAAATCTAGCATGTGTGTGTGTGCGTCTGATGAGCGGCGCTGGTGTCACAGAGGAAAATAGAAAGCAAACACGCCTCTGTGACAATGGAGATGGAGGGGGCAGGGCCTGTCTACAAATCAACCCATTCACTTCTTCAGGGAGACTGCTCGCTTTACATGCTCTTCCCTTTCCTTTCCTACGCTGGCCTGCGTTTGAAAGAAAGAAACAGCCTCGACTGCTGCATAAAATAGCTCTGGGAGGTGTTGGCACTTTGATGTGGTGGACTGTCACTTTAATGATTTTCTCTCTCTCTCTGTGTGGCAGCATTGAGGTTTATCAAGCCTCAAACAAATAATGCTGATTCATTTGGAGCCTCTGCCAAGTGAACCTGAGTCTGTCCTTCTTTGTCTTTAACAATACCGTTCAGTGTGCCAGAACTACCGCGGTGAGATATATTTACCCAACATTCCCTCGGAAAGAAATGAGGCTTCTTCTGGGAGTAGATGTTTGAGGCTTTCGACAACAGAGACGGGACTTTTTTTGAGTCAATTAAATTTGATAGGCTCAAGGGCATGAGTGCTTTCAGATCACCGGGCTTTGATGGTCTATCCTTGGGTCAATGATAAAAGCGGTAGATGGCATTAAGAAAGAAACCTAAATATAACATGTCCATGGTTATTTTGTGTTATTATTTTCCATTGAGAATTTAATAGATCTCATTAAGTGAGTTTACTATAAATATAGTTTTTTGTACAAGTACCTGTTTTTTGTACAATTACCTGTTTTTGATGGCAAGAGCATTAACAAAGCCATGATTTGTACCACATTACATTGGTTAGATAGTCTGACCACTGTCCAAGTGATACCAATATTATATCGCAATATGACCAGTGTTGGGCTTGTTCCTTTAAAGGGAATATGCACTCAGTCAAGTTTACATTATTTTGTACATTAGATTCCACTTTAATTAAAATATAATTAAACAAACTTGATTATTGTAACCATTTAGAAGAAACCGGTAGTTTTACTATAGCTTTTAGACCTAGGGCGTCGCCATTTTGAAATATCGCTGTGTCTGAAATATAGCAAAAGTTTATCATTTTTTATTGGTTAAAATGAAACAAATTATTTAGCTATAATGTACTTTTAAAAACTTAAATGAAAAACTGAATTAAATTAACGCATGTAAATTATTATTTCTACTGTTATTTATGTACAATGAGGACGTTCTTGTTTCACAGCCCCAATGTGTAGTAAACTAAGCTCATCACTGTCCAAACCAATGAACGACCTCAGGAGCTAGGGAGCCGATTGAAACGCACCCATTTTCTCTCTTTTTTATTGCAACATGCTCTTCTGTTGAACACAAAATAAGATATTTTAAAAAGTGCGGATCGCTTCAATACTGCATTTTTTTAAGTAAGTTATCTTTGCCCAACATTCAGTGCATCCCTAATAAAAAGCACATTGGAATTTATGAATAACTATAACTATAGTAAAGCAAATTTCTTATAATGGCACAACATAACGGTATTCACTTTTATACTAGTAAAACACCCACACTTACTTAAAGTGCACATAGTTTACCCCTTTTTTAAGATTTGATATTAATAATATAGTTATTTTCAGTGTGCCAGTTTAGGTTCAGTTCAAAACACAGTTCAGATCTTTTAATTCTAATGTGTTAAAAAGTGTCATTTTCACAGCTCGCTGTTTAGGGGTGTGTTGCTTCACATTGAAATTAGTTTCGACTTTCCTGCCCAACGTAACAAGGGGGTGGAGCCAAGAGCTGCCCCGGCTCTGTGCTTGGCAACAGACAGGCAGACAGAGAGAAGCAACATAAGAGGACCAGCATTCAGCTGTACATGTACGACACAGACCAAGCAGAGAGTACAAAATCCTTTGTGTCTTTGTATAGTTTTACAGACAACTGTGTGCTAGTTTAAAGTTCTGAGCTTTTACACCGATACTAATAACCAAGCACACTGAATTAACTTTGACTGAGGCACCGGATGCGGGCGATTTCTGCAGGCAAGTTCGTTATTTTATTTATGCAGGGCCACGCTAGTGAGGCAACTCGCACTTTCCAGCTGCACCTAGTTAAGATGACGGGGAGCTTCTGTGACCGCAAGAAATGCAAACGGCTGAAGTTTAAGGTAGACACAATAAAAAGTACACAGTTGCAAACCAACCTAAAGTTACAAACAATAATTCAGATTACAGCGATCATGTGGTGAATGTTGGTCTTGTGTTGAGCCCAGTGAGCCTTACATCTAAAATAGAGCAAGGGTGTTCCTTAGTGACATCGCTTTGACTCTCACGCTGAAAATGTCGGACGTGAAACAACAAACTGAGTATATGGTAATGCGCTTGTCAATCAATATCGGTGGGCGGGGGGACCGCACTCCTACATCAAGTCGATCTAAAAACCGCTCAAATTGGTCCACCGTTTTTATGTTGTTAAATTGAAAAAAAAAGGACTGGGTGTGTTTATATCACCCCAATATGATGGTCTATACACTATACTTACACACACGTCTGTCCAAACGGCTTGTAAAGTAGATTTTTCACCATAGGTGAAAAAAAAAACAAAACACATTTGGTAAACTTTAAACAAAATTTATGATTAACTTCATGAACACGCTCAGAACCGTTAGCTGAGGCTAAGGATTTTAGGCAATAATGTTGTTAATTATATTCAGAGATCTTAGGACCCGAAAGTATCATTGATAGTATTTATTCTGTTGTCCCTGTATGTTTTTTTGATACCCAACATGTTAATACCCATAAATTTGTATTTAATGAATCACCAAGGACCAAGGTTTGAGCTAATTTAATACTCAATAAGGTTTAAGTTATTTAACGTCCTACTGAAAACAAAAGTAAACTAAATGATTAAATGATGAGTGAATTAACAGCAGATTTTTCTCTTTTGGTGGAACGATCCCTTTAGATACAAATATTAGGCAAAAACGTGCTCAGTGTGGTTGTTGTTGCTGTATCTAAAGAGTATTTTGAGTACACTTGACTTGTCTGTACTGAACGTGTGATGTCCTGCTGTGGTAAAGCCTCAGTAATCTACAATCCCATTACTCCAATACGGAGCAAGTTAATGGGATTGTAGACCCTTAGATTAAAGCTCACTTCAACATGCCAGCATCAATCAGAAGCAAATTTCATGCTTTTTTTCTTGGATTAAACAGCAAACAATTCAAAGTTTGTCAAGAACAACTGGCCTTTTGGTTTTAGTTAAGCTCAAATTGTCCTAGTAAATGCATCATAGTGACTTTCTATATTAGAAAGTATGTATATTAGAAAGTATGTGAAAGTAATGAACATAAAGACAAATAATTATGCATGTATGGACAAATATGTAATATTTCTAGTAAAATGTTTATTAGAAAATGTTATTTTCGGTAAAACACCAAACAATATCTATTTAGATAACAAATTAAATGAAGAAACATCTCCAAATATATCCATATACCATATTTATAATATATGTACCCCAGGGTATGAATGATTTAGGGCTTGACTGTATGTAGGTTGTTTTCACATGACGTCATTGACGTGCAAAATTCAGATAGAGGGCAGGAAGGGATTTTTCTACATAGGAATCGCAATCAGAATATTAAAATGATTTTTGTTTCATGTTGTTTATAATTGATTTAATCAGCCAAAATAAGAATTTCAGAACAGCTTTTATAGACTTCCAAAAGTTTTTGCTCAAAAAGGGGAACAGTTTAAGAAACTTGCTGAAAATCTAAAGAAAACGGGGCATGTATTAAACATTTTTTCATGTATCCATGTGTACAAACTTTTTTTGAACGTGATAATTTGTTTGACAGCACCAATATAGATTATATACAGGCCTAGCTATGTGTATAAATGTGTTATATAAAAATCAGATACAAACACCACCACACTTATACAAAATCCAGGAGAATATAAATAACATGCCATGTAATTGCTGTAATGAAATCTCCGTCTTGTATTTGCAATAATCTAAGCCGTTACTGGCATTTCGGCATAATAAACAAACGTGTATAATAATAAACTGTAACGTACAAACTGAGAAGCGAATCACATCGGTGTATGTTTGTTGATGGTAAGTTCATTATTATTATTATTAATAAATATTATTGTGGAGCACTTTTTACCCCTTACAAAAATAAATAAATAATATTGTAGACTATGCGTCAATGCTTTTATATACTTTCATATATTATTTTGTGATGTCTGGAAGATATCCGCATCGGGGAAAAACTATAGTCATGTATATTAAACATGTTTTTGAACCACATAGTAAAGTGTATAATGTGTATAACTCTTTGTTATAGAATATTGTAGTATAGTAAACTGATAAATTGTAACAAATACTGTAACGTTAGTGTAAAGTGTGGTGCATCGTGATGATAATTATAGGATAGAAAACGGAAGCCTATAGAATAATTTGTTTATGACTACAGTGGCGTCGTACCACAGCAACAATATAATTACTACGACAGTTTAATTTAAGTAATTATCAAGTAGTTATCTATAGTATGCTTCCAAACACTATAGTATTTTTTTTCATGTAACGTAATAGCTTGTTTAGTATATACGATGACAGGCAAATATATTTTAGTTCAGTAGAAAACTCGTCTCTCTTCTTGATGTGAGGATCATGCCCAAAATGAGGTTATTTTCTATTGATATCTCCTTTGAAATATGGTATAAATCGCAAAAATATGTTTTTCTTCTGTCTCCCATTTATTTTTTAACTTCCTGCCCTCCATCTGAACTTCGCGTGTCACCAAAACTGCGTGATTGTAAACAACCTATACTTTTTCAGTATGGATGAGTAAAGAGATTTGTATTAAAATTTGTTTTATGCATAATGTTTTTTCTCTTTGTATGTAATGGATCCTCAAAATACGCAGTTTTCATCATTTATAAAAAAGAAATGTTTCTGCAGGATTAAATGATTAAATTAAAATTAGGATCATGTGGCAGGAAGTCTGGAGTATAGCTGCTGAAAATGTCATGGGAGGAATAAATTACATTTTAAAATGAAGTAGAATAGAAAAAAGGTCATTTAAATTTTGATATTTTATAATACATTTAGATTAAACAAATAAAGCCTCTGTCTTTTGAAAATATTGAAAAAAACAAAAAGCTTAACTTTTAAAAGGTAGAAATGGTAAACATTGAACTTTAAAGTAAAAATTGCTTAGCCATTTTAAGTTACATTTGATAAAATTACAACATCATGAAAACAAGATACTAGATTTTAAATAGATTTGAACTTTTTGTATAAACAGTGTGGGCTCTATTTTGACGATCCATGCACAAAGTGCAAAGCCCAGGGCGCAAAAGCATTAAGGGCGTGTCAGAATCCACTTTTACTATTTTAAGGACAGAAAAATCCACTTTGCGCCGTGGTGCATGGTCTAACAGGGTTGAGCTAATTCTCTTAATGAGTTATAGGTGTGTTTTGAGAATAAACCAATCAGAGTCTCATCTCCCATTCCCTTTAAGAGACAGTAGTGTCGTGCCATGGCGCATTTGCTATTTACATGACGAAATTTGTAAGTGGAAAAACTGAGCGTTTCACTAGTGAGAAAACAGTTAAACAGAGCATCTGCAGCGCGAGAATGAGAGATGAGCCTCCTTTTAATTTACTTTCGCTTTCACTCTCATGGATAGTGAAACTTCTTGTACGAACAGACATTCATTAGCCTACATAATGAATAATTAATTTTGTTTGTTAAGATTTGTTTCAAAACTATTTCTAAATTCAGCTCTAATTTCCAGCAAACGAATAAATAAACAATAATAACAAAGTGTGTTAAAAAAAAACTGAGTTATATCCAAATACACATGCTGTGCCCCATATGGTCTAAAACCTGACAGGTGGACAAATCTAATCTTGTTTTTGATAAAACAAATATAAATATGCATATAATAAATAATACTGCTAATAATAATAACTTTATACAAAAGCAAATTGTTATGAATCAACTAAAAAAGCCCCCGAGATGAAGAAGGCATGAAAGTATGGTGTTTATATTTAAGTGGGCTAGAAAAAAATATGTTTTGTAATATTTTAATCCTTTATATTTATATCCTGTCCTATCCATATTATATCCTTTATATATCCTTAATATTTTAATTATTTTTCATATGTAAAGATATTTGCGTATTGCTCTACATCTTGTGTGTATTAAGCAGTGTGTAAGCGAGGCGCACAACTAACGTGCTCTGCGCTGGACTTTAGACTGGCTTTATTTTGGTATATTGAAAAATCTATTATAGTTTCATAGAATGCCTATGGGCGCACACATGAGCGCAAATGCATTTGCTATTTAAACAGCGTGGTGCAAAATGTCAAAACGACTCTTGCGCCAAGCTGAAACTAGCAAACAACTGCGCCGGGTGTATGATAGGGCCTTGACTGTTTAAAAGGATTCTAGGATGTCTTACCAGCTCCGCTGTTCTCCTGCTTCTTCCCAGATGGTTTATTGTCCTGTTTGAAGGAGTTCTCATCATCTGCATCCCCGTCGCCCCACCAGGAGGGCTGTCCATACAGTGGGGTCCCTCTATGCAAGGCAGCTAAATCACCTGCTGTAAAAAATATATATATAAAAATCAAAGACTTGCTTTGCACTTCACAAACGCTAATGTATACAGATTACACAGTGCTCAATTGTTAAATATACATTTTATGAACGACTTTGCTTTTGCGTTCAAGTGTACTTTTACAAAGGAACATAGAACAGCAAAAATGAGTAAATTAACACAGTTTTTGTTTTGGGGGTGAAATATCTTGTTCAAGGCGGCTATTTGTAAGATCTTTTATGCATTTCTCACAGTTTAATTGTCATTGTGTGGAGCTTGTAAAACAGGATATATTCAGGAATCCTAAAGTTGAATTTACTACTTTTTTTACTACCAAAATACTTCTCTGTTATTCCCCATGACTGGCTTAAGCCAATCTTTAAACTACGTATCGTTAAGCTAAGTCTGCAAAAATGTACCTTTCCCCATAGCTTCTATGAAGCCAAGCGGCAGCTAGTAGCTAATATAGTAGCTCAAACATCAAACAGACATTAGATCGGATCAACTGAGGGCGGAAAATGCCACCAGAACCACTAGATAGGCTATCAACTCTAATTCAGGTCCAGTTAATGCATTTATTGTGTATGTTTTTTAGTTATTAACATACATAAACCTGAATATTTAGAACAAATGAGAAACTCATGATATATTGAGGTGGAGATAAAAATTCTACTTCCACGTCAAATTTCGTTTGTTACTTTTCCCTACCATTCAAAGACCCTAATTTGGGCCTTTTTTGTTACGTTTTACTACATTTTCATACCGCACAGACACCCTGTAAAAATATAAAACTGAGAGCTTCCTTGACTTCCTAGGTTACCTAAAAGCTCTTTCATTCTAAACGCATATTTGTTTCTAAAAACTTAAGAGGCAATGGTCAGAATGGTTTGAAAAAAAAGCACAGCATATGGCTGCCTCGCCTCCAAGCTCTTCTGATTGGTTCCACTGCTCTGGAACTGACAGTGATGAGCTGCAGTGTGTGTGAAAGTTGAAGATTTCTTAACTTAATACAGCATTTAAAAAGCATTCAAAATATGTGAGACCAGACCACTGATCATTCTATATACATTAGTTTGCGAGATGCAAGGGATCACATACGTCCGTCAAGCGTGTGTTTACATAGTAAAACAATAGAAAAGAAGTGCGTTGGACATTTAATGTTAGAGACTTAAAATGTTTTTACCTCGCACATCAAAAGAACGAGAGCCTCAATTACTTTTTATGACACATGAAACATACGAGGATATTGTTTAAGATAATCCTAAAAGAGCAATTCTGAACAATAATGAGGATATAATTCTAAATAATCACTAACTATAATCACACAAAGACAGACCTACATAGTTTACAGTCTTAAATATAATATAATATAATATAATATAATATAATATAATATAATATAATATAATATAAAATAATATAATATAATATAATATAATATAAAAAAATATAATATAATATAATATAGTATAATATAATATAATATAATATAAAATAATATAATATAATATAATATAATATAATATAATATAATATAATATAATATAATATAGTATAATATAATATAATATAATATAATATAATATAATATAAAATAATATAATATAATATAATATAAAAAATATAATATAATATAATATAGTATAATATAATATAATATAATATAATATAATATAAAATAATATAATATAATATAATATAATATAAAATAATATAATATAATATAATATAATATAATATAATATAGTATAATATAATATAATATAATATAATATAAAATAATATAATATAATATAAAATAGTAAAATATAATATAATATAATATAAAATAATATAATATAATATAATATAATATAATATAATATAATATAATATAATATAATATAATATAATATAAAATAAAATACTATAATATAATATAATATAAAATAATATAATATAATATAATATAATATAAAAAATATAATATAATATAATATAATATAATGTAATATAATATAATATAATATAATATAATATAATGTAATATAATATAATATAATATAATATAATATAATATAATATAATATAATATAATATAATATAATATAATATAATATAATATGTGACGCAGTGGCAGTAGGTAGTTTTGTCGCCTCACAGCAAGAAGGTCGCTGGTTCGAGCCTCGGCTGGGTCAGTTGGCGTTTCTGAGTGGAGTTTGCATGTACTCCATGCGTTCGCGTGGGTTTCCTCCGGGTGCTCCGATTTCCCCTTGAGTCCAAAGACATGCGGTACAGGTGAATTGGGTAGGCTAAATTGTCCGTAGTGTATGAGTGTGAATGAGCGTGTGTGGATGTTTCCCAGAGATGGGTTGTGGCTGGAAGGGCATCCGCTGAGTAAATTGTGCTGGAAAAGTTGGCGGTTCATTCCGCTGTGGCAACCCCGGATTAATAAAGAGACTAAGCTGAAAAGAAAATGAATGAATGAATAATAACAGTGTCATTCTAATGGCCTTATCTGTCAACCTGATTCTGGCGAATTTTAGAAAAATCCAGAAATATTCGACTATGATCACATGTTTTTTCTGTTCATAATGTTCATTCAGTGTTGTAGGGTGTTTGATTCTCTACAGAAATCATCAGTTTCTCCATGTGCTGCTCACAGATGCATCATGTAACTTTAACAGCCGGGAGCCAGAGGAATTTTGGACAAGCCTGACAATTAGCAGGATGAAATAACCAGGTGGCAATGAGATAAGAATGTGTGTTAAATGCCACCCGCCCTTGACACGCTGATGGCTGGAAAACAGAGGCATGGGCGTATAGGGCTGATCCCTTCCCTGTTATTAAATACCCAGCACTTCACGACAGGGCCGAACCATAGTTGTAATTATACAGAGTAACACACATGAACTAAATATGAGTTTAGAAGGGTTTCAGTCTCAAGTGCTGCTATAAACACAGGAAAGCTGTGGTTTACAGGGATTTTTGAACAGCTAATAAGGGGTGATTATAGATATAAAGTTGCTTATAACAACTTTTAGCTGGCAAAAACAAATGCACAGCAATATAACACATTATAACTGATGTAATAAGGCCACAGTTGGATTCTGAGTAGAAACTATATTCATTTGAATATATATATATTTATATAAATATTTTTTACAATAACTGATTAAAAACAGGCCTATTTATTGAAAAGTGCACTAATTACATTATTCAAATTGTATTTCAACAATGGCTGTGGGGTAGCTCAATGGTTAGCACTGTCGCCTCACAGCAAGAAGGTCGCTGGTTCGAGCTTTGGCTGGTTCAGTTGGCATTTATGCGTGGGTTTCCCCCACAGTCCAAAGACATGTGGTATACGTGTATTGAATAAGCTTAATTGGCCATAGTGTTTGAGTGTGAATTTGAGAGTGTATGGATGTTTCCCAGAACTCGGTTGCGGCTGGAAGGGCATCCACTGTGTAAAACATATGCTGGATAAGTTGGCGGTTCATCCCGCTGTAGCGGCTTTTGATAAATAAAAGGACTAAGCCAAAGGAAAATGAATGAATGATTATTTAAATGACTTTTCTAATTACTATGTCTGAAGTTATTTAATTACTCAACAAGACATACACATTATTTCTACGCTACTTAAAATCAGACTCTTAAATAAAACTCTTTATAATTTAAAAAAAAAATATTGGTTTCCTATTAACAAACATGCACAAATGTTAAATATCATATGTATCACATCAATCGTTACAATACAATGATACTGTATTTCAGGGCTATTCAATTAGTTTGTCATGGGGCCGGTTCATGAAAAGCCGGAAAAGACGTGATATGGGAACGGCCGCTGCTATAGTTAATCCTGTGTGCATGCGTATTACCCTCGGTGTACTTCCAACTTAAAACTAGCACACAGGAAACTTGGCATTTTGCAGCGGTTTCGTTTCGTTCAGTGCAACAGAAATGCTTAGAGAATACTTTACGATTAATAAACTGTGACGAATTAAAGCACAGTTAATAGTGAAATCGGGCCGCCAATTGAATAGCCCTACTGTATTTCAACTAAATTCTGACTTATTTCACACTTCGCTAGCAGTTTGATTCATTTTAAATCGAAGGTAATTTGATTAAAGTTTGATTTAGCCAATCATAACATTGATATTCTATGCCCCGGTGTTCTTCTTTTTTTTACATTACAAATGTATTTACTTTTACTCCTAAATAATTCATAGTAGGGCTGGGCGATTAATCGAAAAGTAATTGAAATTGACATTTAGATCGATATAATCGATCTAATTTTTCTAGATCAAGTTTTTCAATAACTTTCACTACCGCGTGTGGAGTCACATGACCCTGCTCTGTTTATACTTCTGCATCGAGCACAGCGTATGATGTGGTGCAGCCTTCACGCAGTCGTACACCCCTCACCGTGACTGATGACCACGCTGACCTCTCAAAAAAGGTAACTACATGTCGCGACAACACATAGTGCAAGCTTTGTGATTGGTCAGCATGGTAGCATTGGCAAGTGTGGGCGGCGAGGAGAGTAATAAATATATAAATAAAAATAAATAAAAGAATGGTCCCACTTTATATTAGGTGGCCTTAACTAATATGTACTTACACAGGAATTAATAGTTTGTTACAATGTACTTATTGTGTACATACATGTATTTACTGTGTACTTATGCTTGATTAAATACATGTATGTAATTACATCTGTAATTAACTTTTGTAGTTACATTTGTAAATACACTGTTGACCATCCCTTACACTTTAACCCACCCTTAATCCTACCCATACCACCAAACCTGTCCATAACCCAACCCCTATCCCAACTCAAAAGCACCACAAGTATTCTCAAATATATTATAAACACAGTAAGTACATTGTATTTATTTTTTGATGCAAGTACATAGTAGTTAAGGACACTTAATATAAAGTGGGACCAAAAGAATTAATTAATCATAATCAAGTTAAAATGTTCAATTAATTAAGATTTTTATTTTAGGCCAGATCCCCCAGCCCTAATTTATTGTCATAATAAAGAAAGTAAATGCATTTTTATGGTACTGTATCAGTTTTTCAAAACTAACAACAACAACAACTGACAGCAACAGCAATAGTATTTGTTAGTGTTTCTTCTTAAGCAGATTACGATACTACAATATTTAATGGATTATGTGACACTGGAAACTAAACATGCTTAAAATTATCAATGAACTACAAGAATTTATTTCACTTCTAAATGTATTTCATAATTTGGTGACGCAGTGGCGCAGTGGGTAGCACGTTCGACTCACAGCAAGAAGGTTGCTGGTTTAAGCCTCGGCTGGATCAGTTGGCATTTCTCTTTGGAGTTTGTTTGTTCTCCCCCTGTTCGCGTGGGGTGTGCTCCTGTTTCCCCCACAAGTCCAAAGACATGCGCTATAGGTGAATTGGGTATTCTAACATTGACCGTAGGGTATAAGTGTGTGAATGAGTGTGTGCATTGGGTTTTGGCTGGAAGGGCACGCGCTGCGTAAAACATGCTGGATAAGTTGGCGGTTCATTCCGCAGTGGCGACCCCAGATTAATAAAGGGACTAAGCCAGAAAGAAAATGAATGAATGAATGAATGAATGAAGGAATGTATTTAATAATGTACGTTGCTTAAGATTGCAATAACATTTCACATATTCACAGTTTTTACTGTATTTCCTATTAAATAAACGCAGCTTTTGTGAGCAGATTACAAAAAGGCTTATTACAAAATATTTTTAAAAACCAAACTGACTCTAAACTATTGACTGGCATCTCATGTTCACTTTGTAAGTTTGCAAATAAATGCATGTATTTTTATGCTTTAAAAGACGAGTTAAAAGACTCTAGAAAAGAGTTAGAAGAATTACAAACGTACATGCAGCACCTTTAAGCTGAGCTATTTCAGATCCACTCAATTAAATGGAATTCCCTTACATACATTTTCCATTTGTGTTTTTTTTTTTTTCTCAATAATAAGAAAAGAATGAGAGGCAATCCTCTCTTATGCCAGGCTTTTACAATTGTCATGTCTCTGTCACATGTTGCAATGATGTGTGCAGTGCTAATGGATTTTCTGACACCGGCCTGGTGTTTGACCATCAGATGAGATAATAGAAGGTCATTTACACCTACTACTAGTCCGTGCTTTATTAAAAATACACTGTGATCATTTGAGTCACCTCGCTCAGCTACAAAAGAGACAATGGATGAGTCAAAAGGGGCACAGACTTGGCTTGTCCAGTATTACTCATTTACACATCATCCTTGTTTGCAATCACCGACAAAGTGTTTTGAAAGAGTCAACCATTAATATAATTATCTTACACCCTGACATCATCATACGGTTTCTTTACCTGGCATCTTGTCGTCTCCTTTGTTAGGCTCCGCAGGTTTGACTGCTGCTTCAGCTATGGGCTCCGCAGCTTTGCTCAATTTGGCTTTGCCTGGGGAAGACTTGGGGGATTTTAAGGGCTCCGCGCAGGTGGGCTTCTTGCCCAGTTGAAGTTGGCTAGTGAACTTCTCATGCTGACAGAAAGGAGGGAGAAGAATACAGTGAGTGCCAGAAAACTGTCATCTAACATAGCCTTGGGAAGACAAATAAACTGCAGCAAGCGTAGTTCTTGTAATACAAGGGCTAAAGTGTTTCTAAACTGATGAACTTGGATATTGTTAAAAGCATAGTTTATCCCAAAACAATCATCGTTTACTCTGTTGTTCCAAAACGGTTTGAGTTTCATTATTCTGTGAACATAAGAGAAGATCATTTAAAGCAGTGTTTCTAAACTGGTGGGTCGCGGGAATATTTTCAGTGGGTCGCGGAGTGTGTGATAAAAAAAAAACATAACAACAAAAGTTACATTTTTAAATAATTTTGCTTTTATCTGACTTTTATTTTGAAATGCAGATGTGACAACCGTACCGCTTGACATGTGAAATTTCATTTAATTATAGCAAAAAATATCATAGCGCAAGTACGACCTCGAATATGTAAAGTATGGATTTACATATATTGACGTCAAAAAAGGCTTATAACCTCAGTGTGTCATATGTAGTGAGGTGCCCTCACAAGAGAGCATGAAACCTTCTAAATTAAACCGACATTTAGAAACCAAACATCCCAGTTGCAAGGACAAACCTGTGGACTATTTTCAAAGAAGACTCTAGGAGCTGAGGGCATCACAAAAGTGCCTAACATCTTCATGTCCAAAACAAGTACAGGCACACCACGCATCATACTGTGTAGCTCACTGTTTAGCAAAGGCCAAGAAAGCCCACACAAAAGCAGAAGAGCAAATAACTGATGATTATTATAAATATGGTTATGAATATTTTAATCATTTTACTTTAATTTGCTGGTTTGTTCTGTTCAACCAGATCCGTGTTACTGTTTTAATAACAGTTTAGTTTAGTTAAAGGTAACTAAACCTTTTCTTACCATAACCACTGTTTACAGTATTTGACATTTTTACCCTGTAATTTTACTATAATTTGATAAATTTTGATTTATCGGTCACTACTTATGTATGTTAAAAAATAAATAGTTCCTAAAAATTTGGGTCGCAGCATGATGACCATGTAAAAATGCAGGTCCCATGGCCAAACCAGTTGAGAACCACTGATTTTAAGAATATTGGTAACCAAATATTGATGTGACTGACTTCTAAAACAGCAAATATAAATACTATGAAAGTCAGTGGCTGAGGTCAGCTATTTGGTTTCCAACCATCTTCAAAAAAACATCTCCTTTTGCATTAAGCAGAAGATAGGATCTTAAAAGGGTTTGGAAGAAGTGAAGAGTGAGTAAACAATGTCAAAGTTTTCCATTTTGTGCAAACTATTCTTTACCATATAAACTGCTTGTGAGATGTAGTGCTTGTTTTACCTTCAGAGCCTCTTCTGGCACGTGCAGCTCTCCTCGCACCACACAGAACAAGTTGGTATGTGAGTCAGGTTAAGGAAACAGAAGTAGATGAAGCACACTTGATGTCTATACACATACACACAAAGAACTTAAAAATGTACTTTCTACTTTGTATTAGCTAGAGATGCCGCAAAACCTGATATAACATTGAACCGTTTGGTATTACCTTGCAGTTCAATAGCTATATGGATATTGTGGTTTTGCATTTTGCATTTACTTTACCTTTAGCTATTCTCTGACCTGTCTCTGTGCATGTTATAATGTATGTCCATGTGCTAAAACAAGGCTCCTCGCGAGTAAATATCCCATTAGTGAGCACTAAAATATGAGACGCTTTCACATCAAAATGAAACTAACATGTGCTGCATGTCAAATGGGTTTAGAAGCCCACAGAAAGAACTTAATTTATTTGATTTTATTTTTCAGTTCATGTAACTGAATACTACTACATGAAAAACCTGAAAAGCACAGTTTATTTTAATAGTATCTTTGCTATATTGTGTTAAATGTGTATTGTTTTTTTGCTTGTAAAGTTTTATTTTTATTTGACAGGGCTTTTTTGATGATTATCATATGCTGAACCGTACCAAACCCTGAATAGAATCTCGAGAACCTTAATATTGTTGCATTGCATTTAAATGTGTTTAGATTTTGGTCATTAGGCAAAGAGTTGGATAGACGTTCAGAACATACATTTCGTATTCGATGTTTGCCGTAATCTGAAAAATGAAGAGAGGAAGGGACATAGAGTAGCACCTCTGCTTTAAAAAACAGCCAACAGCATTTTGTTTTGATCACAGCTCTGACAGTGAGAGTGGTTGAGATCAAGCGCATCAAATGAAAAGTAAATGAGAAGCGTCTTTAAGGGTTTGGGACATGTCAGATGCTAGAGAGCATTTGATTGGTCAAGATTTGGTGGGAAACTGCAGTATAAGGTGATGTGGAAAAAATCTTTAATCGATTAAGGCAGAAGTGACAAACTGCAAGCTTTGGATGTTTATATTGATTTTATATTTTCTAAACGCAAATTTTGTCACCAGTTTGGAGCACACAAGATTACAGATTTTCTTAAAAGTAACAAACTGAAACTAACATCTAAACAGTTTTATTTTAATTCATGAAACCTTTAAAGGGACCCTATAAACCTCTAGGCCAACTTCTTGCTCTTTGAACATACAAACCTTCAAGGTAAGAGTGGATAAGCTAACTCAATCCCCATAAATCACATACAGATAATATCCGATGCTCAGTGCTTTAAAGGATATCATATCCAAACCTTAGTTTGTCATCAATCTTTAAAGTGATGTACATCTGCTCCTGGATTCTGACATCATTCACAAATGTCTGGAAAAAAAAGACAAATAAAATTCACTTTTAATGATGGCCAGACTTACACTGGTTTACACTGTAAAAAAAAGTTGCCTCAACTTAAAAAATTTAAGACAAGCAGCTTCAGGACATTTTTATGTTTACTGAACTTAAATCGAGTCAAGTGTAGTATTTGGGTTGAATGGTCAACTTTTGTTTTTACACACAAATTAATGAATGGTTGTGTTTTGCACCAACAGAACCTTTAAAGAATGAACTTGATTTGAATTTGTATTGATATATTTCCTATATTGAAAAGTAGGAAATATTAAAAAATATTAGGACAGAAAATATTAAATATATCTTAATTAAAAAAAATATCCAATATGGTTTGATATTTACTAGCCATAAGCTGTTTGTTTTAGAGTATTATCAATAGTATTTGCATTAGGGAGGAATATTTCCATTTAGAGAGAATTTAAATGGACAAAAATGAGCATCTGTATATGTATTTTTTGCAGTTTTGTAAATTTAAAATTTACTAAAAAGCAATTATATCAATGTTAGGAGTCTTTAGTATCTCCAACATTCATCCTTAAACATATTGATAATCTGAAACTTCAAGCAACAAAACAAAGTATTATTTTCTTGGTGGATTTATTACTAGAAAAAAGATTATATTCTTCAAAGATGAATCAAAACAAACCAAAGCAAAGCAAAAAAAAATAGCTTTTTGTTCCAAATAATTAACTGATTAGACTACTAAATCCAATATCCCAAGACTTAATCCCTTACAAATGTAATAATTTTAAACTCCTATCAGATTGTACCTATACACACTCAAAAACTATGTTTACTGTTTGTTTAACAGACTTATATAAAATAAGCTGAAACAACACAATTCCTGTGGTTTTTTTGGGGACAACTTAATTGTTTTAAGTTCAATATAATAAGTTGACTTAATTCCTTCATGTTGTCTAAACACAAATTAATTGTTCGCAACCCAGTATTTTTGACAGTGCATGACGATCACACGCTGTAAAAAAAATGCTGGCTTCCCCACAACCAATTAGTGTTAGGAGGACAAAATGAAGGAATTCATGTAACAAATTCAATTTCGCAGATTTAAGTGGATTGCACATAAAACAATTAAAATGAGGCAAATAACAAGAATTGTGTTATTTCAGCTTGATATAAATAAGTAACTGAAACAAACATCAAACATCATCGTTTTGAGTGCAGTATAAACAATACAGCCAATTAGTCTGCCATTCAATAAGTTTGCAAAACGGCTGCATGTTTGACAAGTTCGACTTCAAAAGTTCTGAGCACAAATGGTTTACAGATCCCTCTAAACATATCAGTGCAGCGAGAGCGAGTTCCCAAAGTCTGAAAACCTTCAGGGTGATTATAACGTGCTAGAAGGTCTGCTTGGTCTCAAATATCAGATGCTTCCTGGCTGCAAAGAGGGGGAGCTAATTGCACTGACAAAGCACTTTCTTAAGCATTCACGTTTAAAATTTCCCTTGAAAAGCTGAATCAACCTCCCCCTTTGTCCTTCCAACAATATCCAGACACCATCCTTAAGATATTTCGCTGGTGTGTGGGGTCAGAATAGGGGAATGGTTTGGTTTTTAACATTAGGCACAAGAAATACGGTAGTTTCCTAGTGTCTGAGCTTGTTTTGTGGAGTTTTGTTGAAAACGATCCCTGATAAACATTAGGAGTGTGAACAGAACTGAAACTGGAGAAAAAAGATGAATAACAAGCTGCACACACTATAATAGTCATTTCCTGGCAAAAGCAGGACAGGAAGAGGAATTCTTAAGAGTGACTCAACAGGAAGAGGTTGTAATTTGTGCAAGCAAGGCCATGAGTTCTGATTTAGTCAGACTTTTTTTGACCTCAAACAGCAGGGAAAAGTCTAACACAAACACATAATATGGACTCAGAAAAAAGCAGCCTACATTTCAGTGCATCTTAAGTATTAGAACTTTACATTTATAAGGAGTTTTACATGTGCAAAGCCGGTCAAAAGTTTGGGACTATTTTTTTTTATGGTTTTTTTTTTTTTTTAAGAAAATGATCCTGTTCATCAAGACGGCGTTTATTAAATGTAAAACAAAATGTTAAATTGTTAAACATTAAAGTTTTAAATAACTGTTTTCTGATTAGTTTCAAATGAAATTATTACTCCAGTCATTATTGCTTTTATTACTATTATCATTAATAATATTAATATTAATAGCAATAATAATTCATTAATATTGGAGTGATTTCTGAAGGATCATGCGACTCTAATGACTGGAGTAATGAAGCAGAAAATTCATCATTAATCACATTGGAATAAATTCTTAAATGAAATGATAAACTACTTTTGAACAGTTATATTATAGTGCAATAACATTTCACAATTTGTACTGTATTTTTGATTAAATAAATGCAGTCTTGGTGAGCAGGAGAAGCTTATTTGAAAACATTTAAAAATCCAATTGACCCCAAATCTTTGACTGGTATGGTATATACAGGTTGTCCGCGGGGTCAATCAATTCAGAGACATTTGAGCCCCTAAAAAAGAAGATATTTTGAAGAAAGCTGAACACCAGTAACCATCGACTTCCATAGTATTGGTTTTTCCTACTATGAAAGTCAATGGTTACCGATTTTCAGCTTTCTTCAAAATATCTTCTTTAGTATTCAACAAATAAACTTAATAAACAGTGAATAAACTTAAGTACTGAAACCACTTAAGAGCGAGTAAACAGTGAGTACATTTTCATTTTTAAGAGAACTATTCCTTAAAGTAATTAAACATTATTAATTTAACTTGAAAAACAAATGAAGCTAACAGTAAAGTGACTGAAAAGTGAAGCGACAATATATAGAAAACCCAATGTACTTTAAACTCTAAAATGTGCTGCTTGGAAAAAAAATAAAAGGCAATTTGCAGCTTTAAAGCCAGCAGGGTTCATTTATCAGGAATGCGGCACCACATTCACTTTTCCTCTTACTCACCCCATTCAGGCTCCCCAGATCCTTGACTTTGTGCTCGTCACTGCTGGACTCATAGTTGATGACAGCGTGCTGCTTGTCTACACTGCGAGACTTCAATCACACACAGATAAAAGCAAGAGTTACGAACCATAGACAGTTTTCGCTGAGCATTATCACTTCATGCGTTTGCTATTTTTAGCAGCTGGTTTACATGCAGCCACTGAAGTATTTTACTTTGAAGCCGGGATAGAATTTGAAGGTGACATATCTTAGATGTGCAGCATACCTAAACTGACTAACATCTGGCTAGAAATGTTTTCTCAGACAAGGATTGAAGATTTGGTTGTGATGTGGTTGAAGTCTACTGACTATTAAGCATAGGAATGTATGAAGTTAATACCAAAGCAGTTTTCAATTGATGCCGCTGTGATTGCAGGACAACTATAAGCGAGGTTTGAGACTCACAATTCTATATTTTTTTCTGAGAAGAGATAAAGAAAAAACTCACAATTTTGGGACAACTGTTATATTTGCTAGAAAAATTAGCATTTGACTTACAAGCATATATTTCTGCTACACTTTAAAAGAAGCTGGGTTCCACGCAGTGATTAATTGGTCACACTTTACAATAAGGTTCATTAGTTAATGTTAATTAATGCATTTACTAACATGAACAAACAGTTAACAATACATCTACTACTGTATTTGTTCAGGTTAGTTAACGTTAGTTAATGAAAATACAGTAGTTCATTGTTAGTTCATGTTAACTCATGGTGTATTAACTAATGTTAACAATGATTCATATGTAATAAATGTTTATATATGATTAATAAATGCTGTAGATGTGTTGTTCATGATTAGTTCATGTTAGTAAATGCATTAACTAATGAACCTTATTGTAAAGTGTTGTAAAGTGTAAATTTGAGCCGGTTTTTGCCAGATCCTGTTCCGGGAAATGTCAGATATTCGTGTTTTGCATTCCAGTATTTATTTGAATTGATCCTGCATTAACTTTTGCGTGGTGAATACCTGCATGTATGTGTGTGTGTGTGAGAGAGAGAATTTGAATGCGTCTGAGTGAAAAACAGCGAGCAAAGTTGTTTGGATTGTGTGAGTGCACACACACATAAAGGTAGTCACTTTCGACCACTTTCGCTTACAATCACTTTCACTGATCGGTGATTACTGTTTCACGTGCAGTGAAACAATGGCATAGTGGCCTATAAAAATAATAATTGTATTAATCAAGCATATCTTATTATTTTAAAACGATGAGTAAATCTGACAATAAGTCAGATCAAAGGAGATCTTGAGAAGATGAAACTGCACAAATGGTTTAGGATAGTGGGAGACAGAAACATTATGATCTCAAATCAGCCAGAAAACATGATGGAAGAGGAAACTGTGGGCTCTTCTTGAAGATTGGACTGAGTCATTTTCGCGTAACACATAATAATGACCTCAATATCAGTGGTGTTAGTAAACTGGATATTGATGTTTCATACAATTTATGTTTGTACCTACATGTTTGTTTGTTTTTTAGCCATTGTAGACCCATAATGTTGTACTGCACAAAATAATTAAAGACCATGCAGAATTTTGATAATTTTTTTTGTATTAATCGCTTCGTAACCTCATGTTCTGGGAAAACTGTGGTGGACATCGGTCAAGATAACTTTTATTTCCTTGCTTTGTTCTAGAAATTATCCATTTACAAATTAGGCAAGTCCACATAATTCCTTCATGTTGTCCCAACTTACACTAGGCTATTCGAACCATGGCCAGGAATGTTTGATCCCCATTTCCCATATCAAACATATACCCCTCAGCTGCCACCTTCAGCAAACCTCCTAATATGTGCAGCATGATGACTTTATGAATGTTTATGAGCGTCAAAAGTGCTGGATCTGTTCAGCAAAAGATTTGACTGTGTGTCACTGCATCCCAAACGATACTACAATAATGCAAAACAATACAACTAAAGCAATCTCTATTGTACTGAGCGAGAGCGCTTCTCGTCCAAACTGAACAGTCATATCATCGATGACGTAAGCGTACACAAGCTCTGTAGGTAAAATACAGTGCGAGTGCAGGCCGAAGGGGGACAATCGCACAGGGTTCTGCCACTCTGGTCTTGTAAATTCTTGTTTTGGTGGCAGAGCTCGGACACTACCCATGTCTGGTCCTGTTTCTGTCTCTGTGTGCGCGCCCGCCGTCGTGGGTGTACGCAGAGTGTGCGCGCTCCTGCTTGACGCGGCCGTGCGCGCGCTCTGCGTCCCTCAGACGCGTGCGCTCTTGTACTCGTGTTTGTGTTCGTCTGTCAGCAGCGTGGTGTTTCATTCCCAGCGTCTCAGTCTTGTTGGTTTCGGTTTTGGTCGGCGCTGGGATGAAGCATGCACGCTGCGTATGTGAGCGCACGGTGAGTGTTTTCATTCATCGTGTGCTCGTGTCTTGCGTCTTTTGTCAAAGCACGTGGCTCGGTGTTTACATTGTGGTCACGTGCTTTTGTCGTTTGCTTCAGTGTTGTGTTTGTGTTGTCATGAACATGCGGTTAATGAGTTCTCTCATTGGCTGCATGTTCTTGTCCTGTGTATGTGAGCGCATGGCTTGTCTCGTCTCTGTCATGCGCTCTCCCGTCTATTGTCTTGTCCCACCCACCTTGTTATCCTGTTTGTAATTATTATTTTCACCTGTCCGCCTGTCTGTTAATTGGTTTGTCTTTCCTATTTATTCTCCTAGTGTGCTCTGTTCTGTGCTGGTCCGTTGTTGATTGTTCCCTTCCCTGTTGTATCTGCTGATTTCTAGTCTACAACAGTGGTTTAAAGTATTGTCTTGCCAAGTTCCAGACCTTGTCCAGTTGAGTGTGTAATTAGGGACCGAGCACCGAAACGGTGCGTAGGCCCTATTGGAATTGCTCCGTTTTTTATTATTATTATTATTATTATTATTATTATTATTATTATTATTCCGCCCCCTATCGGGGCACATTTGAGGGTCTAAACATGCCCGAAAACTCACGAAAATTTGCACACACACCAAACCCGGTGTAAATAGCAGTTTGATTTGGGTCTCGGAAGTGGGCGTGGCAAAATGACTCGACAGCGCCACCTAGAAAAATTAAACGGACGAGCCCTCGATCCACGAATCACACACATGCACGAAAATTGGCACGCACCTCAAACACACCAAAACATACGAAAAAGTCTCTTGGAGCCATATCTCAAACCCAACAGGAAGTCGGATATTTTTGACTTCCTGCGGCGAAAAAGTGGCGTTTTTGCCATTTCCAGGTGTTGTATTTTAACGAACTCCTCCTAGGGATTTTATCCGATCGACACCAAAATTAAGTTTTGTCATCTAAAGGCCTTGGCGATGTTAAATTGCGAAGCTTTAGAGTTTTCGTCGATGGGCGTGTCCGTGGCGGCCTCGCAAACTTTGACGATTCGCCACAAAACAGGAAGTCGTTATAACTCAGGCATGCATTATCCGATCTGCCTCAAAATTCACACGTTTGATAAGAGTCCTGACCTGAACACGTTTACATGCCAATATCCAGATATAGTTATAGCGCCACCTGCTGGCCACAGGAAATGACATGATTTACACTGTAACAAACTCCTCCCACAAATTTTATGGTATCAGCACCAAAATTGAGTGGTGTCATCTGAAAGCTCTATCGGTGATATTTTGTAAAGATCTAGAGTTTTTGCAGAGGGGCGTGTCCGTGGCGGCATGACAAACCTCAACGCTTCGCCAAGGAACGGGAAGTCCTCATAACTCAACCACACAAAGTCTGATCAGCCTGAAACTTCATATGGTTGATATACGTCATCTCTTGAACACATCCACATAACAATATTGAAGTGGGCGTGGCAAAATGACTCGACAGCGCCACCTAGAAAAATATAACGGACGAGCCCCTGATCTACGAATCACGCACATGCGTGAAAATTGGCACACACCTCAAACACGCCAAAACATACGAAAAAGTCTCTTGGAGCCATATCTCAAACCCAACAGGAAGTCGGATATTTTTAACTTCCTGCTGCAAATAAGTGGCATTTTTGCCATTTCCTGGCGTTGTATCTTAACGAACTCCTCTTAGGGATTTTATCCGATCGACACCAAAATTGGGTTTTGTCATCTAAAGGCCTTGGCGATGTTAAATTGCGGAGCTTTATAGTTTTTGTCGATGGGCGTGTCCATGGCGGCCCCGCAAACTTTGACGATTCGCCACAAAACCGGAAGTCATTTTAACTTAGGCATGCATTATCCGATCTGCCTCAAAATTCACATGTTTAATAAGAGTCCTGACCTGAACACGTTTACATGCCAATATCCAGATACAGTTATAGCGCCACCTGCTGGCCACAGGAAATGTCATGATATACAGAGTAATAAACTCCTCCCACTATTTTTTTCATATCAGCACCAAATTTGGTTGGTTGTTATCTGAAAGCTTAAGTGATGACATATTGTCAAGATCTAGAGTTTTTGCAGAGGGGCGTGTCCGTGGCGGCATGACAAACCTCAACACTTCGCCGTGGAACAAGAAGTCCTTATATCTCAACCACACAAAGTCAGATCAGCCTGAAACTTCACATGGCTCATAAAAGTCCTCTTCTGAACACATCCCCAAAACAGTAATGAGTCAGTCATAACGCCACCTGCTGGCAGAAGGTAGATAGGCTTATAACTCAGCCAAACAACATCCGATCTGCCTGAAACTTCACATGGTTGATAAAAGTCCTCTCCTGAACACATCTACATATTAACATTGAGTCTGTCGTAGCGCCACCTGCTGACAAAAGGCAGTTTGGCTTATAACTCAGCTAAACAATGTTCGATCTGCCTGAAACTTCACATGGTTGATAAGATTCCTCTCCTGGTGACATCTACATGCCAATCTTGAGTCACAGTCATAGCGCTACCTGCTGAGAGGAGGAGGTTTGGCATAAATCGGTGATTTTCTCCGATTTTTTAAACATATCGGCTTAAATTATTACTGTTCGCTGTTCTCTGTCATCCTGAGGCCACCGGGTGGCGGTGAGCCCGGGTGCGAGGTCCCTATCATCGCTGCTTGCAGCTTTAATATGATGTTGTGTTTTTCCCCACGTGGGGAGATTTGAGTTTTGTTTTTGTTTTATTTTTCATTAAATTCTTCATTCCCTGCATTTGGGTCCTCGCCTCCTCTCAATCCACCCCCATACTCTGTAAATATGATAAAGTCTGCATTACACTAAGAAATCTGTGTATGTGAAATCTTTTGGTACCATGTGAAATTTACAGTGATGTGGATTCCAACCCATGGTAATTGCAACTTCTCTTAATCTTGACTTAATTTTTTGCAATAACTAGTTCATGGGTTTTAATTATTTTGAATAAATGTTGACTCTCAGAACTGTGATGTATAAACAAACAATTCTGACTTCACAATTCACAATTCTGAATTCTGAGAACTAAATCGGAGCAATTAAGGTCTGTTTGCTTTAGAAATCAACGATCTTGATTAATATACATTACAAAATGGGTCTCAGAATGTACAAGAAGCACTGCATTAAATTACATTTTCCCCCGCTTTGAAAATACTGGAGTAAAATGTTCATATTTTAAAAGAGTTTCTGAGCTCGAGTGCTAATCATGAAGAGCGTGTGTGTGTAAACAGCTTTTTTTAAAATCTCGTTTTACGTTTGAACATTTAAATGAATGCTGGAGTCTATTTAAATGATTATATTTTAATTACATTACAACATCGATGCTGTAAAAGAAACAGAGTAAGATTGAAAAAAGTCACATTAATCGTTCACTAGAAGTTTATCTGTATGGGAAGAAACATTAGCTGTGCATATACACTATTACTAGAAAAAACAAAGAATTCTGAGATTGAACAAATAATTAATAAAATTTTTTTTTTTTTCATTCTGAAATATTTTATGCAAGTGAACATGGAAAAACTGCATTGCCAAATTAAAGGAACTCTGTGTGAAATATCTTTCAGCCTCGAAGGAATTTCCCAATCCTGTGGATTCCTATTAAAATGACCGGATTTTACCAGTAATATTTCAAATTTCAATAATGTGATGAAGGCAGAAGAAAAGCCAGCCCCCATATCATACGCAGACACATCCCTGTTCATCATAAATTAAACTCAAATGAATGCAAAGACAAAAGTTTACAGCGTGCTGACAATAAGAGTGCCTAAATTGAGCATTTGTGAGCAGAGAGGCTCTATTTCAAAAGAGAACTCTCGTAATCTCTAGTAGTATAGTAAAAAGGAATATAATACTTCACCCATCTATTTTGGGACAAACCATGTGACCACTATACACTTCGCAACACAATCACATGATCAGTTTAAGATTGATTTATGCCTGGCCCCAACATGGAAGGGTCAAAGGGAGAAATGGGGGTTTCCAAACCAAACAAAGCCTTGTTTATGTCTACCAGAGACTAGTGTTCGAATGCTTGAAACCTCCCAAAGGCAGTTTGTTCTATAGTTCACCATTTAAAAGACTACACAGTGCAGCTATCAAGTAGTTGTTATATAAATGCATATACGTTAACAAATTATATTTTGAGGAGCCAAAAAGAAGATTATTTAAGACATTAAAAACATTTAAGCTAAATGTTTCCTCAGACGTATAAAAGGATAAATAACGTATAAATACTATTAATAAGGTCTGCGTACGTTGTTATGCATTGTTTTGAGTGGTTGCTAATGGTTTTATCCGTTACAAAATACACAGTTTTTCTTCAAGTGGCTGATATTACATCTGCAGAGTTTGTGTTGTGATACGTCAGGTTTGTTTTGAGATTGGACTGACATGGCTGGCACTCTCTGCCTTAGCGTTTGGCTCTCGTGCTTCCACACTGTAGTTCATCTAAGTACCCCATGAGCTGTTTGTCCCACTTTCTATTAATAAAGCTGCATGACTAACACGTGTACGCTGATGCGGAGGTAGATAGTAACGGTCATGCCATTTTGCTGGAACACAACTTTTCCTCTCGGGCTTGACTTAATAATTCTGCATCCTTCCTATGATTATTACAGAGAACGTGTGCAACAATTCAAGCATTTTAGGGTTGATTTGATTTTTATAGAGATGTGCTGATATGAAGACTTAGGCCGATACTGATAACCATTTATATCTGGAAGCCGATAACTGATATATGGTTTGATATAGAGATACTGATATTCATTTTTTGAGCTTAATTACAAAACCAAAACACACACAAATACAACGATAACTTATTTTCTTTTGAAGAGCCCCTGTTATGTTTTTTTTTTTTAAATGAGCTTCAATGCAGTGTATAACACAGCTCTAAGTAAAACATCCTGCTAAGGCTTAAATCTGTAAGTGCACCGTGTTTAAAACTATTGATTTATCTATAAAAGAGTCAACTCAGAGTAGTTTGAATGAATCGCCACGGTTACAAGTCTTTAGCCATGTCGCCAGAACTCATGCCCCGCCCATTTGTTGCACGCACACACCTGGGAAAATTTAAACCCCCGGCCCCGCTCATAAACACTGTAAAAAGAAAAAGAGGAAGACATTGTAGCAGATCCTGGTTGAATCATGTCGTGAATATGCTGTCCTCTGAAGTGTGATGGAAAGTTTGTGTTATTTCCCTACCTAAAGATGAGGCTGTGGTTGAACTTTATTTTTGCAAAAGTACTTCAGCAATATAGCCCCAGCCTTGAGCTGTGTTCCTGTTATTTTTCTGACGAGTGCTTCAGCAATCTACACACTTACAACAAGGGATTCGTCGGCTCTTTGTTAAAGAAAGGATCAGAAAAGACTATTAATGTATGGGACGTAAGCTTGACAGAAACCTAACAGTACACAGTTCATGGATCAGTTCCTCCATTTCACAACTGTAAGTGTGATTAAAATTGCTGCCCCCTTGTTTTCTCTAGCTTGCAAATTATGTATTTTTTTGTGTTTTGTTACTTGTAACTGCTCCACGCGGCTTGTACTGTATCTGGTTAACTCTTTATATTCTCATATCGCATCTTAAGCCATGTTAAAGACTCTCCGCGTGCCGCTTTGATTACGGATTTAAATCATACCTGCTAACATTTGTATCTGAATATCTGGGAGACTGGGGGTAGGTGGGAGGAGGGATAAGATGTGTAAACCGACATTTCGAAAAGAGGGGCAGAGGGTGGGGAGGGGGGTAGCATGTGTCTGGATCCAGTAACATTAAGAGACTTTGTGAGGAAATTAGGATTAATATCAGACTTTCATTTCATGAAATGTAATATCAATTAATAAAACAATCTGAATATATTGAAAGTTTTACATAAAAAACAAGCATTAAAATTTAGCATTAAAGCATTAAAATTAAATTTTATTGACACAATTTTATTGGCTTGATTTTATTATTTATTGATTCCAGAAAAAAAAAACATAGATATTGTGTCGTGCATGTTACACTGCCAGTGACACTCTTTTCTCTAAGACCAAAAATATCCAAAAGAATTTTAAGTTCTGTAAAATATGTAATCAACCCGAAGCCTTAGACACAAAAACACACACATTACTATTTCATTAATAGCATCGCTTGTAATAAGCAGCCTATCAAACTATTTATATACTTTTTTAAAGGACTTTTTTATAGTGTCTCTGAGATTGCGAATTCGAAGATGAGAGCATTGAAAGGTGAATGTTTGAATAGTCAGTGTCGTGATTAAGGCTAGAGAAAGAGTGAAATAGGGTATATGCAGAAGTATGCAAAAGGACTTTTAATTTGTCAGTAACCTGGATCAAATGCTTCTGGTGAACTGCATGGCGTTACAAAATCGGCAAGTTTAAGGTCTGTTTTCTTAAAAAAAATCAATGATTTTCACTGCGTGAATGATATGCACTATAAAGTTGGTCAGAATGTACAAGAAAAACTGCATTAAATTACATTTTCCCGCGGCATGTGTTTAAAATATTTTAATTTATATTACTCCAGTATTTCCAATGGCATTTCTGCGCTTGCCTGCTGATCTTGACAGACGTGCGCATGTAAATGGCTTTTCATCTCGGTTTACTCTTTAACAACTATATGAATGCTGAAGTCTATTTAACTGATTGTATTTTAATTACATTAAAACATCGATGCTGTAAAAGAAAGTGTAAAATTAAAAAAAGTCACATTAACCATTCACCAGAAGTTTATCGGTATGGAAAGAAACACTAGCTTTGAATATATCCAATTAATAGTTAAATTATTTGCCGGAAATTTGTTGCATCGTTGCATTTCTGGACCCCTTTTAATGATTTTGTTATGATTTTGGTTGATTTCTAATCATGTTAGTATTTTAGAATTTTAAAATACATGTTAGAATATTATTTTAGTATGTTGATGTACTTTTTCCCCAGTGTTGGGTAGCGGCTGGAAGGGCATTCACTGCGTAAAACATATGCTGGATAAGTTGGCGGTTCATTCCGCTGTGGCGTCCCCTGATTAATAAAGGGACTGAACTGAAAAGAAAATTATTGAATGATATACCTTCAACTCAAACTAAGTATTGAGTATGGGGTGATGCTTTATTTTTGTGTATCATTCCCTCATAGCAAACTAACGGTTAAAGAAATGTCGTTGAGAAAATTGTGACTGAAGTCGTCAATCTAAAGTCAGGACTGACATGTCGAACGCAAAGGATCAAGACTCGGATTGAAGATTACCAAATCAGTGGATTAAGTATTCACAGATTATATATTCACCTAAACAATAACAATGCATGTTAGCAAAATAAACACTTTAGATTCCACACAGATTTAATCTATCTTTTAATTAGCAGCCACTGCAGAACTTCAAATTTCAAGTTCCATCTAATATTTGGATTTGACAGAAATAAAGTTGATTCATTTTTAGCACAGACAAACACCCTTTCCTGACCTGTAGCATAAGCTCGCAGTCATCCCGGCCCACAAAGATCATCTCACGGGGCAGGCGGTGCCGCGTCCCCCCGCTGCTCACAAGAAACCAGGACGTGAGGCTCATCTCTGCGCTCTCCTCCAGCCTCAAACCCTACGTCATCCTGATGGACAGAGAAAAAAACACATTTAGGAAAAAAGCTTTTTCTCACGCCTTACAAACATTTCTCACTCCAATCAAACTTTCGCAAAACGTACATAGTTAATTTTTTTAAAAAGAAGGCACTTCACTGTGTTTGTCCCGCTCAATCATTTATATTTGAACCGACAGTGGAAAGTGGGTGGAGGGAAAGCGAAAGAAACAGATCCGTTAGACTGTACTGAAATCATGCTGACTCTTTTCTGAAGCTGCACAGGCCCGGGACGCTTCCCTCCTCCCTCACCGCCTGTGATCATTGCCAGATGCGGCAGGAAGTGATGTAGGCACTTGGCCGCACACCCTACTGGGCTCTGGGATTTTGTTGTTTTTTTTTTCTGTGAAAAGGAGGTCACGTTCAGCTGCTCCCTGCTACAGCTGCAAATGGTCTGGGAAGAGGAATTTAATGTATCCTCCTGACACACAAACCCACTTGCCTCCTTCTAGGTGACCCAGTGCTACTCCCAATCCTCTTAGATTCTACAAAATGCAAGGTACAATTTATGTAGAAATTATAGTACACACATATGTATATTTTTGTATTATTTAAAGTTTTTAAAAGTTTTTTCCCCTTTTTTTTAATTAGGAGTAGTTCACCAGAGTTTAGGTAGCATTTACTTGCTCTCAAATGATTTCAAACCTTTATGAGTTTCCTTTTTTCTGTTGAACAGATTTTATTTTTTATTTTTTATAGGATAAACAGACTGCATAATGTGGCAGACAAGAACATCAGTGTTAACCAAACTGGTCCAATCTACAATAATTATGTTTTAAAAAGAACACAGGATATCCTATGCACCCCGGATCACCCATTGAACTATGTCTTTCAGCAGTTGCCATCAGGACGTCGTTTTAGAATTCCTATTTGCAGGACATACAGAACTAGAAATTCGTTTATAATGGTGGCCATTAGGTAACTAAGTGAGAACAGGGGGGAGGAAGATGCACTAACAAAATTACGTATTGTATGTTGTGTGGTAAGATTTTGTTGATGTGTGCATGGAACTTTGCCTGTGTTACGGCACCTGAAATGAAGTTTCCCTAAACGGGAAGTTGAGTCTGAGCCAAAAGAAGATATTTTGATGACCCTGCTTAAAAATCCAGCTTAAACCAGCATAGGCTGGTTGGCTGGTTTAAGCTGGTTGACCAGCCTGGTTTTAGAGGGGTTTTTGGACATTTCCAGGCTGTTCTTAGCTGGTCAGGCTGGAAATGACCAGCTAAAACCAGCTTGACCATCTTGCTGATTTTGGCTGGGCTCCCAGCCAGGCTAGGCTGGAGAAGCTGGTTTTAGCTAGTCATTTCCCAGCCTGACTAGCTAAGACCAGGCTGGAAATGGCCTGGAAATAGCTAAAACCCCTCTAAAACCAGCCTGGTTGGCCAACTAAAACCAGTCAACCAGCCTAGGCTGGTTTAAGCTATTTTTTTCAGTTAGGAAAGCCATAGACTTAGGGCCCATCAAAGAGCATTGAATCACCAACAGGTGACAATCTAGTGCAATTTGGGAAACAGCCACTAGATGGCGCAGTGGCCATTTTGGAATGAAAACTACAATAGAACAACAGCATATTATAAGTCTGTAAAAAAAACTATTAAAAGTGCTGATGACTGTGATGGTAAGTGTTGTATTTTCGTCTTTGAGGTTGTATATCAGGTTTAATGCGCTTTAAAATAAATAAATAAAAAACAAAGCAGCTGCTTGCCATCGTGAAAGCAATAAGAACCAATACACAGCCGATCGCTTTCAATCCAAAATGGCGAAATCCGGGGCTGTTGCTGCTGGGCACTGCTGTTGCAATGGCACGTTCTATTGAGTGTCGCCTCTTGGTCATTCTAAGCTCTTTGGCCCCATTTACACCACATGTTAGTTTTAAAATGCATAAGTTTTGCTACGGTTACACCTTCTGTACACACTACCCCAAAGTTTTTGAGCCATGAAAACGGAGCATTTAAAAAATGCTGGAGAGGCCGTTTTCGTTTGAAAACACTCCTGCTGCGTGTCAGTGCGTATGGGGGAAACGGAGACATCTAAAAACAGAGGCGTGGCTGCAGACATTCACCTATCTGGTTGGGGCTTTTTACTCAATATTAAGTGCACAAATTTCAGTCTTGCACCCTTTCCTTGCATTCAGAATTCACAAGTTTGATATGGAAAACAAATTCCAGAGGACATGTTGGGTAAAAACAGTGTACTCTGAAACAACATATGGTGATGCGAATGACATTATACTTTCAACTATTTTCATTTTGATATCAAGAGCTTAACAGAAACTAAAAATGTTAAGGCGTCGTGTAGCTAAATATTTATGTGACTTTCATTTTCACTGTATGCATATTTATAACAAAACGAAGCCTATAACATTACTATTTCCTTTCATTTTCATTGAAAATACGAAACATACCTCTCTTTTGCTGAATATTAGATTTATTAATAAATATTGTCTATTATAAAAGTATAATGTACAATAATTGTTATTATATGGAAGGTATATTGTAAAATAATGTTTATACAATATAGGAAATATGGGAAATAAAGGCAAGCAATCAGTCAATGTGCAGAATCAGTGTACGTGGTTACATTAATTACTATATTAACTTATCTTTGCGCTTAGCCAAAACACGTTACTTGAAAACAAGTAATAGATTCAAAAGCGCACTAGATAGAGACAAGATGAATTAAATATCACATTTAACAACTAGAGTAAAATCAATTTCAATGGAGGATCCATGATGAACTGTGCAACCTGCTGTTCTTACACAGGGAGATGTGCTCAAAGCACCCGCTTACTTCCTGGAGCTCAGACGTGTGCAGGCACGTGCACATATAGGGCTCAACCTGTGCAGTGCACATGCCCTTTTTAGTCTTGGATAGAAAGTGCCCTTCCAAAATGATCAAAACTGCCCCCGCGACACACCCCCTCCCGCCCTTCGTTAGGCGCATGACAACAACGCTCTCGAGTACGCGCGCGACAACACCGCTGATCAGAACTGATGCTGATGATGATGTTTAACTGAGCAAGGGAATTTTCACAGTATTTCCTATAATATTTTTTCTTCTGAAGAAAGTTTAATTAGTTTTTTTTCAGATAGAATAAAATCAGTTTTAAATTTTTTAAAGACCATTTTAAAGATCTTAATATTTTTTTCTGATTGTCTACAAAACAAACCATCACAATAAACTGCCTAATTAACCTAACCTGCCTAGTTAAACCTTTAACTCGCACATTAGTATGAATAGTTTTTGAAACAAATCTAGCGAAATATGTATGTCATCATGGCAAGATAAAACAAATCAGTTTTTAGAAATTAGTTCTTAAATCTCTTATGTTTAGAAATGTGTTAGAAAATGTCTTCTCTCTGTTAAACAGAAACCGGGGGAAAAATATACAGGGCAGCTAATAATTTAGGAGGGCTAATAATTCTGACTTGAACTATATATATATATATATATATATATATATATATATATATATATATAGGAGAGAAAAATACTATCAAAGTCAATGGCTACCAGTTTCCAACATTCTTCCAAATATCTTTTTTATTTTATTTTCATCAAAAGAAAGAAACTCAAACATTTGTAATGAATAGAAGGCAAGTAATTTTAGTGTGACCTACAAGTATCAAATAGATGGATTAATGAAAATCAGAGTCTCACTAACATCTTAACTCCAATAACAAATCTTGAAATTACTGCAATTATTGTAAAGAAAGCCGGTTTGAGTCTCCCAGAAGACCCTCGCCACTAATATCATAGTGCACAGCTAAGGGTACATCGCATTGGATATCATGAAAGCCCTTTTTATTAGAAGATTGCTATGACAACATCTTGACTAATAATGGGTGCTGTTTTGATATATGGGCCCCATATTTGCTGAGAGAGCACTATGATTATACTGCTGGAGAAGCTGGAACACAATATCCACTCACTGAAATTGAATACAGCCAACCTCCTCTTACAAACTCTGAAGATCCACTTATGGAGGATAAGTAGATTCATACGACCAAGACGCATGAAATTTACTTTATTTGAGTAACATGATACTACCCATTTAATTATTTATTATGGTAAATAATAATAATAACAATAGTAGTAATAGTAATAGTAATAATAATAATAATAATAATAAAAACAACAACAACAACAATAATAAAAAATAACATTATTATTATTATTATTATTATTATTACTATTATTATTTTGGGGACACTGCAATTAAATTTAAGTAAGTTTTAGTGTTTTATTTTTAGGATATTTTGGTCACACTTTTTTTGATGGTCCGTTTGTTGAATTTAAGTTACATTGTATCTACATGCCAACTAATTCTCATTAGATTAAAAGTAGACTGTTAGGTCTATAGTCACTTAAAAGGCAGTTAAGGGAGCAGTATCAACAAATTAAGACAGTCAACTAATAATCAAATGGACCATCAAAATGAAGTGTTAAAGATATTTTTTGTCTTTAAATATATATTTTAACATATTTTATACCTACAAATACAAAACTTGTAAAATGCATTGCATAAGGCAGTTTTCTCAATTATGTTCCTACCTTATAATTTAAACACTGGCTTAGTAAAAAAAAGAAGGAAATTGGCAAAAACTCCCAAAACGACATTTAGGGTTCTATTTTAATCATCTAAGTGTATTGGCAAAGATTTGTTTCAAAACTTTTTTTTAAATTCAGCTCTAATTTCCAGGAAACAAATAAATGAACATTAATAACAAAGTGTGGTCAAAAAACTTATATCCAAAGAGTTATATCCAAACACACGTGCTATACTTATGCCCCATTGTGATGCATACGTCTCCAAAACAGCTGGACAAATCTAAACTTATCTATATTACAACAAATATAAGTATGCATGTAATAAATAATACCAATAATAATAACAATAGACACATGCAAATAGTCATGAATAAACTGAAATTGAGATTAAGAAAGGCATGGAGGAAATATTCCTATTTATATATATAAATAATAATTTTTGTAACATTTTAATCCTTTATTTCTTTCCGTATGTAAATATATTTGTGTATTGCTGTGCATCATGTGTGTGTTAAGCAACGTTTAAGCATTTGAACCTGCATAGGCGCATAACTAACATGCTCTGCACTGGACTTTAGACCTTCTTTTGGATGGTCAACGGCACAGTCTATTTTAGTTTCTCAAAATAGCAACGCACCAACAATGCGCCTTAACACACCTCCTTTTTAGACCAGAACACCCATGAATCCAAAAAGTGTTGCAAATGGATTTGCTATTTAAACAACAAGGAGCAAAGCATGAAAATTACTATTGCACTGGTCTGAAAATGGCAACAACTCACGCCTTGGCCTTATTGCGCCGGTGTATGATTTTCTCAGTTTAATTTTCAGACAAAATGAACAGACAAATCACAAGACTTTTTTTCTCTCTTTTTTAACTAGAAGTACAACACAGAGAGGGGTTCTTGTGATTATTTGATAGAACTTATACTGTATAATGTCGTTTTAGATATATGCTGCGTCCGAAACCGCATACTTCCATACTATATAGTACGCTAAAATCAGTATGTGAGACGAGTAGTATGTCCGAATTCATAGAATTCGAAAATCAGTATGCGAGAAGTACCCAGATGACTTACTACTTCCGGCGAGATTCAAGAGTGTGCATCCCATGCACGCTGTGCTATCCCATGATGCCCCGCGAGCGAATTCATGAATGGGAGTAAAGCGACGCAATTGACGCAGGTAGGTCACGTGACCATGATAAAATGGCAGATGTACTACGTCTGAATTCCATTCAAACTTTTCACATTCATACTGTATAGAACATACTTTTCTAACCGCTGAGTGGACGTTTAAATTTAAATGCAGTACCTACTGAGTAGTAGCCGGTTTCGGACGCAGCCATTCAAGAGAATTTATCGCACAATATTAGCAAAACTAAACATACTGTAGGGTTTAGATTGAAAAACCATTACGTTTTTGGGGGTCAACTTAATTTTTTTATGTTGGGACAACATGAAGGAATTGTGTGGAACCCAGCAGTGTAAAGGCTCGTACACACCACAACGCTTTTCGTTTGTGCTTATCGTTATGGCTTTAAGACATTTTTTTCATATTCAAACCCAAGCGATTTTTACTGATGTTGAGCAGAAGGGTATGTTGTAAGTTAAATGGCGCTACACAACCTTAGGCTTCTGACACCCGCTTGTAACACAGAAGAAGAATACAGCATGGATGGTTCAAGTAGCAGCTCGAGCTCTAGCGTTGAAGGAATAATTATTGTTCACTAGTTGTTTTGATTAATTCTAATAGAAAAAAAAATCCTTTGAGTGCTTTTATTCCAAAATCGGTTTTTCAATATTTGTCAGTAGGTTTGGGACAATGTGTCTAACAGGAATAAGTTCACAACCTCAATAGATTATATCATGGTAGCAGCTTGTGAGGAGTTGCTGAATGCTAGCAGCTGGCTTTGCTCTTTTCTGGAGCACAGGCATTAGTCGAGCAACCACAGGAAAGCCTTTATACCCATCAACTACCCACGGAATTCAGCAATAAGCACAACGTGGCAGAGAAGCCCTGATGTGGTGTGATATAAGCTTTTTTTTTAGTTCTGGAAGCTGGAGAATGTTGGGGCATCAGTACCTTCTGATGAACACGTGCCTCTCTGACAGACCTCAATTTTCAATCCCTGCACGACTGTCGAGACAATCTTGAGGACAGAAATATTTAAAGACTTCATTTAAAAGCTTAAAGCGAGAAAGAAAATCTGCTGACTTTACTTTTAGACTGAGCTTCACCCTCTTATCACAAGTATGCTTAAGATTACACGAGTCACCAATTAGTAACGTTTTTATCTAAAGCAGTTCTGCTGCTCCAAAAGCCTGCTTCTTCTTCAAAACTGAGCGACATATGTTTTTTTTAGGGGGTGAAAGGTTGACTTCAGCATACTGGCTATGAGTGCATCCTCCTGCCGCACTGTGTCTGAAAAGATGGATTGTTTTGGGGTTGACTGAGCGTGCTTGGAGGGAACAGGAAGTGTGGCTAACGCTTCCTTCTGCTTCCCCCCGGCTCTTCTCTGAGTCTCTATTATCTTAGTCATCTCCAGGAGGAATAAGACACTGATTCACTCAGCATTAAAAGATAAGAAGTACATTTTTTTAAATATTTAGTTTTGGACATTTGGGTATATTTTGTTTTATGGACAAAAAGTTTTGAAATTTTCTCCCAAAAATGTTCAACCAAAGGACACTTCCATAAACAATGATTTTGAGTTTCGAACTCTTTATTGCGTTTTATACAACAGTTCTGTCTGGTTCTTTTGGCTCGTTAAAAGATGCCATCGTCCATTGCCGATGGCCAATAGACAACGATGCTGACCCAGCATTGTGATCCATCGCCCCGTCCCCGTCGTGATCACGTGACCACACACACAGACACAGCCACACACACACAGCCACACGCTGTCATGCGCTCCTCTGAGCTCCAGGCAGAGAGCAGTGCATGTCGGAGAGTTTATGAAGGATATACCACTGGATCGCGTCACTTTAGTTGTTTAACGTAGTTCCGGGAGTTTCTATGCATTTGTGGGACTCCTAATGCCCGCAAACGAGTGATAATCTCCCGGAAATCGTGTGTCTCCCTCCCGGTTCTCAAAGAAGTCGCGCACCCTTCTCACCCCTGGATCCCTTCTCTTCAGACACCCAAACCAACCCACAACCCACCACATTTCACATGATGACGATGCCATCGTCCATAGCGATGTTTCACATTAGACATCGTACGATGCCAAATTGGTTGACATTAGCCAAGCCTACTGGTTCTTGAATCGGATTGGCTGATAGTTGTGCGATATTTTGCCAGTAACATCACACAAAGGCCTCTTCACCCTTCAACTCTGTGTTTTAATCCGCCCACATACAGCCAGCAACAAGCAGAGACGCTACAGTTGGACAAATATGAATGTAGTTGTTTAGATTGCAACTATGCAGTTTATTTGTAAGAATAGTGCCTATTTTAAAATATTTACAATATTCTGAGAGCTCGTCGGCAGCCAAAAAAGGTTGACATTGTCTATCCACAAGATGGCACTAGGACCGCATAATAAGCCCTTGCTTAGTGTGTTTTTTTAAACGTGAATTAGAAGCTGAAAAAGCATCGTGGTTTTCAAGGTGGGCCGGACAGAGTCAATAAGAGGCTGCGAATAAGAAGTTGGATTCAGCCTCGTCCCTGCGAGGTCTGTGGCCTCGTGCCAACGCACACCTCCCACCAGTGCTGATATACAGCCATATCGCACTGCTGCTCGTGTGATATTGCTCATTTACGCATTGATCAGGAATGTTTGGATTCAATTTGTGAAGTAATTCTGGAGTGATGTACAGTGTCATATTCCATTTATATTGCAGATGTTCAAATCATGTATTAATTGTTTTAGTTTGTGCCTTCAGACATACTCTGCCATTCATCCTTTGTGATACTCTCTCTCATATCTTGACACCATGCCATACATTTATTTTTTGTACTTTCCTTGCAATTTGCTGTAAAATCTGTAAAATAAAGAAATTTGTCCAACCCCATCAAAAAGGTTTAAAGTAATATATTCTAAAGATGATATGTCTGGCAAAACGGCAGAAAGATGCTGTCTTTTATTATTAAAATTTCTTATTTGAAGATATTTTTTAAAAATGTGTTTTAGATAATTCAAACTTTTGTCTTAATTCAGGAATTACTCCATAATTTACTCACTCCCAAGTCACTCATGTTTTTCTGTTCAGACCTGGGCATTTTACGGGCCTCAGGCCACATGTGGCCCACTGGATGTCTGTAATTGGCCCGCGCAAAGAATTTATTTAATTTGAATCCAACCAAAAACAGGGCCTTGCATTGTGCAGGTCTGATATTGCGAGTCAACAAAAGGGGACGTTCACATATAGCGTCTTTTGTGCACTCAATTTCGTTACTCAAATGGAGAAGGGCAGCTTCAGCACGCAATTAGGAAGAGATACACATGTAGTGCTGTATGTCACGATCATGTTTTTCAAGAACGGCAAGTTTGAAACATTTCAGAGTGCCGCAAGCAAACCACGAGTCATGTGACAGGAACCAACCAGGCAGCTTCACACTTTGTAGGTAATTAAACAATAATAAAGGTAGATTATTACCTCAGATTAACGATTTGACAAATCCAGATACAGATGCTCTCTAAGTGATGATCATTACATCACATATCCACCTCACATTCAACTTGACTGTACAGCCTAACTATGCACTATCGCATCTTGGATCGGATATCAGTTTGATACAGCATATTTTTGCTGGATTGGGTATCGGCCAGCTGGTACCGATCCAAATCCGATCTTGCACGTACCGTATATTCTGTGTAAATTTATTAGCCAACAAAAGCCATGAAGGTAGCCTATTATAAGGACCTAGAAAGTTGTTATGAGGCTTACTATATCCTAAATGTTCTGTAGTCATTCTATAGTTTAAAGTGAAGCACAGATCAATATTCAAGTGGTTAAATTCATGTTCAGTTCGGCGTTTCCTGTTGCTGTGCCTGTTAATCATTCTCCATTCATTCACAATTCAAACTGTGTGGCCTCCATGACAACACGAAAAGCTTTCTCCAAGACCATTGTTCCTGTTAATATAAATAATCAGTGGGGAAATGTATTTAGTTTTGCATTAAATGGGTTCATTTTGACCTTCAACAAGGAGTTTATTGCTGTTTCTAAATCATCTTACGCTGTGTTTGTTATATCAGCAAATCGCATTCACAGCACTGGAGTAGAGAGGGTTATTACCAGCTCTTAACACACAAAGTAGGCCTATCTGAAATTTTAAACTAGAAAAGGCTCAATAATACCTTGGTCAAATGTTCAACACACTGATTTCTTCCAATTGTCACGCTAAGTTTTAAAAGTGTCTGGAGATAGCGGAGGGCTGCACGCTGCATCTCAGTGATGCATCAAGAGCTTTATTCACGCACCGGTTACACAGATGTACGCCGCTTCGTGAAATTATTCTGTAATATAAAAAGTTTCTGTTCTCTCATCCTTCTGACTGAGTTTATGTAATACTTTCAGTGCTGCGAATTGTTTGTAAAGCCTGTCCATTGTGGTGAAAGTAGTTGATTAAATTAAAAAGTGAAACTGACAGGCGCAATATGGATTGTCATTAACAGAAAATTATAATGTAGGCTAGGACCCTTTGAGTCAGTTCCTAGACCGTTAAAATAGAGCCCTGAGCCTCACTCACTAATGCATGAGTTATTTTGCAATGTTACACAAAGGAAAACTACTCACAACGAATGTGTGCATGTAAATTAATTTGTTCTTAACTATTTCTAATGATGAGAATTTTGAATTTATTAGCTTTTTTGCATTATGTTTAAGTATTCCTACACATTAAAACAACATTACAAATGAACAATAGCACATTTTTAACAACATTTTTTCCTGAAATTATAATGCATTTTAGTATGAATAAAGTTAGTAAAACATTTTGATGAACACTGATTTTGTGAAATTTGTTTTCTTTTTTTTTGTGAAAATGTTCATTAATATATTTTACACACAAATAAACAAAGTTGTGCATAATGAATGACATTCAGTTTTTTTTTTTCATATCTAATACCATAAAACTATATATTAATAAACATAAGGTAAATTGAATTGAGTTGTATGCTGAAATGCAGCTTCTGCAAATACATTCAGGTCACTATTTTCACACTCATGTCCCTTTTGTTATGTTTATTAAATATTGAAAGGAAAGTGTGCAAATCCTGTTAACCTAAATGCCAATCAGTAGTGTGAGCAGGATTTAGTTTTTTACTTCTTAGTGAGTGATGAAGACAATTTTGTGTGTCTAAAGAGTCTTTTGCCATTTTGTGGAGACCAATTAAATAATAAATGTGCTGTTTAACATATGATGGAACATGTTGTTTATAGACTAAAGCTCTTGCTTAACTTTCAGAATGATTACACCCATCAAATGAGCTCTCCAGCTAGATGATGACACAACCATGTAAGTCTCCTCCCTAATCCCAGTGACCTCATATGATGACCCATGAGTACTAGCCTGACCCATCTCTGCTGTTAGTCTAGCAAACAGACATTAGTGAAAAAGTAATCCCAATATAAAAAATCTTCCCTTTTTGGCTCTCATGCCATTTCAGAAATGATTGCCTCCATCCATTTACATATAATAAGAAAGTAAATAGAAGCTGTCTTGTAAAAAAATGTATTAAACATATCCTGATGAATGTAGCCTAAATTTCATTATTGCTTAAATAAAACTACTGTACGGCTTCAGAAAATGTCTTTTATCTGCTTGTAAATATTGTTTCAAGAACAGGATCTCAATAGCAGTTTATATCACACATTTAAGCTGAGCTTTAATGTATAATGTTTTTGATTTGTGGTGCCATTTCTCTCTCTCTATGAACACAATTTTGATTGATTTGTGTAGCGGAATTTTATTTCATTTTTATTCACTTTTATTTCATTTTTATTCATGTTTTAATCCCCCAAATTGACTTTTTGACCTTTTAAACTTTTAAAAAATGACCCTTTAAACTGTTTAACAGTTGTTTTTAACTGTTGTTTACTACTAAAGCCCTGGTCAGACCACACAATTTGTATTGTTGGTTATGAAAGTCACTATGTCAGATTACGCGATTTTGTCTTGATAAAATCTTGACTTGTCGTGAGCAACAAATGCGTTCCTTCATGATCAGTCATCCTGTGACGTCTATTATAAACGTTATTTTCTAAAGCAGTCACAAGAGTTGATATAACAATATTTCTTATCTTAATTTTATTTAAATTTTTTTTATCTTATTTCAATCTAACACTCATGCTTGCTGACAACTAGGCTACATATTTTTGGGCATTTGTTATGACATTGATAGAATCAAACTTATATATTTATATTTTTTATATTAAAATATTTCCTATCTCTCTCACCTACATTTGAACATAAAGATGAAAGCACATCAACGCCAAGGAAAATCAGATGCTCAAGACAAAACAATGACACTTTAAAAAAAACTGCAAATATATGACAGAGGTTTGTGATACAACAATTACCGTGAAACATTAATTAAATCCTTATTTTTTATAGAGCGAAACAAATCATCTACCGCACAGTAGTGAGTAGTGGACAGGCACAAACAAAGAAAATCATTTGTATATTTTTCTTCGAATAAAATATCTTTTTGAAATGAATTTCGTTTGGTAAAATTTGCATCTTAATTTTAAAGTATGTTTTGTTGATCAGTTATTTACTAGATAAACAAAATAAATAAATAACATATGAGGTGAAGTGCTTCAAAACCAGTCCGCAATATGCTTCAGCGTCAAAGCACAAACTGGTTTGTTAAATAAAATAAATCTTAAATTTTTTCATTTTTAATGACAAAATTATCCATTTCGCTAGTCAGTTTCAAATCAATAAGTTTAATCAAGTAATTTGAATAAGCAAAACAGGCTTTTACAATGTATTAGCATCACTGAGCCTGTTTTCCGATTACCTCAGAAGAATGAACTCTGAAGACTGAGAGAATTTAGAAACTCGTTATGAGAATGGAGATCTCTGCATACTTGTCTGTCAAATAAAATTGCTTAAAACACTTTAATATTTTTAGAAAAAAACCCAATGATTGATCACCCAAGACTCATCCATAAGTAAATATGCAGCCTTTTGTGATTACCTGACCTACAGATTAAAAGGCAGCACCCGCGGATATGACTGAGAAATGATGTGCTCCTATTGCGCAGAGTCACTTATGTGATGGAAGAACAGGGAAAAATAATATGCTGAACTTTCTCCGATGGTGTCGTGAGGTGTGGCAAACACAGTATCGGTTGTTGAGAACTATACCACATTACACAAAAAGAAACAATTGAATCTTGTGACATGATGCCCATTTGTCGTTTACGACTCCCCAAGACCCGCTACGTCAAGGAAATCGTGACATAATCATATGATCTGAACAAGGCATAACTGAACTGTTGTACATTTAGTCGTTCAGTTTTGGTGTTTTGCTTTGGTACCAAGAACAGTCAATTGGTATTGGTGCTGAATCCTCCAATCTGATATTGTGACAAGCCTAATAGAAAGAAGGTCACACATGTTTGAAGTAAATGATGACAGACATTTCATTTTGGGGTGAACTAACCTTTTTACTGTGTGAGATTAAAACTTCATGACAGACACGATTAGCTACATCAGATACAATGTACTGTAATATGAATGGCCTTCTTTCACAAGTCCTACGCTCTGTGAATGCCAAATGAAATCTGCAAGTCCTTGGAAGTAAAATGATGTTGTGAGGCAAATACAACTGCAGTAAATTATCAACACATTGAGTTATAGTCAATCTCAACTATCAGTCTCTCCATGAAGAGGTGAAATCACTGAAGCATCTCAAACAGTTAAATAATCAGTCTTGGTTCATTGATTTCATCTAACATCTCGGCGTAAAACCTCACTCAGAAATTAAATCTTCATCATTCAGTTCCCCTCACAGAGCGCTTTGTTAGTGCTATCAAAAAATTGATTCTTATTCCAGAAACAGATGCTGCAACAATAAGCCTGAGGGCATCTGAGCCGTCTGTCTCGGAAGGCATCTGACTACACTTCTGACTAGTCACCAGACAGTATCCGCTAATCTATTTTAAGCGCATCTTTGTATGCTAATGCTGGGAGAGAAATTGATCCACCGACCACACTCAATGCTTGAAAATAAATACGGTAAGTGGGCTTGACAGAATGAACAGTGGCTGGATGTTCATTCAGATAATTCAAGTTGAAGTTTGCTCTGGAAGGGAATGGATTTAGTGTCTTGTGTGTGAACGATGTATGGATGTGCCATTCACCTCAGTCCCTGCACTCTCTTCACAGACCATTTCTTTTCAGAAGTGGATAAATGAGATTCAGTGCAAAGCAAAGATGCCGTCAACAGGAGTATGCGACTATGCCTTGAGCAAAAATTTTACTTATGCTTTTCCAAAAAGGATTAACTGTGGCAAGTTTCTAAAGGGTGCAAACTTTTCATGTAGAAAACAGGTCATTAGTCTGATTTCTGATAGTGCGGTGATGTATGAAACATAGCTTATACCAGGGGTGGGCAAACTCTGTCCTGGAGGGCCGGTGTCCTGCACAGTTTAGCTCCAACCCTAATCAAACACACCTGCTTATAGATTTCTTGTGATCTTAAAGACACTGATTAGCATGTTCAGGTGTGTTTGACTAGTGTTGGAACAAAACTCTGCAGGGACACCGGTCCTCGAGGATCAAGTTTGCCCATCCCTGGCTTATACAGAAGAACTGGTGGTTAGTTATTGTTGCAAATTTTCATGCAGATTTCTATTAAAATTACAGAATTTTGCAGGCCCAATTTAGTGGAGAAATGGATAATATTAATGGATAGATCAAAAGTATCGCAGAACTAGCCATATATTTTAAGTTTTCAGGGGTTAGATAATAGGTTAGGGTGTAGGGCTGGGTAATTCTGCCTGCTCCTCCAAATGGTTAACCATATTTTGACTGTTTTAAATAATGACTGCTAAAGTAATTTAAAGCATGACCATTTTTAATAACGGTTTACACACACAACATTGTTGGTTTACAAAAAAAAAAACATAATCCTGTTAGTTCACTTGATTTTGATCTTACTGTAAAAAAAAAAAAAAACAAGAAAACGTTAAATGAGAATCTGAAATATTTTATGGCATACTTCAAAAAAAGATAATTTACTATTCAGAAATCTTTCATTTTGATTATGTTTTTAAATAAATTTGTTTTACACTTCATATTTTCTGATTTTCATAGTATATTTACTTTTACCATAAACCTACATATCAACCATTTAGTAGAGGTTGATATTTGGAAATTATGGGATGTGTTAAAAAAAGCATTGAGTGTGTAAACTAGCGACATTGAGAGTTGAGAAATGAAATCCATTTTTTTTTGGTAAGGCAGTTCAAGGGTTAAATATAATTGTCACAACAGAAAGTTATCATGTTTATCTGTTAAATGTCATTCAGGATAGAGCAGCACAATTCCGGCTAAAATGAGAATCGTGATTTTTTTGCTTAAAATAAAGATCAAGGTTCTCTCTCGATTCTGTAGATGTAAAATAAAGCTTAATATAAGATTATTGTTTTTCTCAAACATATGGTAAAACAACAATATTAATATTATGTGTAGGTCTACTGGTTTCTATACACAATTATATTCTACTTATAATAATTCTGATGTTGAATTATGTTTGAGATATAGGCCTATGCTTGCAATCTGTCATTGAGAACATTATGAGACCATTTAATTCACTGGTAAAATCAACATTACATAGGCTAGAGTAGTTATACTGACACTGTAAACATTTATTCTCATGCACAACTATGTGTTCACTATGAAAGAAAAAACATCAAATGCTTGTCGCAGTCATAACTCTAAAATGCGATATGATTATTTAAATGTGCACACTTTCAGTTTCATTTTCACTGCTAATTGCTGTTCATACTTTGTGCGCAGCTCTCAATCGATCGCTCTGTGCCCAAAACTGAATATTATTTACAACTTTATTACCTGTTACTCACAGCACATGCGGGTCCTGTTCACTAAAGTAGACGCGCTCAAGTCTATCATTAAGTAGGGCGCGTGGCGTGCCCGCACAGTCAGCAGCTCACGTCACGTGTTATTTCCCGGCCGCAAATACATCATTATATAAAGACAAAACTTACATTTTTGGGTGAATTTTACCTTATAAATACAGTATGTGACTCTTTTAACATCATTTTGAGGTGTCCATGTCGCTGAGCAACGTGTGTGAAACAATGAAAAGACTCGTGCAGCAGCCTTTGCTTCTCTCCTGAACTTGAAAATACGATTGGCAGAATTGTAGAAATGCTGGTTTAAGATCGTCTAGGGCACAGGTGTCAAACGCAGTTCCAAAAGGGCCGCAGCTCTGCACAGTTTAGTTCCAACCCTAATTAAACACACCTGATCAAACTAATTGAGTCCTTCAGGCTTGTTTGAAACCTACAGCTAGGTGTGTTGGAGCAGGGTTGGAACTAAACTGTGCAGGGCTTCGGCCCTCCAGGAATTGAGTTCCAAAAAATGAACAGCTGTTTTCTAAACTACATCAGTATGATGCATTGTAGAACTAATTACAGTTTTGCAACTGTCTTCAAAATATATCATTTTGTGTTCAACAGAGGAAAAACCACAGACAGGTTTGAAATCACTCTGGAGAGAGTAAATAAAACATTTTTATTTCGGGGTGAACTATCCCTTTACCACTGCCATTACAGGCACCAGACATTTTAAAATTTCTTTATTTGCAAACAACATAACTTAAGTCTAATTAATGACTGAATTTTACTCTTTCTGTGAAATATATGTAAAGAACAGCACACTGTCAGCAAAAAAAAGGTAATTAAAACAACACAGTTAAAATAATCAAAACTTTAAAAAGCAGCTCAGCTTAATCAAACAGCCAGATGTTGCACTAATTTGGTGGTCTGTATTTTACAATGGCATTATTTATTTCCACATTACTGTCTTGACATGTTGTTTTTATGAACCTGCTAAATTACTTCATATAGTCACATGCAGAAAAGGTGGCCAATGCAGTCAAACGTGCTGAGCGAGCAAATTTGGGGATGTTGTACAAGTAGCATATGGTCATGAGAAGCAGACATCTCATTTACATCATCCGCATGTGGCAGCAGGAAGAAAGATCCATCGTTAATCCAAACGTAATACACTTGTGACTAGACCTTATCAGAAACAACAAAATGTGCCCGCTGGGTGGTAATAAACATGCATAATGACATACTTGACCCAACAGACCTGCTTATGCAAATCAACAAACATTAAATGTTTTTAACCAAAGGGAATTTCTGCTGCATATTTACCGAGATGGTGGTAATTTACAAAGATAGACCCATTCAGATTACACTGAGCTATTTATTGTTTGAATTATGCTGCCATAACGTTTGGGGGCGGCAAGAATGTAAATATTTTATTCTTGTTCTTGTTTGTGTCTTATTATTAACAAGGCTGCAATAAATGTAATCAGAAATAGAGTTAAAACAATGTGAAGCATAGAATTTAAAATAAAATTAAGCTTTTAAGATTTTTCTTGATGCTTTCAAGAAATTTAGATTCAAACTACATGTTTAAAATGAGCTGAAACAACACAACTTATGTCATTTCTTTGGCTAATTTATTTGTTTTATGTTTATGTTAGATTTGTAAACAATTAAGTTAACTTAAGCATTTTTGTTGGGACAACATCAAGTAATTGTGTCGGTCCAACTACCTGGTTAGGGGATTTGTAGTTCCATACTTTGTGTAGGGTTGAATTAAGAGAGGGAAATATTGACAATAAAACAAATCTTAGGTGTTTAGAGTTAACAGAAAGACTTGTTAGAGTTTAATCTTTACTTTAGATTGAAGATTTAGAAGATTTTCATGTAATGCTTTGAGTTTTGAGATTACCAACTTGCAGAAGCACCCATGCTTTGAGTGTTGGCAGATTAATTGGCAAAAAATGCAGTTTGTTGCTGTCCTAAAATTAGTTCTAAGATCAGTCTCAATCAAGAATCAACTGTATATGTAACTAATAAAATATTCTTAAAATAGCTCTTTTAGAATAACTTCAAATAAAACTAAGAGAATTTTAAATGTAACACATAATAGACGTAGATAAGATTATCAGACCTTTGAGTTTAAGTAAAAAAAAAAAAAAATACAAATGCATTAAACTTTTATTTGATAAAATCATGTTGGACCAACTCAACAGCGTTTAAATGTGTGTGACACACACACACACACACACATATATATATATATATATATATATATATATATATATATATATATATATATATATATATATATATATATATATATATATATATATATATATATATATATATACATATACATACATATATATATATATATATATATATATATATATATATATATATATACATATATATATATATATATATATATACATATATATATATATATATATATATATATATATATTTATATATATATATATATATATATATATATATATATATATATATATATATATATATATATATATATATATATATACACACACACACACACACATATATATATATATATATATATATATATATATATATATATATATATATATATATATATATATATATATATACACACACACATATATATATATATATATATATATATATATATATATATATATATATATATATATATATATATATATATATATATATATATATATATATATATTTTTTTTTTTTTTTTTTTTTTTTTTGGGTGCTGAACAAATTTACTGGATGAAAAATGGATGGATTTTTTCAGGGGGACAACTTAATTGTTTTATGTTCTAACTAATAAGCTACCTTAATTCCTTTACAAATCAATTGTGTTGAACCCAACATTTTTTAGAATGAAGTTAAAATAAAAAGCCGGTTTGAAATATTAATTGTTTTTTTAAGAACAACATTTTTTCTTGTCACTTTTGATCAGTTTAATGCTTCCATGTTAAATAATTAACTTATTTCAAAGATAACTCTAAATAAGTAAGGCCCAGTTTATATTTGAACCTGAAATATCTTTTGAATTTGAGCATTTTCTTGACTGTATTTGGTGAAAAATAGCAGTAGATCAAAGAAAATGAATGAAACAACAACTGTGTGTTTGTGCAGTATATGATCAATAAGTGTTTACTCTGCCATTATATACCTTTAAACACCAATTCCTGGTTCAATTACCAGTTTCAATCAGCACACATGATATAAACTGTAGACAAATAATGGATCGGAAAATATAGGTCAGAACTAAAGACTAGGATTATGCTAGCCAGTAGGCATGCAGAGTCCAGACTGGCCTGAAGATGACCTGATATTCTGATCATCACACACAAACAGCATTTATTTGAATTGCAATGTAGTGTGTGGAATAAGAAAAAAACAACAACTACATTTAACTTAAACATTAACAAAAATACATCTGTATAGTCTTTCTGTAGCGTTTATTAATGCTGGCAATTGGCACTTATGATTTAATTTCCAAATAATACTGTTTTTGTGAGTAAAAAATTGTGAACGTGGCTTCTTTGTAAATCCACATTCACTCTGCACTTCCGTTTAACAACAGGAAGCTCTCTGGATTGGTCAGTCAACAGGATCCAACAGAGGATGTGATGCTGACTTATAAATAATTAATGATTTGAGGCCCAGGGCTCACAAAAGACAGATTTTTTTCTAGTGAAAGCCCTAGATTGAGAGTGGGATATGCTTTGGTCTGAGTCTCAGAGAGTTGCTGCATTGTCTCTACATTTCTCTAGATTTTTGTTTGGGATCAGACATATCCTGATGTCTCATGAATCATGACAGATATATAATAATATATAATATTATGTTAATTTCATTCATTTTAAATCTGGTTTTCTTTGTTGTTTTCAGCTTCCAGAATGCTCTACTATTGTTGTTGTGTCATTACAGTGACTATATTGGGTTTTAGCCAAGGATAATGCAAGAATGATGCCCAAAATAATGCATTATAAACAGGATCTGGACCACAACATGTATAAACAAACAGTTGGTTCATATCTTAGATTGAAAACGATTCTATCTGAAGGAAAAGTACAGATTAGTCAGTCAAAATACACTAGAGGAATTGTAAAAAGAAAAAAAAAAACAGGGTCAAAAAGTAAAAATGGGAAGAAGTCAACACACCCTGCCCAAGTGCTATTAAATATGGGTATTGAAATGATTATAAAACAATTACAGCGGTTTAGAGAAAGAAATGTGTCAAATCAATAGTGCTTTTTTTGTTTGTTTCTATACTGACTTACAAATATAAAAAGCATGGTCGAATTGAAAACATACTCCAAACTTGCAGAAAGTGGTGAAGACTTGAATAACATTCATTTAAAAGCACAGTTCAGCTTTAGCCCAAAAAAATTGCAGTTAATTTACTCACACTCAGGCCACCCAAATGTTTTCAGCTGAAACTGAAGTCCTTGGTGATTCATAAAATGAATAATCGCTCTGTGCATGAAAAACACTACAAAAATACAAGACTACACCGCATTACTACCTTTAAACAACAGCCTCAGGACACAGAAACCTTTGAGAGCATTCATGATAGTGTGGAGCATGCGAACACTAATGTATTGTGTTGATGCTGTTTGTTTACAAACTTTACATATGTTATAGCATACAGGATAAGCACAAGTACCATTCTGAGGAACAATAAAACACATGTGTCCTCTCTCTACATTGTACACAATCAATATCAGCTCACTTGTGTTCAACCTAACCCCCCTTGTATTTCAGAGTATTTGTAAAGGCACTGACTTTGATGAGGCTTAGGATTAATATTACATGCAATTTTGTTCTAAATTATATTTAGTTTCTTACACAGAATGATCAATTTGCCTCATAACTTGCACCATCAGGAGCCATGAGTATGCATTTATCTTTGTCTAAACAGCACAATTTCAGCTTTAAAAGATTGTAATGTTCTATTGAAGATTAAATAAAGTAGATGACCCAAGGGTGGGTAATTTAATAAGCATGTTTCATTTTAATTTTTGGAAAACTGTCATTTTAACCCGCTCTTCAGTAAAGTTCAAAAAACACACAGCTCTCTAAATATGTTAATGTGATGCAAAAATGCTGCCAAAAAAGTTTTTAAGACAGTCTCTATATTAGGCATGGGTCGGTATAATATTCTGACAGTAACCTATAACCTTGAATGAAAGCATCACTGTTTCATGCAATCACAGTATTGTGATTACTGCTCTAAAATAAGTTATTTTTAAATGTCTGGGTAAAAAAAAATACTTTTTTTCTCCACTGAACACAATATATTTATTTTAAGAAACATTTAAAATATTTTGTAACAGCATTTAGACTTGGAGGGTATTTTTCAGCTGGATATACCGAGATACCGCCCTGAAAAAACTAAATATAATATCCAGTATAATTTCTAAGTAATGTCTTAAAAACATTAAAAACATAAAACTTACATATACCTTAGAAATGGTATAACAGAAAAACATGATGGTTTTAAAACCTTCTGACAGACTGACAGACTTCTCCAAACTGTGGTAAACATTGAAACCGGTTATCATCCCATGCCTACTCTATATACAGTTTTAAGATTGTAGTATCAATAACATGTTAAAAATAAACTCCAAAAAAATTAACAATGACACAAAAACCTTTGTTTAACTATTAATCTACACTTAATCAACCACACTAGACAGTGCACTGTCAATAAGATTGCCTATTTTGATAATCACCTCATAAAATACGGATGCAGAAAACATTTAATAGCACGTATAAACCTTTTGCATAGCTGAAAAGTATTAATATTTTAATAATAATAATAATAATACTGCAATCAAAACAAACGTAGGCCAGATGTAACGTTACCAGAACAAAACAAGAGCCTTTGTCAAAACAAAGGATTCTGCGCAGTGCCCTTCACAGTGTGCACCAGTACCCGGCAAATCATCCACATCTCCTAACCATCCGACGTCCACTACTGAAATAGGCTACTGATGTTTTTAGTGCTTCGCTGCGATCGAGAGCTAATATTACAATAGTAAGCAAGATGCCACGCGTTTAGGGAAACTGGTGACCGGTGATGTTTCCCTAACGCGTACCCATAATCAAACTCGATATCAAAGCATACATTAATACCTCGCAGTATGAAAACATAAATCATTTAAGAATCGCGAACATTGAAAGGCACAACATTGATGCAAAACCACACATAAAGGCAGGCAGTGTTCATTCAATTTGATCGACCCGGCTAGCAGTGTCCTGCTGTTACATCTACGGTATCCTGAGCACACGATCAGATCAGATCACGGGAAAAGCATGGATTCTGTACACCACAGCATTGTGCGAAAAAAAAGGTTGAACACGACCAAACGCATCAATACATTAGCCTTATAATAAACGCTTCATCGTTGCATGCACGAAATATAAGAACGGCTCTTTTTATTATCAGATCGCTCACTCACCCTTGTTCTTCTTTTCGCTGTCAGTTTTATCCCGGGCTTCAATGCCGCAGCTAAACGGTTTTCGTAGCCCAGCCCAGTGTGTATCCCCACGTCTCCTATTTGCCTCAGTTGCTCAGCAGCAATAACGTTATTCCTAACAAATAGCGGCGACATACGGCAGCCTGGAATCAGGCAAGTAGGACAGCGTTTGCAGTTCCAACACAGTCCGGTGGGCGTGTCCTCATACAATGAATTCCGCATCAATATTTCATAAATATAAATTTTTTATGACTGACTGTTAATGAATTTTGGCTGTAAATATGCTGTTTACAATAATAAGCATGCTTCGATAATAAACAAAACTCTCTACGAGAACGTTGTGCTTAGCGGAAATTACAGCATTGTAGTTTTTTCAACAATCTAACCAAGCGAATTTGATATCGTAAAAACTACAAGTTCCAGTTGCCTATAAGCGGTTTACGGAAGCGCTCGTCTGCCATGCAACCGTTGACGTCTTTTTGGACGCTGTTCATTGATAACAAAATACTGCAGCTGTTGAAGTATCGAGTAAGAGAATTTGTGTTGTTTGTTTTAAACAACATTGGCGTTCATTAAGCGTTTTAGGCAACAATGAAACCGTCCTTGGAGTCAGACGAGGAAGAGGAATTAGGAGCACTGCAGAAGACGCTGAGAGGTGATGTTTTGATGCTGCATTTCAGCCTGTGTTGCTCTTCAAAAACGACAATAGTGTGCAGCATGACCAGTTTCTAAACACTTACAATGAGCTTCTGACCGGGTGTTATACATTGCAACATAATTTTTTTGTGTGTGTGTGAAACTGTACCAAACTCTTTACATTAGCATATAGTTAGCTAAAATGTTCACTTTTTTTTTTACCAATATATAATAAAAGCAGGAGTTTTCAGCCTTTCAGATCCCCTGAACCAAGATGCTATAGTCCCTATACGTATTTATACTTTATTTTTATCATAAATTGTTTCAAAATATTATTTAGAAAATATTAAATATTTGAGTTCAGATATGTGTATTTTCACACGTGTTCTAGTTATTGAGCTAAAGTTGGTTTTATATTCACGCATTATAACTTTATTCTTCATAATATCATTTCATTAAAGTATTCTTTGCAAACTCCAAATAGTGAAATCATATTGGCAGCCAATGACTATTAAAGTACAACATTGTTCACAGTCAAATAAATAGTATGTTGTTTTTAAGTCATACTTGCATGTGATTTCAGACGGAATATTCAAAGTACTATGGTAAACAATATAGGAAGCCTGGCACACATTGTCACTGAACGAATATTCCTTCATACATTTTCTTTTCGGCTTAGCCTCTTTAGTAATTAGGAGTCGCCACTGAAGGAACATGCAAATGTAAAACTATTGTAAAATTAGTTTCATCAAATATTTATTTATTGTTTGAATCCATTTTTAATGTGTTTGTATATATCAGGGGTGTCCAAACTCGGTCCTTGAGGGTCGATGTCCTGCTGAGTTTAGTTCTAACTTGCCTCAACACACCTGCAGGGAAATTTTTAGTATAATTAGTCAAGAGCTTAATTAGCTGGTTCAGGTGTGTTTGCTTAAGGTTGGAGCTAAACTCTCCAGGACACTGGCCCTCCAGGACCGAGTTTGAACAACCCTAATATATATTTTTGTTTGTGTATATATTTATTTACAGTTGAAGTCAACAGAGCAAACCATCATTATACAATAACTTGCCTAATTACCCTAACCTGCTTAGTTAACCTATTTTACCTAGTTAAGCCTTTAAATGTCATTTTAAGCTGTATAGAAGTGTCTTGAAAAATATCTAGTCAAATATTATTTACTGTCATCATGGCAAAGATAAAATAAATGAGTTATCAGAAATGAGTTACTATTATGTAACTATTATGTTTAGAAATGTGTTGAAGAAATCTTCTGTCTGTTAAACAGATATTGGGGAACAAAATTAACAGGGGGGCTAATAATTCTGACTTTGACTGTATATCATGCTTTTTTTCCTCCAAACATTTTCTTATTCCAACATCCCCTTAAGGTCTCTGGACCCGTTTGCACTGACCTGCATTATACCTTATTCAAGCATTGGAAGCTCCTATTTTGCACAATAAAATCAATCTATTCACTTGCATTTTATTTCGTTTAAGAGCGAGCCAACCGCAGTATCCAGCATCTGTCCAGCATGTTGGCCGGCCACAGCTCTGACTCCGAGACGTCAGAACCAAACCAGCAAGAGTTGCTCAGTTCTGTGCAACAAAACCCTTGTTCTCCAGTTCAGCAGAGTGAAGCAGGTACACATCATGTCGGAAGAATATAACTTTTCTGATAAATTAGCATTATGAAGGACTTGGTGGCATCCTTCTGGTTATACTGTGTTTTAAACCAGCTTATACAGAGATTTAAACATTTTTGTGTTTATTGATTTCAGTAGTGGGACGAGTACTGAAAATCATACTCAAGTTAATGTAGGATTATTTGCCCCCAACACCTCCCCACCCCCCACAAAAATGTAGTGCAAGTAGAGTAAAAGTAATATTTGTAAATGCTACTGAAAGTATGATTAAAAAGTATATTTATAATTTATAATTGTAATATTTATTTATAATTACTCAGGAATAGTATTTGTAAAGTATTACGCTGTGAAAATGATTTTGCCTTATAGCCTAAAAATTTTAATTTAAAAAGAATACATGCAGGTTGTGCATGTATTTGAAAACGTAACATTATTAGTGCATTTAGTTATTGTTTAAGGTTATTTCAGTTATCGTACAGCAGGCATCCCTTATGTTCTCATCAGTGACATGCAGTCTGTTGATTTTTGCATCTTCTTGGACACTTTTAATGCTTACACACTACACATATTTGCTGCATTGATAAAGCATTTGTGTTTTGAGGTCAGTCTGTCTGATTTTTCTGTTTATGATTTGATTGGGGGCTGCACGGTGGCGCAGTGGGTAGCATGTTCGCCTCACAGCAAGAAGGTCGCTGTTCGAGCCTTGGCTGGATCAGTTGGCATTTCTGTGTGGAGTTTGCATGTTCTCTCTTTGTTCGTGTGGGTGTCCTCCGGCTGCTCCGATTTCTTCACAAGTCCAAAAACATCAACATGTCATTAGTGTATGTGTGTGAATGAGTGTGTATGGATGTTTTCAAGTGATGGGTTGCAGTTGGAAGGGCATCCGCTGCGTAAAACATATCCTGGATAAGTTGGCGGTTCATTCCGCTCTGGCAAGCCCAGATTAATAAAGGGACTAAGTCGAAAAGAAAATGAATGAATGACTTGATTGGGTGAAAATCACGGGACTGAATATTTTACTTAGCAATCACTATAGATAAAATAAATAACATAAGCTAAAGTAAAAGTGCACATTTTTAAACTGCTTTAAAAAGTACAACTCCTGAGGAAAAACTACTTGATTGCAATAATTTGAATATCTGTAGTTTGTTACTTTACACCACAGATGATTTTCATTCATTCATTCATTCATTTTCTTGTCGGCTTAGTCCCTTTATTAATCCGGGGTCGCCACAGCGCAATGAACCACCAACTTATCCAGCTAGTTTTTACGCAGCGGATTGCCTTCCAGCCGAAACCCATCTCTGGGATAATTTATATGTTTAAAGATAATTTTATGTTTTTTTTTTTTTTTTTTGTTTTGTTTTTTGTTTTCAGTCAGTCAGCTGCGTTCCTTGCTTCAAATGAAGACCAAGGATGCCAATATTCAATCACTTTCCCCTTCCAGAAGGAAACTGGCAGCAAAGGTACACTTTGTTTATTGTTTATTAATTTACCTTTTGAGTAGCACCCCCATTTTTTAACATAGACTTGAAAACTTAACATAGACTTAAAAAACATACTCAAATTGTGTATTTTTTGAAATCATTAAAAATCAGGATTGTCTGTTTTTAAAAAAGATAATGGATCAAGAGAGAGCACAACAATTTTAAATCGTAAAATTAAACAATTTGTTTAATTTTGTTAATTCTAGATTACGTTAACATCTCATTTTTATTTTGAGTCTGAAATTGATTACAAAAATTAAGCTTCATTTTAGATTTTGATTATGCACTATATGAAATATAGCCATTGTGTGACATCTAAAAACTTCACTTCTTATATACATTCACCAGTAACAAACAATCTCTGTCATCTGATCACTATTATCACAGAACATACATCAAATGAAGCCTTTAGACCTTTCTAAAAATGTGTGTTGTTTTATTAACTTTAGAAAAAAAGATTTGATTCTAAAATGTTATATGAAAATCAGTACCGGTTACATGCTAAATTAGATGATTAAATTAGCTTTTTTTAATTAGCTACAAATAAATGTAAATCAATTAGTAAATTATTGAAACATGTTATGTTAGAATCTCAATGCTTAATAATATGCAAATTCCAAAATATATTTCCATTTAGAAACCCCTGGCTTTATTAATGAAGCACAGTTTTTGTAAGATGTGCATGTTATTATTACAACCTCTGTTTCCAGTGAACATGTTTTTAGTATTTTAATTTAATCTAATATGTTCTAAGTTTAAACAATGGCACTCATCTTTTGTTAATTTAGTTGTATTGTTTTTAATTATAGTTTGCCCAGTATTAATAAAAAAAAAAACCTGTGTAAACATCATATATATTGACCTGATTTGATTGTGCTGTCTAGCAGAGAGCCACAGATGATGGCAGTAGCAGTCAGCCTGGTGTTCATAACTTGGTTCCCATCATAAACAACCAGTCTGAGTACATTCAGCACCTGGAGGCTGAGGTCAAGTTCTGCAAGGTCAGTCCTATTAATTAAGATGACATATTATCAATGAGTTTATCTTAATTAATTCAGTGAGTCTGATTATGAGGGGTTTCCTAGATGAAGCAAGTGTTATTCATCTGGTCATTTGGTGTTTTTTTGTTCATAGTTATTGCTCTGTTTTTTTTCTTCTTAATATTACTTTTGGTTCGTTTTTTTAAGGAGGAGCTCCTGGAAATGAAGCAGAGAGTTAGAGTGGTGATCGTGGAGAATGAGAAACTACACCATGAGCTGAAAGCAAAGACGATTGAAGACACGCTTAAAGAATACACATTTGTTGATAGCACAGTATGTATCATAGAGACTTTTAGTAATGAAATTGAAGATGTGAGACTATAATTGCATGTCTTATGAAAATGTATGACATTAAAACCTGCAGTCAGTTTATACATACTATATATACAGTGGTGTCAAAAAGTTTGCCCCCCCCCCCTTTTTTTTATTTTGGGGATTTTTTGCATGTTTGTCACACTTTAATGTTTCGGACCATCCAACAAATTTAAATATTAGTCAAAGATAACACAAGTAAACACATAATGCAATTTGTAAAAATTAAATGTCAAACTACATAGCCGTGTGTGAAAAAGTGTGTGCCCTAACTTACGGTTGCCAGTTCCAGTTCACTGAACAGTATAACGATCTGTATCTGTATAAAGGATAGCATTTTCGAAGAGAGCCTGCACTGTTGTGTATTGCTTCAAATCAGTTCAAAACCATAAAGTGAATAAATAACATTAATAATAATAAAAATAATATACCTCATGTAAGACAAAAAAGATATAAAATGTATTTTTGTGTGTATTGCAAGTACAAACGTGCCTTACAAATTTAAATTCAATAATAATAATTTAATAAAGGTCTGGACAACTTAAGATTAATGTCTAATCCTATACATTTTAAAGGGTGTTTTTCTTTTAAATTGGCTCACAACTTTTTCCCAGTATCAATTTAAGAGCATCTTTATTGATACCCAAAGAATTAGCAAATCTTGATATGTTGAGCATCCGTTTATCTACAAAATAAGCAAAGCAGTCCTTTGATGTTAAAAACATGAATTCAATGACATGACCAGCCCAGAGTTCTGATCTTAACCTGATTAAAAAACTCTGGAAAATCCTTGGTGACAAAGTTATGTCTAAGAAACTTACTACATTCAGTGAACTGTGCAAGAGAACGATAAAGAGCTGACCTCAAGATCAAAGCAGAACAGTGTGAAGACTAGCGATTTCTTGTTTCTGCGGATGAGTCAAAGTAAAAGCATCTACAATTATTGTTAATATCTGACTTGTGTAACCTTGAGAATTTAATTAAAATCCTTTTGTGGTAAATACCAATTTTCTCTAGTTTGGATCACTGTGTTTTCCTCAAAAGGTTTTGCCCGCATGCTATATCAAAACTGAAATTCAAATTTTGGTCAATGAACGATGAAGATTTGATCTCCACTCTATATTTGCTTTGAATTTTCAACACACACATATCTGTTATCATTTCTCATATTTTTAAATAATAACTATGTGCTCTGTTATATATTTCCAGTTAAACATGGAACACACAGCAGAAAACACTTTAAAGCAAAGACTTGGTTCTGTTAATCAAGCGGAGGACCACAAGTGGAAGAAAGAAATGGTATTTGTGATTAAACATTTGTGCAGCTGCAAATGTGCCTTGAATAAAAAAAATCAGAATGCATTAAAGTTATGTGTTTTTTATCTCAGGAGCAACTGAAGTGTCTCTATCAAGCACAAACTGAGACTCTGGAGGCTCAAGTGGTCTCTCTGAAGTAAGTGCACCTCAATGCTGAAACGTTTTCTCTCACTGAATCCAATCATAGTAAATACACTCTAACATCTGGGTGGTTGCTGATTGAATTACACATTGTATTCATTTGCATTGCTAAAATGAACTAAAATAAGACATGAAATATAATTTTATCTTGTGTTCTTCTACATGCTTATGGTGTAAGAGAACGATTTTAAATTACTACCGCTGAAAACAATTCATTGCTGGAGTGTAGGCCAATGTGATTTATCGTGCTTTAGCGTTTAACAACAATCAGCTTCTGAAGTATTTGCACTGTGATGCTATCCACCATTATAATCGGGCATCATACTTTATTTCCATACAGTAACGGTATCTTTTTTGCATGAGCCTGTGTAGGAAAGACTTGGCCTGCATTCAGAAGGAATATGAGGAAAGTAAAGAACGACTGAGGCACAAAGAAGCAATGGCTGTGGCGGCGGGCACTGGTCAGCGTGTGAGTGGTCTATGTCTGAAGTGTGCCCAGCATGAAGCGGTTCTAGCAGAGACGCACACCAATGTTCATGTACAGAGCATTGAAAGACTCACTAAGTAAGTATGTGTGTTTTTCTTGCTCTATTTTATTATCTGATGTGTGCTGCTGACCTGCTGAAATTGGGTTGTTAAATTGTTTAAAATGTTCTTGAATTTGATTAAATATTCAGTTCTGTAAGTACAGCATAATTGTGAAATATTATTATAATTTAAAATGACAATATCCGTGATCATTTTTGGATGTAATAATTTATACTAGTACTAGCAGACCTGAATTTTCAGCAGCCATAACTCCAGTCTTCATAAATAGTTTGATGAATAGGTAGAGATTGCAAATATTTGAAAAATAAATATTTTGATGTTGTCTTTACTGTCAGTTTTGGTTGCTTTACTACAATTATGCTAATTAAAAGTAAAATTATTATTATTATTTATCATTTGTAAAAATATTGCGCAAATTCATTTTATAAGTGCTTGTTTTTTTTGCTGATTTTTGTAGTTAGATATTTCGAGTGATATCTGCTGATACTGACAAATACAAATTTGCTTTTAAATTAATGACATTTATTCCACAATTTTAAGTCAATCAAAAAATAAAATTGACTTTAAAATTTAGCTGGCAAGCTATTTTAGAGTAACTGAAAAACAGAAAACACATGACGCAAGTTCTTAACTGATGAACTATAATCTAAACATTTCTTACAATTTAAGCGCTGTTATTTCTAATTGAAAGATGAAAGTGGCTGAACTCCACTTTAAGCTTTTAGTGTTAGATTAAACCAGACAAGTTGTGTTCAAATATTAGTTTATAAAATTTAGGCAAGCCAAGCAACAGTTTTGTCATCAATGCCACAAAGATAAGTCTTTTTTTTTTAGTCTCTGGAACATGCTGCTGAAGAACACAATTTTATTGTTTTGACTGACTCAAAATCTTGTCTACAAACAATAAATTCATTTAAACTGGAGCATCTTGTTATTATTGACATTTTTATCAAAGTGAATGAACTACAGAGAAAATTTTATCATATAGTAAAATTTTAAGAATAAGAATCCCGGGACATGTTGGACTATATGGAAAAGAACAAGCCAACAAAGCTGCCAAAACAGCCTTAACAGGAAAGATAAAGAAGTGCAAAATCCCACCTTCAGATTTAAAGCCACTAATAAAAGGCTATATATTTAACAAATGGCAAGCAGAATGGGATCAGAAAATAATCGGTTTGAAATCCAGCCAGAAACACACAAGACTCACACATGAACATTTACTCAAAGGAGAAGAATCCACAAAATGTAAATATTGCAACAAAAACCAAGCTTTTAAACATATACTTGTGGAAGGCCCTATTTTTAATGTTATCAGACAATGATTTTTATCTAGAGAGACTTTAAATGAAATATTTTTTTAAATGTGAATGCTTCTAGAGTTGTGTAATTTTTATCAAAATTAAACCTTACTTTTTACTTTTTTAGTTTTTATCTTATTATTATTATTATTATTGTTTATAAATTTTACCTTATGTATTATTTATTGATGTTGATGACTTTTCTTTTGCTTTTTTTATAATTATAGAAAAGTGATATGTTGTAAACTTAATCTGTTTTTTTATTTTGCAATGACATAGCCAGAGAAGCTAATATGGCAACTCAAAAATCATCAGTCGTCAAAAATCATCAGTCAAAAAGTCATCAACGTCACCTGATTTTACACGAGACCTTTTTTTTTACTTGTGCCACATGTAGGGCTGCACAGTTAATCGGAAAAAGATTATGATCTCAAATCGACCCTATAAGCAATCTTAATTCAGCTTTTCCACAATTCAGCCAATTATATTTTCAAGGTCAGGAGAGAAGCATAAAGGTGTTCTCACAAGTCTGCATGTTTTACATTTCTACACCTCTAAATGGCGTTAAAAGTGTCAAATACTGAATTTATAAGTTATAATTCAACAAAAATTGTCTTTTTAATGACGTATTCCAAATCACACATAAGCTGATGCACCGTTTGTTTACTATCAAGAGGACACGCACATGCCCGCCAATTATGTCTACTTCAGGCTGCATTGGATTTTAAATAACAGGTAATAAAGTTGTAAATTACGTTCAGTTTACTGCAAACTGAACTCAAAGTGACGCAGCCTTGAAATGAGCGCGCTCGGCAGTGAAAAGTAAAATGAAAAGTCCGCACATCATTTAAATGCTCATATCGCATTTTAGAGTTATGATTAGACAAGCATTTGATATGTTTTTTCTTTCATAGCAAACACAAAGGTTTGTGCATGAAAAATGTTTGCTGGGTCAGTGTGACTACTCTATAGCCTATACAATGTTATATGAAATCTTATAACGACCAAATGTTTTATTTTACCAGTGATAAAAATGGTCTACTAATGTTGTCAAAGACAAATAACAAGCATATTTTTCAAACATAATAATTCAGCTTTAGAATTATGAATAGTTTGTCGTCACTTTAGTGTGAATTAACAAGCAGGACATTTTTAAAGTCTGTTCAAGTTCATCATTCCAAGTCTATTCAAAATTTAGCATTTTAACCAACTTTTACCATATGTTTGAGGAAAAAACAGTTATAATAGCCTACTTGTATTAACCTTTATTTTTCATCTACAGAATCGTGAGAAAATTGCAACCTTGATTTTAAGCAAAAAAAAAATTGTTACTCATTTTAGCCAGAATCGTACAGCCCTAGCCACATGCATTTTTTTGCAACCTGTTTTGATCATTAGGATATTATCACTTTTATTGGACCATATCGTTTATTGACCAGTACATTGGTGCATCTCTAATAAATTGTCAAAATATGTGTTCGTTTTCAGTCATATATTTTTATAAGACTCATGCACATTAACTGTACATTATTTTCGAACTCAAGCTAAATAACTTCACATACAATGCATTGATGTAGCGAATGCCTTGGGAACGATCATCTGGGTTAATTAACACCGGTAGCCTCCTTTGACCACTTGAATTGATCTCTGTGTTAATTCTGTCAATTATACATCCTTACAGCAAGGTTGAAAGGAGTCTTGACTGGCCATGAAGCCAAACAGCTGCTGTGCTGATTATGTGTCAGATCAATGGCTGCTTCGGGAAACCCGATGAGATGCATATGTTTGTGTATTTGTTAGAGAGCGAGATGAGCTGATGACCGTTCTCTGCTCTCTGAGGGCCAGTCAGACTGACGCCCAGCAGAGAGAATGGGGAGCCTATCAGCAGGTCAAACAGGCAGTGGAGATGGCAGAAGAGGCCAACCTGGAGAAGACAAGAGTATGTGTTGTTAACATTACTTGAATAGGCATTTTACTGTTTTGCATGATCCTAAATGCATATGGTGAACTGTGTAGAATAGATATACTACATGTAGGGTTACTCATTGATCTGTCTCATTGAATTGTCATGTGGGAAGGAGTTGCGTAAAGACGGCTAATTTGCTAATTTAAATGCACACTAGCAATGCAAGCAGCACACACACACACACACACACACACACACACAATCTACTGAGATGCAGTGCTGCAGTTAGTGCAGTTCTGGCAGCAGATCTCTCAGCATCAACATAATCAAGTGCTGTCTTTAACATTTGGGCATTTTGCATGATTTTACATAAATAATGGATTGAGTTTAATGTTAATTTTACATTTGTTGTATATCATTTCAGGTAATGCTTAAAATGTACCTTTAGTGCTGGAAAGAGTCCACACACATACACACACAGAAACACAATTTACGAGGGTTTCCACAGGTCATGTAATTTCTGAAATATCCTGGAATTTTAAAATGTCTATTCCAGAATTTGGAAGTCAATTTCCATATTTATAGTCATGAAATATCAGGGATTTTTGTTAATCACTTTACCTTTTGGTTTCCGTTTTTCAAAATGTGATGTTTTTATAACACTTCACAAGTTTTACTTATTTCTATTTTTCTGCATAATTTTATTCCTTTCCTACCGGTCAACTTGCAGTCACTTGTTAACTGACTGTCAGGGCTGGGCGGTTTGTCCTAAAATCTAAATCTTGATTAATTAAACATTTGAACTCAATTACGATTAATGAACGATTATTTCTTTTTTATTTTAGTTCACGGACAGGTTTTGTGCAGTAAATGTGCTCACATATCACAATTGAGATATTTTTAAATGGTGCATTACTTGAATTTAAAATAATTATAGGAAACACACATCTACTATCTATGATTATTTATTTATTGAACATTAGTGTTGAACAGGGGTGATGCAGTGGGTAGCACGTTCGCCTCATAGCAAGAAGGTCGCTGGGTCGCTGGTTCGATCCTTGGCTCAGTTGACGTTTCTGTGTGGAGTTTGCATGTTCTCCCTGCATTCGTGTGGGTTTCCTCCGGGTACTCCGGTTTCCCCCACAGTCCAAAGACATGCGGTACAGGTGAATTGGGTAGGCTAAATTGTCTGTAGTGTATGAGTGTGTGTGGATGTTTCCCTGAGATGGGTTGCGGCTGGAAGGGCATCCGCTGCATAAAAACTTGCTGGATAAGTTTTCGGTTCATTCCGCTGTGGCGACCCCAGATTAATAAAGGGACTAAACCGACAAGATAATGAATAAATGAATTAGTGTTGAACAGCTGGATTTAAAAAAAACATTGCCTAAAACCAACAGTTACTTTTTTTTCTTATAAAAAATGAAAATGAATAACTTGCACTTATGGAAACAAAATAAGTTATTTTTGATGTTTTTCATATTAAAAGTAGAAAAAAGCAGTATCTCTTCTAAATAAAATAACTCAAGTGATAGCCATAACACGGCGCGTGCCTTGTGCGTAGTCATGCAGTGATACTCCTGCCTGCTGTTTGTGTTGCACTGCAGTAACAACTCAAAAACGCTAGCTGGTGGTGGGGGAAATTGATCGATTTATTGATTCTAAATGTCGATTTCGATAACTTTTCGATTAATCATACAGCCCTACTAACTGTACTTGTTAGGTAAGGCAAGCATAGAAGGACAAATTTCATTTTAAGAGCTTTGACTTCAAAAAAGGGCTGCACAGTATATCATTTCAGCATTGATATCGCAATGTACAAATCCGCAGTAGTCACAACACAGAATCTGCAATGTCGGTTTAGTTTGTTTATTCATCCATTAGCAAATTTAAGTGGAGATTATAGTTTTCCAGGAACCACATTGTGAGGTTTAACCTTAATAGTGCAATTTATTTACATTTAATGTCTATACCTGAATACGTTAGACTCGTTTCAGAAACTCATAAAACACTATCTCTTTGATTTATGCCGATTATCTGTTTTAAGAGATAATCCTAGTCAATATTAAATTAGGAATTCTTTCTAAATTGAGCTATTCAAATCATTGAGTAAAATGGTTTTCATATTGCAATATATTGCAGAAAAAACAAAACATTGCAATGTCAGTTTTTTTTTCCACTTTTCTGCAGCCCTACTTTAATGACTAGGAAGTTGTTAGACTGGGTGTAGGCATGGCCCGGTATAAGATTCTGACGGTATGATAACCTTGGATAAAAATATCAAAGTTTTACTGTATTGTGATTACTGCTCTGAAATGTTTTTTTTAATGAATTTTTTTTTTTTCATTTTGAACCCAATACAGTTTATTTTGATGAACATTTAAAGTATTTTACAACAGTAAACATGTCAGTCTATATATTTCAAAGGAATCATTGACTTCTGCTGTCTCCATTAGTTTCAACACAGATTTCTTTACTATTTAAAATGGCATCTTTGGACATCTTTTCTGCTGGAGATACTGTTGTCCTAAAAACAAACAAACAAACAAACACAAAAAAAACAAACAAACAAAAAAAAGGAAAACAAAAATCATAAACCGTAGGAATGGCATAGCAGAAAATCTTGGCAGTTTTAAAACCTTGACTTTTCCAAACCATTGTGTACCCTAAAAATCCTTATCATCCCATGCATAACGGGGTGCTCTTGTTTTTTTTTTATTAAAAAAAAAGTGGTATGTTATCCATTTTTGCTCTCATAATGTCTATTAAATTAGTGAGAAATGCTATTGCTTATGCTTTGCATGAAATTATAATTGTTTGAGCTTAGCATGCCATGGAAATGTCACCTTTTTAGGCAGGTAAAAGTTAGAGAATTTGTGTGGGAACTCTAATGCATATCTAATAACATCTCACAGATGTGTTTTAAGTCTTCATGTCTCTTTAACTTGTGCTCTGTTGTTGTGCACCTGCAGGCGCTGGTGCAGTGTGAGCATTTTCACAATGAGCTGACTAGACAGAGAGAGAGACTGGAGAGAGAGCTGGCATCTGAGCAGGACAAAATCTCTCAGGCGAGGGAGGCAGCGCGTTCAGAGAGCAAGAAAGAGAGGGAAGAACTCATGCAGACTGTTAGTAATTTACAACAATACTATATATTGTTGTTCCTCATATTTTTTGTGTCATGTTTTACATAACTGAAGTTTTTGACTGTTTGTATAGAGGGATTGGGTGGTTCAACAATTTGTTTTATGCTGCCCTCTAGTGTCAGTTTTATTATAGTACACCTACAATTTTGACATGGCAAATGCAGACGGATCATATTTTGCGTGGCTGCTTTACTAATTATGCAATCAAAGTCTGCTGCATTTTAGACTATGTGAGACATATCTGATCTGCAGGGGTTACATATTTTAAAAATGATGTGGTTCTGCTATAGAACAAAAAATCATAAAGGTGGAAACCAAAGCTCCATACATATAAATGTATTAACTTTAAAAAGCTCTTACAAAGTGTGTGGTGTTTCATTATCCTTTAGTCCTACTTCAAAATGAAGTTTATATTTTTGGAGCTCAGAATTATTTAGTGCATTTTTTTAATTTGCTACAGAAGTAATCCATGATTTTACAAATGAACTAAATATTTCTTCATTATGGATTTTAAGACTTCAGAAAAATAATGAAATTAACTGTGAAATGATAGATCACGAATAGTTATGGTAAAAGATTTTTGCAATGTAACAAGTCTGTAAATACACAAATAATCCCTCATTTCCCCCCACATACCTGTATCTTTTTTAGGTTTGTTTTTACACTGATGCTTTAAAATGTAATTGTCTCACTTGTACTCTCTGTTGACAGTGTTTACTTAAATAATTGTAAAGCAGTTGAATGCAATATTTGTTATCTGCTAAAAGGAAGAAATCATTTTGAAATACTCAGGGCTCTATTTTGACGGTCCATGCATAAAACGCAGGCCGCAGACGCTTTCTGGGCATGTCAGAATGCATTTTTACTCATTTAAGGATGGAAAAATCTGCTTTGCGCTGTGGCGCATGGTCTAAAAGGGTTGAGTTTATTTTCTTAATGAGTTATAGGTGTGTTTTGAGAATAAACCAATCAGAGTCTCATCTCCCATTCCCTTTAAGAGCCTTGCGTTGCGCCATTAGTGCATTTGCTATTTACATGACGTAAAGTAAGTGTAAGTGGAACAACTGACCATTTCACAAGCAAACAGTTAACAGTAAACAGTTTTTTTTTTTTAACAGAAAACTGTTAAACAGAGCATCTACTTAGAATACTTTCACTTTTGCTCTCGTGGATAGGGAAACCTTGTACGCACAGACATCAATTAGCCTATAAATAATTAATTTCATTTGTTAAGCGCAAATATTTGTTTCAAAACTATTTCTAAATTCTGTTCTAATTTCCAGCAAACGAATAAATGAACAATAATAACGAAGTGTGTTTAAAAACCTGAGTTATATCCTAAAACACATGCTGTGCCCCATATGGTCTAAAACCTGCAGGTGGGCAAATCTAAGCTTGTTTTTAATAAAACAAATATAAATATGGATATAATAAATAATACTGCTAATAATAAAAACTTTATTTGTCATGAATGACAATTTGTTATGAATGAACTGAAAAAGCCTCCCGAGATGAAGGCATAAAAACAGTGTTTTTTTTATATTTATGTAGGCTAAAAAATAAGGTTTTGTAATTTTTCAATTCTTATATTTATATCCTATATATATTCTTATTATATCCTATATATATCCTTTATATATTATTTTTTCATATGTAAAGATATTTGCGTATTGCTTAACATCTTCCTGTGTGTATTAAGCAGTGTGTAAGCGAGGCGCAACTTTGCTCTGGAGTTTAGACCGGGTTTGTTTTGGTAAATTGAAAAATCTATTATAGTTTCCCAAAATAGCAACGCGCCAGCTATTCGCCTCAGAACGCCTTCCTTTTTAGACCCGAACACCTATGGGCGCATATATGAGCGCAAATGCATTTGCTATTTAAACAGCGTAGCGCAACGCCTCAAAACGACTCTTGCGCCAAGCTAAAACTAGCAAAAGACTACTGCGCCGGGCCTAGCGCCACATTGCGCCGGGTGTATGATAGGGCCCTTAGTGTTTCTGCTAATCAATATTTAACATGTCTGGAAATATTCAAACTTCCATGGTTATTCTTGTTGAAAGTCATTTGTTAATTCTTTTACTCTTTTAAAATTTGGTGCATAGGAAAAAAGTATATAACTGTAAGTGTAATCCAGTTTAAAAAAGGAAAGACTCTTTATTATGCATGTTATTTCATGAACAGTATAGTAGTGATTAAGAGACAGAGAACAGTGCTTCTGTTTTACATTCTTATGTTTATATTTGCTCATTATAGTAATAATTATAATAATATTAATGATAGTAATCTAGACTTTGTTTTTGTATCCAAAGTGACTAATAAATGAGGAATAAAATAAGCCAGCTTTTCCTTATTTCGTAATTGAATCATTTATTACATTACAAATTAAGTATTGAAAACCTGCATGTAAACTAGATTTTAGAAATTCTTGATAATGGTTTGTGCCTTTTGCATGAATTTTAGAAGTATAAAATCAGATAATATTCCATATGCCATATTTTACATTCTAAATTATTTGCATATTTTACTTTTTTTTCATTTTCTTTTTCATTTTTTTTTACATTATTTGCAAAAGTTGACTTTTTCTTAATCCATTGATTAATTTTGTGTTGTTTCTCATTTTTAGCTGAGCAGTCTGTCTCAGAAAGTGGCTGAATTGCAGGGTCTGTTGGATAGAGGAGAAAGAGATCGAAACTCGCTCAACAGTCAGCTGGAAGAAGCTTATAAAAAGCTTACCGTACAAGAAACTGACAGCAGCAAGGTAGGGCCCTCTGTAAAACACTCAAAGACGGTTGAAGTTTGACTCTTTCTCAATACGTTAAAACTTTGCAAAATATAATGAGCCGATGTTTAATTGTGGAGGAATTTCAAATGATTTAGTGTTGATCATGTTGTTTCATTTTTATGTTTTAGAACAATTCAAGAGGAAACATTGTGCAAATATGACAGAATGTCCAAAAAAGTCTGAAATCAAAATGTGCCAAACGCAGCCAAAAATGTCTCTTATTCAACTTGCATCAAAACAAACTAACAAAAGTGTGAACATTTTTTAAAATGTGTATTGCATGATTCAACTGGCTTTTTATAGCTTAATTAGTGCTTCACAGTCATAATATAATATAATATAATATAATATAATATAATATAATATAATATAATATAATATAATATAATATAATATAATATAATATAATATATAATAAAGGGTGTCACGGTGGTGCAGTGGGTTGCATGATCACCTCCCAGCAAGAATGTCACTGGTTTGAGCCTATGCTGGGTCTGTTGGCATTTCTGTGTGGAGTTTGCAATTTTTCTCTATGTTCCTGTGGGTTTCCTCCGAGTGCTTCGGTTTCCACCCCACAGTCCAAAGACATGCTGTACAGGTGAATTGGGCTAGCTAAATTGGTCGTAGTGTATGAGTGTGAATGAGTGTCTATGGATGTTTCCCAGTGATGGGTTGCAGCTGTGTATCCGCTGTGTAAAAAATATGCTGGATAAGTTGGCGGTTCATTCCGCTGTGGCGACCCTAGAATAATAAAGGGACTAAGCCGAAAAGAAAATAAATGAATGAATAATATAATATAACATTATGTGAAATATGATCTTTGTTTGCATTTGCAAATTACAGAATTATTTTGTCTCGTTCTTTGCTAAAATTAAATCAGCATCTCTTTGTCCTCTTTTGTTGAGGACTGAGAAATTCACAAATAACTGTTTTAGATCAAATAATGACAATTAATTGTGATTAATCTACTGATATTTTTACTGTAAGACAAATATTTAACACAAAAGGCGCTGTTGATTTATAAGACAACATCTTTGCTGTAATATCCTTTGAATAAAAAAAGATGACAGCTCTGTAAACAAGGTCTGCTTTAGATTTAATTAAATGGTTACCACTTTTAAAGTGATTCTTCAGAATATCTTTGAGTTCAATAGAAAATAATGAAACGGGTGGAGGGTGAGTAAATGATGACAGGCTTGTAAACCTTTTTGGTTGACCTTCAACACTGATTAATTGAATGTTATATTTATACATCGTTGCCATTAATGATGTGTTCAGTCATTTTTGTATGGAAAATGTGTTGCCACTAGATGGCAGTAGAACTATATTATTTGCTAATCTGGTGGATTGGATGCAGTAACTGCGCTAGTAGAAGTTTTCAGAGCTGATAAAAAGACACAGCAAGGATGTCCTCAATGAATTTGAGTAGAATATATGAATTAACATTTTTCTCCTAAATGGCAGACAGGACTATAGAAACTTACTTTGGAATTTTGCTTTAAGTGGCATGTATGCTTGTGTCAGATGTGTGCAGAGCTGCGCTTTCTGTTGAGCCAGGCCCAGCTGAAGAAAGAGGAGGCAGAGAGAGACGTGAGGGACATCAGCTCCAAATTAGGCCGCCAACTAGAACTGGCAGAGCAGGTATGTACTTATTTTATTTATTTATTTATTTTTTTTAAAAGCAGTTTTTTAGTAAACATTTTAGCAACGCTTAATGTTAAGTGTATATTAATTTTTATTTTTATTTTATAAAATAAATTTACACGTGTAAAAAAACATGTAGATTTGAATACAAAAGTGAGCAATTGTTTGGTCTTTTTCTATCCTCTCATGGGGTTCAGGAAGTACAGAAGTTGGGTGTGGAGCTGAGCGGTTACCGGCAGCGTTTGGAGGAGGCCCAGAGGGCAGAGGGCCGAGCCCGGGCGGAGGCAGCAGGCCTGGCTGAGGGGCTAAGCCGCGCCCAGCGCCAACTGCACCTCACCAGGTAACCCCCTTAATCCTATTACATGCCACAACACTGCGCCCGTCCACTGGCCACGATACAGTGCCAGCTGACCGGCGGGAGGGCACCCGCACTTTATTAAATCGCCACTAGCCACCGGCTGCCACCGCCACAGTCCACCACGCACCAGGAATACAGGGCCGGAGAGACAGGCACATACTCTCTTGCTCTCTCTCCATAACATCATTCAGTTTAGCTGGGAATAAAGTTGAATAAATTTTTTTTTCTCCCCAAAGAACTTTATTTTTAATCGGACTCGTGCTATTTTTGTGTAAATCAGTATGGAGGGAATCGTGCATATGCGGCGTCTCATACATTTATACATTTCCCACATATGTGCCCATTTCACTCGTATTCGAATCCATGATAATGAGCTGGCATTAAACACAAATATAAATATATTTTGGTCGTCAAATTAAATTCACACCATTTAATTAAATCTAAAGCAGACCTTGTAGATAGAGCTGTCACCTTTTTTTTATTCGAAGGATATTACAGCAAAGATGTTGTCTTATGAATCAACAGCGCCTTTTGTGTTAAATATTTGTCTTACAGTATGTGAAACCCTAGAAAGAAAAGAAAATATCTAGGAAGAAGTGGAGGATGAGTAAATGATGACAGAATTTTCATTTTTGGGTGAACCATAGATTTAAACTTTGCTTTAAAAGTTGATTTGCTTCTTGCAAAAATCTGCTCAAACAGTGATGAAAATCAGAACAGAATAGGCTATAAACAGCGAATAAGCAGTGTTTTTCAGTAACATTTGTCCAAGTAATCCTGGCTTATTAGAAAGCAAATAGATTATAGCTCTAGATTAAGAAGAATAGATCAGATTTAACACCTCCCACCGTTATTATTATATACGAGAGAGAAAGTTTTTGGCTCAGTAAAGCACTTACATTGCTGGTGAGTGCAATTTAGCAGTTTATTACTATAATTTAGAGCTACTGCCAGCTAGCCACAACGGAACATTATGCTTCATGAATCATAGTTTTTATTACCATATATAGTGGCCCTAAAAAGCATGTAGTTTTTTTAAAGATATAGTTTAGCCGAAAATGAAAATTAGCTGTTAATTTACTCGCCCTTAGTCCATTGTGATTCTACTGTATGTAACTTTTAAAATTTGTACCTGTTTAAATTGTAGCTGAAACTGTGGTTTAGCTTAAAAAAAGTCATCAGTTGCTGGCACTTTGAGATAAAAATAAACAAATAAATAAATAAATACAAAAAACATGCCAGTGTTTACATTTTTATGTGACAGAAAGCTTATTTGCCAAGGCTTTGGTTTAATATTTTTGTAGATGATGTTCAGTTCTATGCGTACACAGATTGTTTTGCTTTATAATACCAGTGCCTCATAATGACCCATTTAGATCATGCTGTATACAGCTAAAACAATTTTTTTATTATTTTTTTTTAATTCTCAAGCCAATGAATCACATAGCAATAAAAAAAAATCTTTGAAAATGTTATCCATTGCAGTTATAATAAATTATATTTTAAGGATTCCTTTTTAAATATACAAAATAAACAGTTATGCATGCATCAGTAGATTTTGTGTGCATTATAATGCATCGAGACTTGATTTAACTGTTGTTACGATTATGTTTCTGATGATACAACGTATTGTAAGGTAGTTTATATGGGCTTATACATGCATTTCAATGTTTAGTTCTATTTACAGATTAGTTTTTATTTTTATTTTTTATAATACCTGTCGCTGTTGATGACACATTTGTCATAATTTAATTTTTTTAAATTTAATTTAAAAAAGTGTTAATGTCATCTAAACCCTTCTAAATCTTGTCATCTGTGATCAAATCCCAATTATGCAATTTTTATAACTGACCTTCAGTTGTTTTTTGTCAACCCTAATTAGCTGGTGTCAATAAGATATACAATACAAATATACAAAAGGTTCATATAAGTGTTCTTGCAGAGGCAAATACTTTTGTCTTCATTCTTCTAAACTGCATATCAAAAAAATTCTAAAATGCTTTCCTTGGCCTTTTTTTTGTATCACTAGATACAAACTAAATTACATTAATAGGTTTTTATATTTATTTGACCAGATCCTGCCATATAAATTACTGTTAAGTGTTACATATCTGCCCCATTAGGAATGGAAAATCCATTGAATTCCGGGTACATTAAAATAAAAAATGTCTGAAGGAAAGTGTCAGTACTTTCATATCATACACCTCCATTACAATATCATGCCATTCACTGACAGGTGGAGTTGCTTGGCTTTTTAAATGTTTTAAGAGTGGCTTGGATGTCTAAACACTTTGTGGGGCCATCGCATTCAATCATTTTAAGTTGACATCTACTCCTCTAAAACCTGACTTAAATTTCATGAAATCACAGGAACAATTCCTTTAATTTTAAGGACATTTGCCTCATGCCACTATGCACTGAGCCTTAGTTATTCCGTTTCTATTCAGCTTTTCTCTCTGATGATTGTGTTTTGATGTGATGTGCAGTAATTGACATTTGCCCGTCAGATAGTCTTTGCCATGTACTGTTGTTCTTCAGGTCTTGTACTAGAGATTGCTGTGGTGCTGTCAGATTGGAACTGAAACTAGTTTACTTGCCAGTAAAATTATGCTGAAAATAAATGCTCATAGTACAACCATTATATCCAGAGACTGTGGGCCCTATCATACACCCGGCGCAATGTGGCGCAAGGCGCGGCGCAATACTCTTTTGTTACTTTTAGCTCGGCGCAAGGGTCATTTTGAGGTGTTGCGCCACGCTGTTTAAATAGCAAATATATTTGCGCTCAAATGTGCGCCCATAGGCATTTTGGTCTAAAAAAGCAGGCGTGTTTTGGCGCGTTGCTATTTTGATAAACTGTAAATAGTCTTATCTTTAGACCAGAACAAAGTCGGTCTATTGTCTGGCGCAGATATTAATAATAAGGATATTGACCTTATTCTCCGCAGACGAGCGGGCGCTGCCATTTGAATCTTTTTGGCACGAGACTTCCGGTCTCATTCACTTCCATTCATTTTTAGACATTAAAAACTGCTCGTTTCGCTGTTTGATGTTGTAAACTGATATTTCCTTATATTATTTTACTTGATCTGTATGGTCATGCAAACATTTGTTTGTAGAGCAAGTAGTTTGACCGTTTTTTGCCGTTTATTATTTCTTGTCATTTCTCCCATAGGCGACTGAAACGGAAGTTCTAAGACAATCGCGAAAACAGGCGCACTTCCGCATTTTAGAATAAGGTCAATATACAGGATATAAATATAAATGATAAAAATATTACAAAACATATTAATTTCTAGACATGAAGATTTAAAAACCACTGCCTTACTTTCTTCATCTTGGGAGGCTTTTTCAGTTCATTTAATTTGTTTTTGTATAAAGTTATTATTATTAGCAGTATTATTTATTATATCCATATTTATATTTGTTTTATTAAAAACAAGCTTAGATTTGTCCACCTTTCAAATTTTAGACCATATGGGGCATGGCAGGTATTTGGAAATAACTCAGTATTTTGACCACACTTGGTTATTATTGTTCATTTATTCGTTTGCTAGAAATTAGAACTGAATTTAGAAATAGTTTTGAAACAAATCTTTGCGCTTAACAAACAAAATGAATTATTTATAGGCTAATTGATGTCTGTGCGTAAAGGTTTCCCTATCCACGAGAGCAAAAGCGAAAGTGAACTTACTTTACGTCAAAATGCGCTTCTGGCGCGACGCAGCTGGCTCTTAAAGTGAATGGGAGATGAGGCTCTAATTGGTTTATTCTCAAAACACACCTATAACTCATTAAGAAAATAAACTCAACCCTTTTAGCCCATGCGCCTTGGCGCAAAGCGGATTTTCCCGTCCTTAAATTAGCAAAAATGCGTTCTGACACGCCCTGAAAGCGTTTGCGCCCTGCGCTCTGCGCATGGACCGTCAAAACAGAGCCCTGTATGTTACTCATCTGATGAATAACTAACTGGTCTACAGAAATTTGTCGGTATGTTTTTCAAAGAAACAATAGATGACTCTTTCTATGAAGCCTGCATTTCTAATGCATTAAAAATGTAATTTAATGCATGTCTTATAAACATTATATTCTGCCATGAATCTTATGAATAATCATAACAGCAGTAATAATGCCAAGTAACTATTGGCAACCATTAAATAGTAATACGTTTTGAAGAGCATCTTACAAACACTCTGAATAAAATGGACTAATGTGTAAATATCTTTATTGTAAAAATGCTCAATGTGTCTCTGAGAAGCTGAAAATATTAAGTCCATAATTCTGTCTCCAGTGCTATAGTGAATCTAGAGAAGCTGAGAATGGATTCATGGAGTAGTGTCAAATAAATAAACAAGCAAGCAATTCGTAAGTTGCCAGGGTATCAATGAGCTGCAACAAGAAAATGTTCTGTATTTGATTTTCTTCTATATTTGGGGTGTGAGTGCTTAGAGTTTATTGCAAATCAGTGCATGTATGATACATTAAACCTATAGAGATCACTGGGATCCAGGCTCTTGTGTCTCAAATTTTCAGAATGCACTGTGCTGTGACTACATGTTCTTATTTTTTAGTACTGAATATATTTTTATTCACAAGGCATTATACATGCATTATAATGCACCAAAATACTCTTACAATACATTAAACATACAAGCTTCAAAGAAAATGTTACCAAATAGTTTCATTCATTTATCCAAACTTTATTACAGGCTCAAGATAAACATATATAATGCATAACATCTAACACGGACTATAACAATTTACACAAAAAATGTTTCCACAGCTCTGATTCATAGTGCGTAGTACTAAGCTCTATATGTGATAACCCCAGAATAATCAAGTTGTTGCAAGCAAAAATCTGGCTCATACATGTACACAAGACTTTGTAACAGTGCTTTAAAAGTGATAATGCTTGCATTTACAAACATTTTGCTTGCATGTCCTCTAGGTGTCTTTAGTAGATTTCTCAAAGCATCATTATAGGCAACTTTGAAGCTTCTGTAAGTTAGATGCTCTATAGTTATGGTCTAACTGGTCTAAGTGAGGGTTTTACTGTATGATTTAACCCGATATCTTTACCTCATCTGTACAAAAGGTAAACTTATTTAAAAGTCTGTTTGCCTGTATATACTGCTTTGCCTTTGAATATCATCATTGTTGGTCGTGTGCTCAGAAATACTTTTACGCACAGACACACAGTAAGACTCCTATTAGTTAGCCTAAAACCTCAAAATTGTATACATTGAACCTCTTTGGTTCTGCAAATCATAAACACACTCTTAGTAGAATTCAATAAAATATCATGTTTAAGTCCATACTCGGTGCTCTTCCATAAGATAGTTCACCCAACCATTGTTGACCAGTCGATGGGTGCAGCCACAAGGATTCAAAGTGAGAGTAAAGACTTCAACTTTTTAATTATGGAAGAAAAACTTGTATGTACTTTCCACAAAGCTGTTTTCAGCATTGGTAATTATAAGAAATTATTATTTAGCATCAAATCAGCATATTAGAATGATTTAATGGATCATGTGACACTAAAGACTAGAGTAATGCTGCTTAAAATATAACTTTGCCACCTTAAGAATATAATGTATTTTAAAATACAGTATATTCAGTCCAAACTTAGAACGACAGTGTATATTATAACATCATTGACTTAAACTGACAATGCTGACACGTAGTGAAAGTGAAAGACATGTGGCCAAATATGGTGACCCATACTCAGATTTTGTGCTCTGCATTTTACCTATCCCATGTGCACAGACACAGCAGTGAACACACACCCGGAGCAGTGGGCAGCCATTGGTGCGGCTCCAGAGAAACAGTTGGGGGATCGGTGCTTTACTCAAGGGACTCACATCTGTATTGAGGGTAATCGGTATTGAGGGTGGCGAGAGTGCTGTTTTTTTTCCACTCCAAACACTTACAATCTCTGCCGATGCCAGGACTCACAAGTCCAACTCTCTAACCATTAGGCTATGGCTGCCCTGTAAATTAGACTATTTTTCCAAATTAATATATAGATAAAACAAAACAGCCACTTGGAACATGGCATGTATGTGCTCTTAGTTGTGAATTAGGACTGCACAATATTGGAAAAATCTGACGTTGCAGTTATTTAATTTTTCCACCAGATGAACAACTGTATTTGGAAAAAAGTCATCATATTATATACAAATGAAGTGAGATATATTAGACCCCTGAATTATTAGACCCCCTGTTTATTTTTTTCCCCCAATTTCTGTTTAACGGAGAGATTTTTTTCAACACATTTCTAAACATAAGAGTTTTAATAACTCATTTCCAATAACAGATTTATTTTATCTTTGCCATGATGACATTAAATAATATTTTACTAGATATTTTTCAAGACACTTCTATACAGCTTAAAGCAGGGATGTCAAACTCAATTCCTGGAGGGCTGCAGCCCTGCACAGTTTGGTTCCAACCCTGCTCCAGCACACTTTCCTGTAGGTTTCAAACAAGCCTGAAGGACTCAATTAGTTTGATCAGGTGTGTTTAATTAGCATTGGAACTAAACTGTGCAGAGCTGCGGCCCTCCAGGAATTGAGTCTGACGTCCCTGGCTTAAAGTGACATTTAAAGGCTTAACTAGGTTAATTAGGTTAAGATTAGTGTAATTAGGCAAGTTATTGTATAATGATGGTTTGTTCTGTAGAAAAAAATATATAGCTTAAAGGGGCTAATCATTTTGATCTTAAAATGGTTTTTAAAAAGTTAAAAAGTGATTTTATTATAACTGAAATAAAGCAAATAAGACTTTCTCCAGAAGAAAAAATATTATCAGACATACTGTAAAAATTTCCTTGCTCTGTTAAACAGTATGTGGGAAATATTTTTAAAAAAAATGAATTTTAAAGGGGGTTTAATAATTCTGTTTTCAATTGTATAAATTGGGCTTATTTTATAAGGGAGTGATTCATGCGTAATAATACTGAACAAATTACAAGAGCAAACAAATTACAACAGAAAAAAGAAAGTGAAGTAAACAGTGCTTTGTTTTCTGCGGAGTCGAACAGTATTAAGGTAAAGAAATTTTAAATGTAAAATAACACTGCATAGTCTTTATTGTATAAATAATTTAGTAACATTAGCCTTTTATGTTTCTTAAAATTACAAATGTTATAATTCACTATGCCACAATGTTTAAAATCTCTTGAAATGCTCACAGTAGCAGACCTTAGTCACTTGCAGATGATAAACTGTCACTTAATTATGGTTCTTGGTCGTGGCTCCACAAATCCCATGTATTCTGAACTGTGAAGCTGATCAACTATAATCCCAACTCAACATTGCAGATCCTGCGTTGTGATATTTAACTGACAAATTGTGCAGCCCTTAGAAATCATTGCCTGCTTGGTCTTGATGACATTCCACTGACCACCAAATGAAGGTCCACAATGAAGCCTTCCATTTCCACATCTCTGTGGATGTGTCCTGCCCCAGCAGTAAGCGTAGGCAGTGCTGAAGCCTCAGTGGGTTTGAATGGCACCAGGGTCTCCGTTCCTCTGGAGGAAGTGGAGATTTTACAGCATCTGCCACTGAGCTGCACAGCTGCAGAGGAGGGACAGCATCTGTTCACAAGGGAATTCAGTACTTAAGTATTAAGACTCGGTCATGTATTGTTTATAAATTACCATAAAGACGCATGCTGTTCCAGAAATATTAGCGAATAATTTGACTCATTTGTTTACATTTGGAAAAGTACCACTGTGCATGAAAACGATCCAGATGGTTTTTGTGGAGTATAGATTATTTGCAACAGCAGGTCTAGACAAACTTTTTTTCTGATGGTATTTTGGAGCAGAAGAAAGCAGTCTCGTGTTGGTAGTTTAGTAAACTCTATAATGTACCTTTACTGTTGTGTAGGTATTGCATTTGTGTGCTGTATGCCATAACGTTATTGTGCAAAATTTGTTCCTGGAACTATCTGTTAGTATCTGAAATATTATCTATTAGGGATACTCCGAAAGATAGGCCAGAGGTCGTTATCGGCCGATAATCACATTACATGACTCGGAACACGCCAATCTGGCCAATCTCATGAACCGATCGAAAGTGTTTGTATACAAGTTTACACACAGAGCAAGTCGCATGTGCGCTCATCAGCAGCGCTACAACACGTGAAGAGGTAAATGATATGTGCGGGATTGAGCAATCTCTGCGCTCCCAACACAGCAGCTGTCCAGAGCTGCGATCATTCTGCTGCTATCAAAAGTTAGAAATGAGCAAGATATGTCAATGGCCTTGCAAATACACTTATTTAAGCCTTTTTACATATAAGAACTGAAATTTCTATGATTTTGACTGTTGCAACTTCACTACAACCAGACTCAATATATTCAAAAAAACAAAAAAACAAACATAAAACTTTTTTTAATTTTTTTACTTTAATATATTTAATAATATATCTTGGTGTAATATACTTGTTGCAATAAATAGTAATTTATAGTAGGGATGTCTCGATCAGGTTTTTTTGCCTTTGAGTTTGTGTCCTTTGATTTCAAGTATCTGCCAATACCAAAACCCGATCCGATACTTCTATAATAAATAGAATAAAAAAGATTGAAGAAACGGGATTCAGGATATTCCCTATTTTTTATTTAATTTACCTTATTTTAACATGTAACAACTCTGTTAACAAACAAAACACTTCTGTGGGGTAGCTTGAACAATCAAGTAATAAATAACATCAACTCTTCACTTTAGAATTTTAGTGCAACTGTAAAAATAAACAATACAAATCCAGTAGAAAAACAAATAGCACCTAAATTTAAAATACCAGGCAGGCAATCCCAAGTACATATCTCACAGTTTGCTATGGCAATGTTGTCGTCGTCAACTTTATAATACTTCCAGACTGCAGACATACTCACGCTTTCCACTTCAAGCTGCTTCCTTGTTCTAATAGCATCTCTGCAACAAAGGGATGTCATGCCACACACGTCGCTGTTTCTGTGTGATGTCATGAAAGAGGTCTAACTCTGTGCTTCCACATGTCCGTTTCCGATCGAGTCTGAAACCGTGTGATTGAGCCCGATTTCCGTTCGCATGATCTGATCAAGACATCCCTAGTTTATAGGCCTATTTCCTTCCTGGAAAGAAGAAGAAATTGATTTAAAGGTGTGCATTTTAACTTCTCATGCATCACAATATGCACTCCAAACCTTTTTCATTAAGACATGTTGAGTTTTTCTTCCTATCATGTTTCTAGAACATTATCTGTTTTGTCTATGATTTTCTGTAAAGCTGCTTTAACCATTACATGTCCACACTAAATAGTAGAAAGAGACATGTTTAAGGGATATATTCAACATCCTTAATTAAGGAGTGATCTCCACTTATCGTACTTGACGGGAAAATGTGCTTTATGCAATAGTAAAGTTATAAAAAGCTTGAAGCATCAGAATTGGTACTCTGTATCGGCTGATCACCATGACAAGGAATCTGAACTCGACATCAGCTGCAAAAATCCTGATCGGAGCATCCCTACTATCTGTGCTCAAAGGCTGCATTTACACTGCAGATCTTGATGGTCAATTACGATTTTGTGACTGTATCTGATTTTTTTTATGACCTGCTTACATCACCTTTTAAAAGTGACTCGTATCCAATCGTCTGCATTTACACGGCACACAGCAAAGGCGCAATGACCAGGAAAAAAAGAGCGGGCGTTGCCTAACAGCTGATTTGCAACAGTTTACCATATTAATACATTATATCTAATAATGTAGAAGTTTGCAATAGTTTACAATATTAATACATTATATCTAATAATGTAGTAGTTTACAATAGTTTATATTTATCCAAAAAATATTAATGTGTTAATGTGGTGCACTTTACAGCTATAGCACTTTTGACTCTCTAGCAGTTAATGAATAAAAATGTATTCCTCTTGTGGCAGAATTTTGTAGCCAAGGACATCTTTCTGTTTATACTTCTGAAAAGTGGTGCAGGTACTGTTATACTCCACCAAAGGGATTGATCATACAGATCTTAAATCGTCCCAGTGTAAACGCTTATTATAGGCTCATCTTAGTTATTCAGGAGAACACAAAAATTGTTTGGAAGATGCATTCAAGGTCTGCTCGCTAATTAAATAAGCTTTGTAAATCTCCCCATCTAAAAAAGAAAGAGTGTTATGTACTGCCTCTTTAAATAGACCTGTAAATTGAAAAAAGTCAGTTTGCTGTCAAGTAACAAAAAAATCACAATATAGACAATGCGATCAAGCTGTAACAAAACTTAATCATCATGGCTTTGTGTCAAGGTCAGTAAAGTCTTGCCAAACCTTTGTTTTATGTGACATGACATGGTTTTTAGAAACTTCGAGCAATATTCCCATGGGTACAATTTATTGATTTTTACTTTTGTATGTTTTATATGAAACACATTAGTAAATACTGCATTGTGACTTCATTTTTATTAAGATTTTTGACTTGTTGCTTGCATCATGGTGTGTAGTTTTTTTATTTATTTTTTATATATTTTTTTTTGCAGCTGATACTGACTACCGATTTCTTGTCTTGTTTATACAAGTCATGTAAACTGATGCAAATCCACTAAGATAAAGCAATGTCACAGATGTTGCTTTGGTTTTATCATTTATAGTAATGTTTTAATCAATAAACAAAACAAATATTAATTTTACAAGAATATAAATTTAACAAAAGGCTGAACTCTATCCATATTAAGGAACTTTTGCGTATTAAAGCAATCATGGCCAATGTAGGTTGATTGCATATCTAAAGCAGGCTTGGCCAAATAAAATGCATTTGATTGTTAGTTGTGTTCATGAGTTTAACAGAATTGTGTGTCATTGATTATGATGCTCAGCGCTGACCTTAAAAAAATATTCGGAACCAGTATAGATCTAAATGAGATGTCTTGAATTGGCTCTGTTAATGAATTTTCAGTGTTCTTTCAATTTAAATTCTGGTGAAATCAGGGGTTTAGTTGTTTTTTTCCAATTTTTTTGGTGAAGAACAATTTCAAATGGCAGAACAATTTCAAAGGGTGCATTTTTTTGATAAGGGCATTATTGATTTTGCTGTCATTAAATGAGCCTGAATTAGCATTAAATAGCTTGGGCAGGGTGCTGGCCTTTAAATGCTCTCTGCTTCCTCTGAGTGAGGCAACAAAATGGCCTGCTGAAGATCAGAGTGGTTAAGCCGCTGACAGGCCCTGCTTTTGGCAGCAGAGAGTCTTTTAGCCGCTGTATGCATGGTGTGGACATGGACTGCCAGGGCAGGTTCTTTGGGCCAGGCATAGTGCACAGATGCAGCAGACATCTGTGCATTCTTTCTCTCTTCCTTGAGGCTAATCCATCGCTTTCCCATCTCTCTCTCTGTTGTCTTTACTTTCCTCAACCACCTTTACATGTACATAAATGCATATGCACCGACCTGCAGGGTACTCTGTAACTGAGCATCCTAGGGGACGATCATGCAGTCACTTCTACTTTGGTGGGTGCTCATACAATCAGGCCTTCTGTAGCCAGACTTTGACTCTTTTCGTTCTCATCTCACAGCTTGGATGATCATAGCTCCCACCAAACGGATGGGCAAAGCAGTTGTCTTTTGCTTTTTCATTTTTTTTTTCCTCTCGCTCTGGCCCCCAGGCCCCCCGTGCACATGCTGGGGAGGGCCGGCGGCTCCAGTATTGGATCATCAGCCAGCTGTGCGCTGGGCAGCAGAGGATCTATCATAATCCTGCCGCTCTGTTCTCTGCCTTCTGACGGCTTTGAGCCCAGGCTTTATTCGGTTTGTTTGTTTGCTTTTGTGCGCTCGTGCCTTTTTGTCATCCCTCCCCCACTCCTTCCTTTTCTTGCACCCACCCTCCCACCTCTACCAACATTCGACAGACCCCATAGGGTGTGAAAATAAAGAGAGAAAAATGTGCGATGATATAAAAAAAAAAAAAACAAGTTGCGTTGTTTTGCCGTGCTGGTTTACCAGCCGCAACAGATTTTCCCCTTTGCCTCTCTGTGTTTGCTGGAGTTCACTGTGGTTTGGAACGGGACACAGGGGGTCGCTTTGTTCCAAATTCCCTCTCTTCTTCAGCAACATGAAATTTTGCAAGCAAGCGACGGCGCTGGCAGCAGGGTTTGAAGTTTTGATCCAACAAGAACCATGTTGAGGTTTGTAAAGGAGAACCTTCAGGCATAAGTATGGATCTGAAAAGTAGGAAATATTCACAACTTCTCTGTCGAGAGCTTAGCAGCAAACCTGGCCCTCCGCGCACAGTAAAAACCCTCATACTCTAAGCTTCCTCCACCATATTGGCTAATCAGTGCTGTTGTGAGGGACGGAGCATTACACGAAAAAAAGCCTGCTGGAAGTTTGTGGGGATATGAACTGATCAGCTTCATCTCTCTTTGGCTTCTTTTTGTATGTGAAGTGGAATTATTGGAGAAAAAGTCTCTCATTCATGAAAGGCTTGATGTCGCCTAATTGTCCACATCAGCGAGGCTTCATTGTGAGCTGTGAAAGAATCTGGCTTACGCTGACATCTGTGCTGTTGCTGAACATGTTAAACATGTTAGCGCAGAAGAAGACTGGACATATTCAGAGTCAGACAGTTTTTTTAAATCCTCATTTAATGCTTACTTTTTGCCCATTAATTGTTTCCAAAAAAGAAAAAGATAAACCATTGTTAAAAAACAAATTAAAATCTGAATTTAAATCCATTTAGATAGTTTTGATCGACCATAAATAAATAAAAAAAACAAATAAGAGTTGATACTACTATCCCAATGTCATATAAAAATAAGCCTTATTAAAAAATGAAATGAAAAATTACTTAAATTATCAGATTATTTCTTTAGTTCAGTTTGTAAAAAACAGAAGTGTGTGATTTTTTTTTTTTTTTTAATAATTTCATTTATGAATTAATGAAATCGTACACTGTGAAACCCAACAGTAAACTTTATCAAATAGAATGAGTGTAGTTAACTTAAAATTCACTGAAAGTTAATTCTACTCATTTGAAAAGAGTTTTGAACTGTTGAAGGTAATAAATTAATTAAATAACTCATTACTTACACTTAAATGGAGTAAGTTCACAGTACTCATATAGAGTAGTTTTTTAACTCATGGTTTGTAGCAATCGGTTTCCTTAGTTGGTTTGAGTTGCCCTTAGGTTATTGGGTTTTTACAGTACTCAGTTGGTTTGAGTTCTCTTCATTGATTGGGGTTTACTGTGCTCAAATTGCTTCTTTTACTCAAATAGATTAAGTTCACATTACTTATTTGGATTAGTTTTTGAACTTGAATGGTTTGTTGCAATCGGTTTCCTCAAATGGTTTGAGTTACCTTAACTTTTTTTTTATTATTGTTTTAAAATAATACATTTCTAAGAACTTGGGAAATGTTCTGCACCAAATATTCTAAACTTTGGTCAAGTTTTATGCCACTGACCCAAAAAATACAACTTAATATGACTTGTCTGGTTGTTGGGCATGTCATTGACTCGTCCTCTCACTAAGTTCTTGTACAAATTGGCCAACGAGAACCGTGAGACCAACTGCAGAGTTGGCATTAAAAAAGTTGCTCAATCCACCCCAGAATTCCATTAAACTTTGCACGCCTCTCTGCTTTCCCTCGGTCGCTCGTGTGAGCGTGGAGGATGACAATCCCCTGAAAGGTGGAGAATCGGAAAATGAATAAAAGAGTGAGCAGATGCAGCCCCACGCCAGAGGGAGGCTGCCGCGGTGAGCAAAGTCTGCCGCGCCACCAAACTGCTGCAAACCAAGTCGGCGGGAAGCACATGTACCATCCGACAGCAAATAAAAGAGCGTAGCCCTCCGCCCCTTGTCAGAAGTAGTAGTGAATGAAAAGGGGGCCGCCGTCAGCCACGAGAAGCCGTGTTAGCGCTTTGGGGTGAGTGCGGGCACGGGCACTGGCAGGTAGCGGGGCGGTGTGCACGGTGCTGGGCGGCAGCCATCTTGTTGGGGGAGCAGATGGCGATGGGGCATGGAGGGGAGGGGCTGCTTAGCAGAACTAATCAGACAGTAACGGATGGGGCAGCTGGGACCGCTGCCGGCCAGGCGGGAGAGTGCCGGCGAGCCGCCCAGTGAGTGTCATGATGTTGACAGTGGTGTGCCCGTTGGCCTGGGATGAGACCTTGCCACGTCTTCACGCCTCGCCGGCAGGGCTGCTGGCCTCCGGCTCCTCCTCCACTTCACACGGCAGAGGACAAGAAGAGTGCTTTTGTCTTCTGTTATTTTGGATGTGTTAGAGACGACATTGGAGTAGTAGACTTAGTTAACCCAGGTCAAATGCTTTAGCAATGCAACAAGCCTAACTGTTCAAAAAGTTGGTCCAACAACTCTTACCTTTGCTAAAAACCACATCCTTTTTGCAGTTGGAAAATAAACTAACCATAAAAGTTCCACATTTAAGTAAAAAAAAAAAAAAAAAAAACTTTTTCTATCTCTGTTATCAAATTTTATTCCATTAGAATATTACAAAACAGTAATGTACATAGGACTACTAAAGACAGAGAAGAAAATTAAATGTAAAAGGAAATAATTAATAAATAAAATAATAAAAAAAACGTTAAAATAACTTATTATTTATTTTTTCACCAAGTTAAACATTGAATATTCAGTTTTAAAGAGGAAAAGAGTTCTGCATAATCAATGAGCATATAGATTATGAAAAACCAAACCGTCTGTATAATGTTTGCATTGATCAGCAGTGATTTATTTATCTATTTTTGTTTCCCCCTCCTCTTCTTCTTGTCCATGCACTATGTTTCTCCACTGGCCTATAAGACCAGATGCAATGCCAGAGGCTATGCCCCTCAACCAAGCAAGCCCTGAACTCATTGCCAGCAGTTTGCTCCATTATTTAACAGTGTAACCAAGTTCAAGGCAATTACATATGTGTCATTTATTTACAGGCCCCTAAGAGGACAATGTAGTGTACACAAGAGAACACACTCTTGTTCTGAACACTGCCGCTACAGCTAGCAGTGTTTGCCAACAGAATGCATATGTTTGAAACATTGTGCAATTTGCACAGAGGGGAAAATATGTCCAAACATGGCACACACTTTCCTTTTAACAATGAGCTTTGACTGTTAAAATGACTGGAACCTAAAAAAGAGTCACTAAAAAAGGATTTGTTGTATTTAGTGGAAACATTTTTAATAGAAAATGTAAAGCATGTTTGGAACATCATTACTACTAATATTATTTTTTTTTATAGTAATGTATCTCATAATGAAAATATGTGATTTCTTTGATTTTTCTATGATACACTTCACTGCATTTATTTTAATATTCATATATAAAATTAACTGCCATATGTGGTATTTTTCTTTTAAGTAAAATATGTCTTAAGCACTTTTTTATCCTGTATTATAAATAGGCTTAGCACTATTCTATAAACCAGTCAAAATTTTGCAAACATTATCACAAGTTATTTTAACTTGTGGTAATATTTCACTTTATTACTGTTTAACTTCTTTAATAAACATTACCATATTTTTATTGACCCCCATCATTTGAAGTGAAGTTCTAGAAGTTTCAGACAAGAATGATTTTATTGAAACTCTTCAAATTTGAACTCCTTATTAAAACTATATGTCAGTGTGTCTTGAGAACTGCTCCAGTGCCGTGGCCCAGCTCTGTGTCATTATGGTACAGGACAGAATGTTGCCAGTCCCCAGGCAAAGTGGGAGCAAATCTGTCGGGTGCAACTGTTCTCACTTGGGCCAACTCTGCCCAGAGAAAGTGCCCTACTTACTGTTTCTGGAAGCTGGGTTATTCTTCTTCTTTTCAAAGTCTCCATGTCAGTTTTTTTTTTTTGTTGGTCACCACAAGTGCAATTTCAATAATAGATTTTCATCTATTATTATTAAAATAGGTTCTGTATCAGCAGCAGCCAGTGCAAGAGTGCTGATTTTTGATTAATGGTGCCCTCGTGTTTCTGGAGGTGTATTTTAGTGCGCTAGGCTCAATTGCTCAGATGTGCACTCACCGGCCACTTTATTAGATACACCATACTAGTACTAGGTTGGATCCCCTTTTTCCTTTAGAGCTGTCTCAGTCCTTTGTGGCATAGATTCAACAAGGCACTGGAAATATTCCTCAGAGATTTTGATCCATATTGATCACACATCTCAGTTGCTGCAGATTTGTCGGCTGCACATCCATGATGCGAATCTCCCGTTCCATCACATTCCAAAGTTGCTCTATTGGATTGAGGTCTGGTGACTGTGGAGGCCGTTTGAGTACAGTAAACTCATTGACATGTTTAAGAAACCAGTCTGAGATGATTCACGCTTTATGACATGATGCGTTCCTCCTGGAAGTAGGCATCAGAAGATGGGTACACTGTGGTCATAAAGGGATGGACATGGTCAGCAACATTACTCCATTAGGCTGTGGTGTTGACACAATGCTCAATTGATACTAATAGGCTCAAGGAGTCAAGAAAATATCCCCCACACCATTACACCACCACCAGCACCCTAAACTGTTGATACAAGGCAGGATGGATCCATGCTTTCATGTTGTTGATGCCAAATTCTGGCCCTACCATCCAAATGTTGCAGCAGAAATCAAGAATCATTAGACCAGGCAACATTTTTCTAATCTTCTATTGTCCAAATTTGGTGAGCCTGTGCTAATTGCAGCCTCTTTATCCTGTTCTTAGATAACAGGAGTGGCATTCACTGTGGTCTCCGCCTCAAGGTTTGACGTTGTGTGCGTTCAGAGATGCTCTTCTGCATACCTTAGTTGTAACTAATAGTTATTTGAGTTACTGTTGCTTTTCTATCAGCTTGAACCAGTCTGGCCATTCTCCTCTGACCTCTGGGTATTTTTTTTTCATTTACCATTCTCTGTAAACCCTAGAGATGGTTGTGCATGAAAATCCCAGTAAATCAACAGTTTCTGAAATGCTCACACTAGCCCGTCTGGCACCAACAAACATTCCACGTCCAAAGTTCAATCACTTGTCTTCCCCATTCTGATGCTTGGTTTGAACTGCACCAGATCGTCTTTACCATGTCTACATGCCTAAATGCATTGAGTTGCTGCCATGTGATATGCGTTGAGCAGTTGGACAGGTGTACCTAATAAAGTGGCCGGTGAGTGTATCTGAATTTCTTCTACTTCAGGATTAGGTTCAGCCTTTGCTCTGTCTACTCACAATGCATATTTTGTGTAAAGCGTTTCTTGGGTCCTACTCAAAATGCATTAGTAGTAAATACTGCATGATAAAGCCCCAAATAATTAGATTATCGCCACTCTTTTCTCTCCCCATTTACTCCACACTCCAGATGGCATAAAGAGTGTATCACAAAGCAGGCATCCTCCCACATAAACTTGCCATGAAACAGGAGTGGAAGAGCTGGGCACAACCCTAAGACCTGACAGCCCGACACCCTGATGGGTTAAAAGCGCTGTTTGTTATGCTCCATGCCGGCCATGCGCTTTTTGTGGCAGGTTTGATTTCTAAGCATGGGCACGTTGGACTTTTGGAAAGCGTGTTTGGTGTGTGATGGTGGGATGATGAAGGCAGCGTGGTTTAGTTGGGCGTCCTGTGTGAGGTAACACGAGTAGGGGGTCTGGCACAAGCCCCTCCAGGTCAGCCCTAGCTGTGGAAATGCGTCACACACTCAGAGCGCGAGCCTCAACAGCACTGTCACAGGCTGTTTCACCCAGGGATAGCGCTCTATCTTGTTCTCTTCCTCCTTCTCATCTTTAGCCTTTAATTTCTGGCCAGTTTGTGCGTTTCGTCCCAGAATGCACATTACAGAAGCTTCTTGAATATTTTTATAGATAGGCCCTGTCACTATTTACTCATCAGTGTCGTCGATCATTATTTTTTTTTAAAAAACAATCCTCCTTAGCAGCTTTGGTCACCATTCACTTTATGGAAAAGAGCAGCTTGAGCATTTTGCGAAACTTCACATTTTAAGTTTAATGTGAGAGCTTGATATAAGAGAAAAGAGAAGACATGAGGGTCATTATATGAGTATATTTTTTATTTACTAACTTTATAAGCAGAGTTGTTACATCCAATATTCATTGCCATATTTCTGTTGTGTTTTATGTTTAACACAAATCAAAACCCATGACCTAATCTGAAAATGTGGATATTTATTCAGCATACGTGAGCACATCTCTGCTTCCTCTGTGTGCATTTTTTAAATCACAACAGATTCTCTACAGATACATAAGAAAAAAAATTATTATCGTGATTAGTTGGTTTGTTGATAGGGGTGTCTTATAGAAAGGGAGGGGGTTGTTTGTAAATTGGTGGCGTCTGCAATTCGTTTTGCCTCTGACCTTGGGGGGGTTTTGCGCTTCTTGAAGAAGAAAGCAGAAGCTGGCGGTAAACAAAGTTCACTTCTGACAGATGGATTGAATGACAGAGAGGTTGCGAGTGCCAGAATAGCCCTGGCATCCGAGGAAATGTTCAATGCGGTCCAACAGGAGAGGAGGTGTGAACAGGTGCGGGGCTGCTGAAGGAAAGGGGACCAGATGGAGGGAGCCAGAGCCAGTTTAGTTAAAGGAAAAAGGGTGGGAGGGAGCAGCGAAGAGAGGGGGGCTTTAAACGAAGGGTGGGGGGGGGGATACAGGGCGAGCGATGGAGAGGCTGACGTGAACGCTAATAGAAGCGGTTTGGATGTCGAGTAAATATAGGGCGTGTAAGTACCGAAGACGAAACTCGGGCACCTCAGGTTAAACCATTACGTTCACTCTTTGGGGGCGTGTGTGGCAGCGGGAGACAGGAAATAAGATTAAGATTGACACTGACTGAGTGCAGCTGAATAAATCTTATAAACATCTGAGGTTTATGAGCGTGAACACTTAACAGTACTTCCTGTGTTAGCATGCCAAGCAAATTTTCGTTAATATCTTGATAAATATGCTTTTTAAATGAAGTGTTTGTGCGTTAGATTACATTCTTTTTTTTTTAAATCAAATCATCATGCTCTTTCTGTTGTCATAAGAAGTGAGTAGATCATACTGAAGTCTGTATCACAAAACTGGGATGAATGTTAGAATGTCAGATTAACGCCTTCTGTCCATTTCCGCTCTTACCCCGCAGTGCAACCTGTACTTTTTTGGTAACTTTCGAAAGTTTCCCTCTCACATATATTAACATACAAACGGTGGCAAGTGTCCTTGTGTACTGTTGAGTGCTCATGAAGCCAAACGGCTGACTCCAATTTGCGCACATTTTAGGAACGGTAGCATTTGGTCATTTTTGGCGTGGGATCACGGAGCACCACAGGGTGCTGCAAACTCTGCGCTCGAGCTGTCTGTGGTAGTCCAAATCAAATGGGCAACAGCTTGAATAGTACCCACTTAGGCAGCCTTCGGCCCTCGCGCTCCACCAGCACCCAGCTACGGAAACTGCTTTCCGCGGCTCAACACTGCTCCCTACCAGGCAGACCGCGCAACCCGGCTATGGCTCCTGACCGGAGGACATTAGGCCTCGCTCACATCATTACCGTCAGTGAGCAAACACACACTGACCTGCCATTGTGGAGTGGCCGGAGATGGTGCGAGGTGAGTCATAGCTGTCTGCCCTGGCTTCATAACTGTTCTTCCCAGTGAAAACACTTGAAACGGTTGACATTTTAGATGTTAATTTAGCACTGTTGAAGAAAAGTGAATACGTTCATAATATATTCCGATATGGCTGCACGACATATCGTTTCAGCATTGGCATTGTGTGAATCCTCAGCGGTCATATCGCAGGATGTGGGAAGTCAAGCTGGGATCATAGCTGACCAGGCACCACAGTTCCAATTTGTGATTTGTAGATTAATTGCAAAGTTTAACTGTAATTGAGTGAAAGTTTGCAGATCATTTGCACTTGTTCTTAAAGCCTGTTATGTGTAAACATTGCAAGGAAGTTTAAAGCCTTCAGCATTCACAAGAAGCAAAAACATTTGTAGGCTTAACTTGTTTAATTTCTACATTGAAGACTACGCAGTGAAATTTTACACACTATTTATTGGTATTCATGTGTGTGTGTGTGTGTGTGTGTGTGTGTGTGTGTGTGTGTGTGTGTTTGTGTGTGTGTTTGTGTTTGTGTGTGTGTGTGTGTGTGTGTGTGTGTGTGTGTGTGTGTGTGTGTGTGTGTGTGTGTGTGTGTGTGTGTGTGTGTAAATACATAAAATACTTTTTTTTTTTTTTTAAATCCAGATGTTTCCTATCATGTCACCTATAGACCATTTTGAGGGATGCAAACACAAACAATGGTCGCAACATATTTCCTGCTTTAAATTTTTAATTTCTATAGCTTCACAGAATCCAAAAAGAGCCACATATTGATAAATAATGGTATTACAGCTGTTTTAACATTAAGTTATGATTGAATTGCCTCTTGTTACAGTTATGAAATAGTTTGATGATAAGCAGGAAATGTTGATGGGCCAATGACATGATCACATTGAAATGATCTATATTCATAAAAAAGTTCATATTAAACTGCAATACAATTGATTCATTTTAAATTAACTGCATTAACTGTATTTCTGCAATAGATCTCCAGAACTGTTCAGAACTGTCACTTTACCCTTTTTTGAACTTTTACTATTTTGGGTGAACTTGAAGTGCTTAAACTAATTCAGGAGTTTAGGTTTAACCAGACTAATTGAAATAAGTAACTCATAAATCATTTTGAGTGATTCATTTAAAGAATTGGTTAAAAACAGTTATTAAAATAGCATTACTAATATTTAGTTATTTATGTACTTTGTTTGTTATTGTCATACACAGTTTCTCATCAACTTTTATTTAGCCAGTTTGGGTGAATGTTTCAATTAATAAAACTTAAGTAAAGTGCATTCGGAAAGTATTCATAGTGCTTCACTTTTTCCACATTTTTTATGTAACAGCCTTATTTCAAAATTGTTCAAATTTATTTATTTCCTCAAAATGTTTTACACAGTACCCCATAAAGACAATGTGAATTTTTAAAAAATTGTTGCAAATTGAAAAAAAAAAAAGTGTGTGTATGAGTGAGTGTATGAGTGAGTGTATGAGTGAGTGTATGAGTGAGTGAAAAATCACATGTACATAAGTATTCACAGCCTTTGCCGTGAAGCTCTAAATTGAGCTCAGGTACATTTTGTTTCCATTTATTATTCTTCAGATGTTTCACCAGCTTAGTTGGAGTTAACCAGTGGTCAATTCAGTTTATTGTACATGATTTGATGATATTCACCTGTCTATATAAGGTCCCAGGGTCGACAGTGCATGTCAAAGCACAAACCAAGCATGAAGACAAAGGAATTGTCTGTAGACCTCCGGGACAGGATTGCCTCAAGGCACAAGGTTGGGAAAGTATATAGAAACATTTCTGCTGCTCTGAAAGTTTCAATGAGCACAGTGGCCTCCATCATCCGTTAGTGGAAGATGTTTAGAACCACCATGACTATTCCTAGAGCTGGCTGGCCATCTAAGCTGAGTGATCAGGGGGAAGGGTCTTAGTCAGGGAGGCGATCAATAACCCGATGGTCACTCTGTCTGAGCTCCAGCAATCTTCTGTGGAGAGAATAACCTTACAGAAGGACAACCATCTGTGCAGCAATCCACCAATCAGGCCTGTATGGAAGTGTTAAATTCCTACCTGGAATTTAATAAAAGGCACTCTCGGACCATAAGAAACAAAATTCTATGGTTTAATTAGACTACAATTAAACTCTTTGGAGTGAATGCCAGGCCTTACCTTTGGAGAAGACCAGGCACCGCTCATGACCAGGCTAATACCATCATGCTGTGGGGATGTTTTTTCAGGCGTAGGAACTGGAAGACTAGTCAGGATAGAGGGAAAGATGAATGCTGCAATGTACAGAGACATCCTAAATGAAAACCTGCTTCAGAGTGCTCTTGACCTTTGACTAGGGTGACGGTTCTTCTTCCTGCAGGACAATGACCCAAAACACACTGCCAAAAAATCAATGGAGTGGCTTCACAACATCTCTGCGAATGTTCTTGAGTGGCTCAGCCAGAGCTCAGACCTAAATCCTATTGAACATCTCTGGAGAGATCTCAAAATGGCTGTACACTGTCGCTTCCCATCCAACCTTATAGAGCTTGAGAGGTACTGCAAAGAGGAATGGGCAAACATTCCCAAAGACGGGTATGCCAAAAACTCTGTTTTTCACATTGTCATTATGGGGTATTGTGTCTAGAATTTTAAGAAAATAAATGAGTTTAATCCATTTTGGAATAAAGCTGTAACTTTAAAAAAATTTGAAAAAGTGAAGCACTATGAATACTCTCCGGATGCGCTGTATATATAAAATCAGCATCAAATAATATTAGTTGTCAATTCATGCTAATACTATGCAGTCCTCAAACTCCCTTAAATATTCTTTGCCTTTAGATACACAAAGTTTCGATCTTGACGGTGTCCACAGTCCTCACGCTCGAAGGCCTCTCGCTCAGCCAACTTTTTCCCTAAAGTGCTCTCGGTAACTTTCTGGCGGTCTCTCTCATGCTAATTGGTCGACAAACACCCGACCCCCCCCTCGCTCCATCCACACCCCCGCACCCCAGTGAGTGGCTGGGCCCCCTGGAAAGCCACAGTAACAAATGGCTGGCTGTGAGGCCTTTGTGAGCCCCTGCTGAGCGCTGGTGTGGATGGTGTTTTAGGCCGCTGTTCAAGCACAGCGGGGGCCGAGCGCTCTCCCCCTGCTCGCTCTCTCTCACACAGCTCTCGCAGGCGGAGCGCCTTCACACTCCAGACGACAGCAGGCCTGCAGAGACGGTCACTTCTCCAGCTACATTCCAAACCCAGTGTGCGAGAAAAGTTTTCAGGCTTCACTGTTAATTAACACACTTTGACTTGAGTTTTGTGGGTGTTTTTTTTTTTTTTTCTCGTTTTACTTTCTTTGGCCTGCGTTATGTCTGATCTTTTGTAGTGTGGACTAGTTGTTTTATTCATGCTGGATTATTGATGTTGATGCGGTTGAGTTAAGAATGTGTGTGTGTGTTTTTTTACACCATTTATTTTAGATCTGCCGATTAGTGTCGTATCCAATCGCCGAACTCATTGTTTGCTATGCTGTACCTTCAATTCAAAAGCTTCATTTGCATAGCAGAATAGATTGCGATGTTGGCAGGTGTAATTGTGCAGCACAGGTGAATGAAATCGAGGAATGTGCAGTAAATGAAGTGAGACATGGGGTGTGAATTTTGTAGAGTGACAATATGGTGGAGTGACAAGATGTAGTGTGACGAGAAAGATTTGTTGTAACTATAATATTTGTTTTTCTACATTAAAACTTGTTGTGCAAGTAAATGCAACACATTCTCACTTCATTATTTATCAGGACACCTTGTAGTCTCAATTTACTGCACTAAGTACCTCTATGGCAACATTTTTCAATTTGCAGGGCACTACATTGTTCTATGATTCTATGCATACATTTGTCTAAATAAATAATTATGGCTGTTAACTGAAAGTCATACATATATCACAATTACATTGTTATACACTATTACATTACTTTTCCAACAACCTTTAAGTCTTGGGTTGAAAATTGATGATAAATGGCTACCCAGTACATATGAAGTTACGCCAGTGGGTCAAAATGTGGCAACTGGGAATGAGAATGTAGGGCTGCACAATTTATTGTTTGAGCATTGATATTGCAATGTGTGTGTCCTAGTGCTCAATTATTTAAACATTTTACCCCTATTACGATTAATGAACATTAATTTTATTTGTTTGTTCAGTTTTTTTTTGCCGTTATGAAGGGTTTCTATGGGGATTTAAGTCTTAAAATGTCTTAAATTTTAAAAACCCAATTGTAGGCCTTAAAAATTCTTAAATCCACTGAAATATTGTGTTGTAGTTCCTAAATCATTTTAAACAGGCCTTAATTTTCCTATATTCATGAAAAGCTATACACAATCGGGTCAACGGCCATCTGATCTCTAACAATATGTTTCAATAAAAGTTTTAAGAAACTTTTATTTATTAACTCTAATTACTTATTAATATGTTTTAAATATCTTTCATACAATAACATTTCTTTTTTTAAGCTTTTTTATAGTTTTATCTTGACCATTTAAAAAATCGTTCACGTTTAGCCTAGTGTACATATGAAATTTCATTCATTAAGGTCTTAAAATGGTCTTTTAAAGGTTTTAAAAAGTCTTACATTTGACTTGATGCAACCTGTAGAAACCGTTATAGTTCACGGACCAGTTTTGTTCTGTAAAAATCCTCACATATTACAAGTGAACCACCAATTATTCCGGCAAATGTTTTACGCAGCGGGTGCCCTTTCAGCCGCAACCCATTACTGAGAAACACCCATACACAGTCATTAACACACATACATGCACATACGCTATGGCCAATTTCAGTTCATCCAATTCACCTACTGTATAGTGCATGTCTTTGGACTGTGAGGAAAACCTGAACACCCAGAGAAAACCCACGCAAACACAGGGAGAACTTCGAACTCCACATAGAAACGCCAACTGGCCCAATCGGGAATCGAAACAGCAATCCTCTTGCTTGTGAGGCACTGAATAAATTTAGTCTCATTAAAATTATATATTATGAGATTGAACTATATAATAAATGATTATATAACAAATATATAATAATTGTACATAAAAAAATGTAAATACATTATTTAATAAAAATAATTATTACAATAAGTCATTATGCATCCTGATTGGTAATTAATGAGCTTCACTGTATATACAGTTGTAACCACTAAGCCACTGTGCCACCGCATTTAAGTATTGCATATTGCATTTTCCCCTTCCATTAATCACTCTAAACTAACTCTGCGCATGTTAGAATGTATATCCACATTCTGATACCCAGCTTGCAGTCAGCGCAAGTAAACTGTATGACCCATCACTGAGTGCTAAAGATGTGTGTGAGCATATCAAAGTGCTAGTGCACGTGGGATCAAAAGCCCACGTCGCTGTTTTTGTTTAAGTTCCTAATCATTTGTTATTTTAAAAAGTTTTCACGTGTGGAGATCTGAGAAGCGCGTCAGGTGAATGAAGGTTATGACTTGTCGATTAAAACATCCTTCTTAAAGATAAAACTATATTATGACTAAAATGGACTATGTCCATGTGCCCAACTTGATGAGCATTCAATCAGTAATGCTTCAGAACATAAACATTGGAGAAATTGTTCTGTCTATAACTTTCTCATTGTGCTGCATCTATAGTGTGTCTTGTGTAAACATTTTGTTTCTTAGTGGTTAACCTACATTTAATTTGCACAGTGAAGTTTATTACTATATATATTATGCAGTAAAATATTTGACTATATTATAAATTTTTTTTGCTTGTTTTTTGTTTTTTTACTGAACTTATCATAAACAGAAACCGTCACTAAAAGCCAAAACATAACCAAACCAAATTGTGACAAGTCTGTTTGGTTGCGCTTTGGTGCTGCTCCTGTAAAGTTATTAGTCATTTAAGCATGTAAACTTTCTTTTTTCTATTTGACTCCGAATTTCATTATACAGACATAAAAGAAGGCTTTTCCCAAAATGAAACTGAAGGTTTGAAAAAAATTAAATAATAACATAAAGGCATGTTTTTAAATAGAATTTTAGATGACAATTAAACATGGGTGAACTAAGCCTTTAAAAGTTTAGTGAAGTATTGTGTACAGTAATGTTGTAGTGTTTTTGTGCTGTTTTGTTCTGTACTATTGCTTACATTTTAACAAAGTAAGTTTTCAGTTCCTGGAAATGCAACTATTAGTAGTTTAAAGACTGATTTCCCCTGCAAAGCTTTAAACCAGGGGTCACCAAACTTGTTCCTGGAGGGCCGGTGTCCTGCAGATTTTAGCTCCAACCCTAATCAAACACACCTGAACAAGCTAATCAAGGTCTTACTTGGTATACTTGAAATATCCAGGCAGGTGTGTTGAGGCAGTTGGAGCTAAACCCTGCAGGGATACCGGCCCTCCAGGACCAGGATTGGTGACCCCTGCTTTAAACACTCTGGGCTTTATTTTAACGATCTAGGCACATTCCCTTTAAGACTCAGTTGCGTCATCCCATGGCGTGGAAAGACTGAACGCTTCTAGCTAGAAAACAGTTAAACAAACCATCTGCAGCATGAGGATAAAGAATGAGCCTCCTCTCCATACGGCCTCTTTACTTCTCTTTACTTTTACTCTTTACTTTACTCCTTTACTTTTCTAGAGTAAGGAAATGGTGGAAGCTCACTCCACTGAAGACATCCATTAGCCTTAATATTCCATTTCATTTGCTCAGTGCAAAGATTTGTTTCAAAACTATTTCTAAATTCCGTTCTAATTTCCAACAACAAATAAATAAACAATGATAATGACGTGTGGTCAACATACACGTATTCTTATGCCTCATATGATGATGCATACATCTTCAAACCCCGACAGATGGACAAATTTAAACAAGTTTTTACTAAAACAAATAGAAATATGCTTCTAATAAATAATATTGCTAATAATAATAATAATAATAATAATAACATTTTAATAAAAATGTCAACGTAAAAAATATCAGTAAGAATTGTCATGAATAAACTGAAAAAATCTCCCCTGACATGAAGGTGGCATAGAGGTAGTGTTTTTTTATATAAAATATTTTTGGTAACATTTTAATCCTTTATTTTTTCATATGTAAAGATATTTGTTAGTTGCTGTACATCCTGTGTGTATTAAGTCTTTGAACCTGCATAGGCACATAACTAACGCGCTCTGTGCTGGACTTTAGACCTGTTTTTACTTGGTCAATGATGTGGTCTACTTCAGACACCACGGTGACTGAAGCTCTGTACAAGACTTTTGGCCAGCGGAGAAATTAAAATGGTCGTGCCCAACTGAGTCTGGTTCTCTCAAGGTTTTTTTCTTCACTCCTGTCAGGTGAAGTTTTTTTCCCTCTCCGCTGTCACCACTGGCTCGCATGGTTCAGGATTGGTAGAGCTACGCATCGATGAATTGCTCTTCAGTGTTTGAACTCTCAGTTATGATTTTAAATCACACTGAACTGAGCTAAACTGAACTGAACTTAAACACTAAAAACTGAACTACACTGTTCCAGTTACTATGACCATCTATGTGAAGCTGCTTTGACACAATCTACATTGTAAAAACGCTATACAAATAAAGCTGAATTGAATTAAATTGAATTCAGTTCCTCAAAATAGCAACATGCCAACAATGTGCCTTAACACACCTCTTTTATAGATTAGCACATCCATAAGTCCAAAAAGTAGCGCAAATGGATTTGATAATTAAACAAAGTGGCACAAAATGTAAAAATTAGGGTTGTGCTGGTCTGAAAATAGCAACAAATCGTGACAAGTCTTGCGCCTCAAACCTGGTTTATACTTCTGCGTCAAGTGATCGGCATGACCCTCGGGGCATGCAAGGCGCGTAGCTGTGCATTTATACTTCTGCATGCTGTTTCTGTTGTTCTGCAATAACGATTCCGGAACGCTAGTTGGCAGTGAGGTGTTTATGGTCCTCTATGTCGACTTTCTTCGCTGGTGTTTTATTTTTCTGAACGCTTCCTTCATGTACAAGTGGCTCAAACTCGCTCATTTTGAGGCAGGAACCGGCGGACGTGCAACAACTTTAACCATGAGGTAAACACAAAACAAAACTTTGCATCTGGAGCTCCTTCACGGGACTCCACTTGAAAACAATCTCCAGCTCCATCGGGCTCGCGCAGCTCTTGGTCCCGCCCTGACTCGTCAGCGCTACCAAGCCGAAACAATCACAGAGTTTGCACTAAGTGTCGTTGCGACGTGTAGTTACATTTTGTGAGAGGTGTGTGTCAGCGACGCTGACGACCACAGGGTAGGGCTATGCGACAACCTGTAGGCTGCGCCCTAGCATACACGTGCGCTTGACGCAGAAGTATAAATCAGCCTTTATTGCGCCGGGTGTATGACAGGGCCCTCTGACTCTTAACTCATAGCATTATTCTGTTTGTATAAGCATCCTGGTCCAGTCCAGCATAGCAGGTTTTTTAAAAAAAATTCTGACCAATGACAGAGGGGAGTGACCAGGAAACCTGTTTTGAACCTTAAATTTTGCAAGACCATTTGGTGACGCTAGTGGCCCAGAAATCTCTCTCTTTAAGCAGCTCTTCATGTGCATGACTGATCTACATGTGTTTGACTCTCTGTTTTCTTGCTCTCTCTCTCTCTCTCTTTCTCTCTCTCACTCTGCAGGCAGGAGAAGGAGGCATCAGAACGCTGCTGTGGTGAGGACATGGCCGCTCTGACCTTCCAGGCACAGCGGCGCGAACGTGAGCTGACACAGACGCTCCAGCAAATGGAGGCGCAGCACGAAAAGAGTGGTGGGTGTTCGCCGGTGTACTGCCCCTTTGCCAGAACAAGCGCCTCTCCCGCCCTTCCGCCTGCCTCACCCCCGCATGCTCCGAGCGTGAGCCACACTGTGCGGGACGGCATCAGGAACACCTGTAACCTTTGGCTGGCCGAAGGGAGCAGATGCTCGGCGCTCCAGAGCTTCGGCGCTACGTATTAGTTAGCGTTTAAAAATGGGGGGGAGGCGGGCTAGCGCTGCCCACTGTCTGCTGATTTCAGAGTGCTGCTCTCACATCTGTTGCACCATCTGGATGGGCGAGTTTAGTTTATTTACCTGTGTTTCCAGAAACTTGAGGCATGCTGATTGCCAGAACAAAGCACGGAGAAAACAAAGGGCTTCTTTCTGGCGCGGCTGCACGGCACACATGTTGTCTAAAGAGAAATGGCATCAGAGGCTCAGCAGGAAGCTCTCCGGGCTTATGGAATTAGTCCTTTAATACTGCAGACCACTTCTCTCTCTAAGCATATAATGGCCACTCTCGATAGCTAATTATTTTTGTCCTGCTCCCCCCTTCCCTCTCTGTCTAAACTCTAAACGGATTGATTTTAGAAGTTAAGACAGAATCGCCTCTAGATGATACCGCTTTTTTTTTTTGACTCTGGCCTGTTTGTTTAGAGTCCAGTTTATTTCTTTTATCCTGGTTTGTGTGTGGTGTTTTCTCTGTGGCCTGCACATGCCCAGTTTGTTTCAAAGCGCAGCAACCCAGTAGGATTCTTTTGGTGAACTTTCAACAGCTTCTGCACTTTTTGAACTTGATGAAAACTAAATTTAATGAACACCGGCATCCATGTAGTCACTGCTTCCCTGCTTTCTGCCTGCCTTCCTTCTCACGTTTTTCTTCGCGTTTATACAGTTTTACATTCACCTTTCAGAATCTGGAAAATTTTTGTAATTTTATCCAAATAAGAGGAATTCTAAAAGTGCATCCTATTTTTTTTTTATTTAGCACTTTTTTTAAATAAGCTTATTCACATACCACATCTATCTTTCTGTAGATACAGTGCTCGGCATAATTGAGTACACCCCATGTTGAAAATAAATATTTTTATTCAATTCTCAGTGAATATAGGTGATGTATTTTACTGCATTTAAACAAAACAGATTTATTAAACTGAAATATTTATTAAAATAATATTTTATTCACCAAACATATTTAAAAATGGAAAGATAATACAATTAAATTCAAGCAAGATATTGCACCTTGATATTGAACCTATAACATTTCAAAAAAAAAATTCCATTGTTTTGCTTTTCTTGATTTTTCCTCTTTTTAAAATTTGTATTTAATATTTTTCTATAACATATAAATTTGGGTGTACTAGTTTTTGGACCATTATCGTGAGGTTTTTTTTTTGTTAGATAAGCTCTAGATTTGGCTTCAGTACTGACTAATCTAATGTATATGCACAAACATAATATTGTATAGCTTTCTATTAAAAATATGCATTTTAAAGAGAAATTTGTGAGGGGTGTACTTGTATTTACTCAGCACTTTATATACAGTTGAAGTCAGAATTGCTAGCCCCCTTTTGATATTTGTTTTCTTTTTTAAATATTTCCCAAATGATGTGTAACAGAGCAAGGAAATTTTCACAGTATGTCTGATAATATTTTTTTCTTTTGAAGAAAGTCTTATTTGTTTTATTTTGGCTAGAATAAAAGCAGTTTTTAATTTTCTAAACCATTTTAGGGACAAAATTATTAGCCCCTTTAAGCTATTTTTTTTTTCTTTCGATAGTCTACAAAACAAACCATGGTTACACAATAACTTGCCTAATTACACTAACCTGCCTAGTTAACCTAATTATCCAATAAGCCTTTTAATGTACCTTTAAGCTGTATAAAAGTGTCTTGAAAAATCTCTCTCTCTAAATTTTCTCTCCGTTAAACAGAAATTAGTGAAAAAAATAAACAGGGGGCCTAATAATTCTCACTTCAACTGTATATCTCACAAGATAATAATATCAAGTTGTCCACTGATTCAGATTTTCTAGCGGCTATGTATTTCAGATCCATTTTTTTCACTAAGGATGATTTAGAGACCATTTATACAACTATTAAAATTTATTTTTACAAGCAAAACAATGCATTAAGAACAATGAAGAACAAAAAATGCACTCTAACCTGTTCACCTCATTCTAATTTAAAAGTTATTGCTCTCTGTATAAAATGATAAATCTCAAATTTATATAGTGACTGCACTGAAATGGTTTATACATGCAGAAAATGTTTGAAAAGTAAAGAATGTGCAGGACATAAAGAGTTTTTTTTTAACAGTGCACAGTTTAACTGCTTTGAGGAAACAAGTGGCTCATGAACAACTATCACAAAACTTAAAATAAGGATCATCCAGGTACCGACACAGACGTAGTTTTAAGAATCATGCGCATGTACTCTTTTTTAAAATTCAGTTGCTATTTTGTCTTGAGGCATATATGTAAACATATGTTACGTGAAATATATTATTCAGGACAGTGCTAAAACTGCTGTTATTTTTTAACACTGTCTTTATTAATTTTAGTAGCTTTTAGCATGTACAACATAAATCTAAACCAAACATAATAATAATAATAATTGAAAAGTAAAACAATAAAAATAGAATAAACAAAATAAAAAAATAACAATAAAAAAACCCACAAAAGTTAATGGATCTACTTACTCATACAATATAAACGTACATCATGTAACAACAATGGTATATCAATAGGAGGTAATACAAGTTATACAGAAAAAAGATTTGTATCAGCTTCCAAATTTTTGAAAACTTTTTAGGTTATACTAGTTATATAAGTTAATTTTTCTAAAGACAAACAATAAGAAAATCCCAGCAACCATTGTCCAAAATGCAAGCGTTCCGGGTTTTTTTTCCCGAAATCTGAAAATGCTATTATTATTATTATTATTATTATTTTATTATTATTATTATTATTATTATTATTTTATTTTATTTTTATTTTTTTTATGTTTAGTTTTATTTTTATTTAGACAGAAGTGACCAGAACTGTACACAAACTGTTCACTGGAATACCTGACCAAAGTTGAAACTCCATTAAATATCCTAAATTGAAATACTTGGAAATGTTGTCGTCAATAGCCTTGTGGTTAAGTGCGCAGACATATAGCACCATGGGGCTCGACCTGAGTTTGATTCCTGGTTTGAGTTCCTATGCTGATCCTTCCCCTTTCTTTGCTTTTCCAATGCTTTCCTGTCTATCCTCTACTGTCCTATCCCAAAAAACAGTTAAAAACTCCTAAAACATAATTATAAAAAATACTTAAAGTAAACCATTAAAGAAATTTTATTAAAATTTTTTTAAATGTTACATTCTACGCAATTTCAATGTCATTTTTTCAAACAAGTTATTTTGTGAGAGTAGTCATGTCAGGTGTTCTTCCACTAATATCCCAGATGCACTTTTGTGTCATCTCAAATCATTCTGAAAGTCAGGTTTCACACAGACCTGTGGAGTTCATGTTTCTTAAGGTAAAGTAGAAAACGCATAAATAATAGGCCTTACATAAATTTAAAATCCATATTATGATTAAATAAATGACATAAAAATAACCCCATTTTCTGGTTTCTGAGTTTGACACATGACCTTGAACCCTTTTAGGGCTAAGAAGAGCATCAATGTTTTGTGTTGCTGTACCTGTGTTATATAAAGCATGTATTTCAGCACATCTGTGTTTGCTGTGTTAATGAGTCAATACTTGATCTGTTCACAGTCAGAGAAACAGATGCTCTGCTGAGTGCTCAGAACAGCCTGATCAGGAAACTGAAGGAGGAATGTCACACACTCGGGGCAAAGCTGGAGGAACTGGCTCAGAGCAGCAGGTATGTTGCACTTTCATTTAAGATCACGTATACCACTATAACAAGGTTGAAGAATGGAGGAGGTGGGAATTGACAAATGATGAATGCAAGATTTAATTGTCAAGCAAATATATAACACAATGAAAGTTGCCCCCCAGCCTTTTGTAGAACTTTAATGTGGCACACAGGTTTCTGCTTACTTTGCTTTCTACCCTACACCTCTCAAAACATCTTTATTTAAATTCAGTACAAAGTCAAATGCAATGCAAAACCCACATTTGTGGTCACACAAGACTTTTTATTCCATTGACTTTTATTCATACTTATACGAACGAATGCATCAGACCAGAAATGAAGGTCTATGCGCAGATATTTTACTGTGTAGCAAAGCTGAAGTTTAGTGAATACTGACCTGTGAATTTGTGTCACGTAATTTTGTGAGACTCAGTGGAACATCAAAACATGAGCACTCAGTCCAGAAATGTAAAACATAAATCAAACAATTGTTTATTGTGGTAATGACACATTCTCCTGTTTTATCCCGCCTTTTTTACACTACCATCCAAATTAATTCACAAATCTAGTGTGACCGCAGCTTTATAAAGTATCTTACATACGGTTATACTTAGGCCACAAAAATAAAGATTCTAAATGAACGGTTTTGAGTAACCACATTTGCTTCTCCAAGGAGCCATTTAGGCAATAGTTATTAAGAGAACTAAGAACATTTTTTTAGGGTAAAGGACGTTTTAATGTTTTGATTAACCTTTTGCACTTATCATATACCCATTTGGCATGATTCGTTGCTATTTTCAGACCAACGTAACAGTAATTTTTATGTTTTGCGCCACATTGTTTAAGTAGCAAATCCATTTGCACTACTTTGTGGACTCATGGGTGTGCTGGTCTGCGTGTTGCTATTTTGAGGAACTAAAGTAGACCAACTTTGGGGGGGGGGGTTAAATAATGTTTTTCAGTTTATATAATGTTTGTATATGTGTTTGTATATATGTTATTATTGTTGTCAGTAGTATTTTATTATATGAATATTTATGTTTGTTTTAAAAACAATGCAGTTTTTTGACCACACTACGTTTTTATTGTTCGTTTATTCGTTTTCTGGAAATTAGAACTGAATTTAAAAATAGATTTAAAACATCTTAACAAACAAAATGAAATTTGTAGGATAACGGATGTCTTAAGTGGAGTGCATACAACACCGTTTCCTTTGCTACAAAAGAAAAGGTGTATAGTGAATAGTATTGAGAAAGTAAAAAAAGTGAATGGAGGAGGCTCGTTTTTTATTCTCGCGCTGCAGATGGTCTGTTTAACTGTTTTCTCGCTAGTGAAGCGTTCAGTTTTTACACTTACAAAGTTTGCCATGTAAATAGGGTATATGCCGAGCTAGTGCTGTTCCCATGCTGATACACTTCCGGTGACCTGTTATTGTAAACTTTTTCTCATTGTATACGGTTTCTTATACAGCATCGATGTTGTAATGTCATTAAAATACATTCAGTTAAATAAACTTTAGCATTTATTTAGTTACTCAAGCGTAAAACGAGACAAAAAGCTTTTTACTCGCACGCGCCCGTCAGAATCGGCAGGCTAATGCAGAAGCTCCATTGAATATACTGGGGTAAAATAAATGCTCATATTATAAAGACATGGTGGGGGAAATGTAATTTAATGCAGTGCTTCTTGTACAATCTGAGACCCACTTTAAATCGGAAATCACTCAGCTACTGGAGATCGCTGATTTTTAAAGAAAACAGACCTTAAACGCACTAGATTTTGCATTGGCATTCAATTCGCCGGAAGCACTTAACCCAGGTTAATGGCAAATTAAAAGTCCTATTAGCATGCTTCTGCATATACTTCATAGCAAATGCATCATGACGCGACTCAACTGACTTTTAAAGGGAAAGAGAGAGGAGACTATAATTGTTTAATGCATGTTATGCTCAAAACCCACCCATAATTTATTAAGAGAATAAGCACAACCCTGTTAGACCATGCACTGGGGCGCTGCTTTAGACTTTGCGCTTAGATTGTTAAAATAGAGCTCAAAGAATATTTGGTAGAATAGAAAGTTCCAGTGTTTTTTCATGGGACCATCAGTACCATTCACTTTTTTTTTTTTACAAGGGTAAGATTTGAGTTATTTTTGATTTTGTTAGGAATAAAATGATCTGATTCCTGCATCTCTTATTAATTCATAAAACTTTTGTCAAACAAATGGATTACATACAAAACAAATGATTAATTATTCAATTATTAAAGAATTATTAATCTCTTGATGGTAGACTGAGCATTTAGTTATAAGATCTCCATGTATTTCCAGAAGTCACATGAATTGAATTTTTTTGACTGGCAAAATCCTGAAAGCCATCGACTTGCATTTTATTAATCCCCAAGAACCACTGTTTCATCTATTTTACTATTGTACTGAAGAAATAAGTCACCTCAGATAACCTCAGGATGTGTAAAATAGCACCCCATTTTCATTTTGAGTGTACTATACCTTCAAGTGGCCATCAGAAGTGAATAAGTGACGATTTGTTGGTCAAAAGGTGTCACATCTAGCATATTTACAGCCGAACTAAACATAGTGCTGACTGAAACTGTGCTATTCCTAGCAGCGAGATCAGTGAAAATCAGTTTCCATGTTTGAAATGCAGATTGCCTGACATCGTCTTCTCAACTGTCTGATCTTGTTGACGCTTTGTGAATTGTGTATCTTCGCGAAGTCGGACATTCAGCGCAGAGCCACTCGCGGTGTGTTATCCAGAGCGTGGCATCCTTTCCGTGCCATACTGCTCTAGTCTGTGCCCCAGTAAGGGAGCTGTCACTGTACCCTGGCACACGCCAGCCTGTCCTCCATGCAGGCTTTGCTCTCTGCCCATCACATGTGCCTCTCACCTCAGGCCTCTGGGGTAGTCAGCTGTTAAAACAGTGTAAAGCGCATTACTCACATCGCAGCTTGCAATCTGCCATGGTCAGTCAGCCCAGCTTGGGAAGGTACAGGCCACTGCTGCTCGCCCTCCCCCTTCCGCCCGCACGCTGAACTCAAGAAGACCTCTGAAGAAGATGGATGCACCACGTATTTCTGACCATATGCAGTTTACAGCATTTTTAGTGGGAGTTGACAAAAGTTGGGCAGTGAGAGTTGTTTTACTTTTCTCATACTTTTATAATAAATCCAAATTATTACTGAAATTTAAGTGTGTAACAGAAAGATTTTTTAAAACAAATTATTAAACATAATAGCTCATTTATTTTGTCTTTGTTATGATGACAGTGCATAATATTTTAATAAGTATTTTGCAAGATATTAGTATTGAGCCTAAAGTGACATTTAAAGACTTCACTAGTAACTCTTGTGTACTGTTGGGGGTGTTTTCATCCAATCTGGGGTGATTTTGTTTCTTAATTTGTCCATAACTTTTTCTGTGTTTTGGAGTTAGAAGATTGATTTTTGGTGACATTTTATTTTGACACATATTTTAAGAAAAAAACGTATTATTATTATTATATATATTAATAATTATATATATTTTAATATATTTTATATCTTATATATTTTCTATCAATTTCTCTTTAACGCAAATATTTTTCAACACATTTCTAAAAATAATAGTTTTAATTAGTTATATTTAATTAGTAATATTAGTTTTAACTAATTTCTAATAACTGATTTATTTTATCTTTGCCTTGATGACATAATATTTTACTAGATATGTTTTAAGATACTAGTATTCAGCTTAAAGTGCAATTTATAGGTGTAATTAGGTTAATTAGATTTACTAGGCAAGTTAGGGTAATTAGGCAAGTCATTATATAACAATGGTTTGTGTAGACAATCGAAAAAATATTAAGTGGGCTAATAATATTGATCTAAAATGTTTATTTATTTATTTATTTATTTTTTAATGTAAAACTGCTTTTATTTTAATCAAAATAAAACCAAAAAAACTTTCTCCAGAAGAAAATATATTATAGGAAATGCTGTGAAATATTCCTTGCTCAATTTAACATATTTTGGGTAATATTTTAAAAAAGAAAAATCACAGGAAGGCTGATAATTTAGATTTCAACTATATATGTTGCATTTCCCTTGTTTTGAGTGTTCACTTGAGTGTTGACGCTCATTCTAGTGAACAGAAATGTTTTTGTTTTTGCTAACATTAACACCATAGACAGATATTCAAAACACAGTCATGTAAGCACTCATGAGCTCACAGGAGCAGTACATGGACTGTAAATACATTCTGTTGATGTATTTCCCTCTACTGATCTCCCTGTCCTGTTGTTTTATATCCGGTGACAGTGTGGCCTTCTGTTCAGTGTTGTGTTTTAAACCAATAGGCAGATGAGCACGCAGCACGCTGGCCACAAGGTTCATTCTGCTCAAGACTTGCATGAAACTTGCTTCTGTGTCTTGGTGCACCAGAGATGTGCTTGTACTTGTAATAATAAACTGTCTAATCAAACACGAGCCATTACCATGTCGGCTGTTGACTTTTATTTGGACAAGTTTACACATTCAATCAAAGATCCGTTTTGGGGAGCTGATGTCTTCCGTGTAGGCTCTTTAAGTTTGGAGAGGCGGGTGTTTACAGTGCTAATGGAGTTGACTTGGCAGGGCTGTACCTGATGGCAGAGAGCTCAGGTGTTTCTGGTGCAGAGGGAGTGAGGTCTTGTTAAGGAAAGAGCCACACATTCGTTTCTGCCTAACTAACTGCTACTGGAGCTGTGGCTTATTGCCTAGTCCCAAGTTCAAATCTGGCTGTAACCCCTAAAGTGAGCCTAAAACTGTCTTTTACTCATTGTTTCTAGCCTCATTTGACTAAAAATGGAAAAACAAAACAAAATGCTTCTCAACTACTACCTGGTAAACTGTTATACTTGCAATATTTAAAGTGGACCCTTGATACTTTTTAGATGCTTTTTAGATAGATAGATAGATAGATAGATAGATGGATGGATGGATGGATGGATGGATGGATGGATATATAGATAGATAGATAGATAGATAGATAGATAGATAGATAGATAGATAGATAGATAGATAGATAGATGGATGGATGGATGGATGGATGGATGGATGGATGGATGGATGGATGGATGGATGGATGGATGGATGGATGGATGGATGGATGGATGGATGGATGGATAGATTGATGGATGGATGGATAGATTGATGGATGGATGGATTGATGGATAGATTGATGGATAGATTGATTGAATGATTAATGGATGGATGCATAGATAGATGGATAGATATATAGATTGATTGATTAATATATTGATTAATTCATAGATTAATATATTGATGGATGGATGGATGGATTGATGGATGGATGGATGGATGGATGGATTGTTATATTGGTTGATACATTGATTGATACATTGATTGACTGATATATTGATAGACAGATGGATGGATGGATTGATAGATGGATAGATATATAGAATGATTGATTGATTGATTGATTGATTGATTGATATATTGGTTGATATATGGATGGATGGATGGATGGATGGATGGATGGATGGATGGGTGGATTGATCGATCGATCAAGTATGGTACAATTCATGTATATAAACCCTGATCTGGCTTGTAATTCCACTGCCAAGTACCAACAGTACCAGATCATACTGCTGTAATCTTTACCTGTGTTTTTTTTTTTTTTTTTGGGCTGTGTGAAAACATGTAGCATTTGCTCAAAGTGCTTCCTTTTGTGAAAAACAGCCACCTATTGATAAGCTAAAAGCAAGATATGTTGTATTTGGTTGTTGCTAGATCAGATATGGTTGTTGATTCCGAAGTTCACGAGAATTATTTATATTATTTATTAAATTTCCCATTGGCGAGGCAGTGGCGCAGTAGGTAGTGCTGTCGCCTCACAGCAAGAAGGTCGCTGGTTCGAACCTCGGCTCAGTTGGCGTTTCTGTGTGGAGTTTGCATGTTCTCGCTGCCTTCGCGTGGGCTTCCTCTGGGTGCTCCGGTTTCCCCCACAGTCCAAAGACATGCGGTACAGGTGAATTGGGTAGGCTAAATTGTCCGTAGTGTGTGTGAATGTGTGTGTGGATGTTTCCCAGAGATGGGTTGCGGCTGGTAGGGCAGCCGCTGCGTAAAAACTTGCTGGATGAGTTAGCGGTTCATTCCGCTGTGGCGACCCCGGATTAATAAAGGGACAAGAAAATGAATGAATGAATGAAATTTCCCATTAATTATATTTTTTAAAGCATCTACCCCTGCCCTAACCTTAAACCCAACCGTCACAGTAATGTAAAAACAGTATTATAATGTAAAAGAGAGTATTATTTATGTTATTCATTAAATTACCCATTTATTGTATTTTAACATCTACCGCTACCCTAACTCTAAACCCAACCATCAGTTCTGTAAAAATAGTATTTATTGTTATATAGCTTCACAAAAATTATGCTTTATTGATGTGCGTATCTACAGCTCTATCCTATCTACTGTAGACTACTATTGCATTAATTACATTGTTGGTTTGGTTGCACACACAAATACACTACCTGACAAAAGTCTTGTCGCCTACCCAAGTTTAAGGAACAACAAATTATAACTTGACTTCTAGTTAATCATTTGGCCCCAGAAGTGGCTTATTTGAAAAGCAAAGCTTTCAAGATAAAGCTTATTTTACCAGAATAAAATATGACTTGGTCATCATGGTGCCGTGAAAAAAACAATTAATGTTGTGTATGGCTTCCATGAGCTTGGAGGACTGCATCTCTGCAATGACTCAAATAACTTATTAATAAAGTCATCGGAATGCCAAAGAAAGTGTTCTTGCAGGACTAACAGAGTTAATCAAGATTCTTTGGATTCATCTTCAATGCCTCCTCCTCCATCTTACCCCAGGTATGCTCAATGCTGTTCATGTCTGGTGAATGGACTGGCCAATTCGGGAGCACCTTGACCTTTGCTTTTAGGAACTTTGATGTTGAGGCTGAAGTATGAGAAGGAGCACTTTCCTGCTGAACAATTTGCCCTCTCCTTTGGTTTTTAATATAATGGCCAGCACAAATGTCTTGATACCTCAGGCTGTTGATGTTGCCATCCACTCTTGCAAGCCCCATACTGACTGTAACCCCAAACAATGATTTTTCTTTCACCAAACTTGACTGATTTCTGTGAGAATTTTGGGTCCATGCATGTTCCAATAGGTCTTCTGCAATATTTGTGATGATTCATAAGAAAAATCTACCTTTTGCCACTTTTTTCAAATGATCTGCTTGAAGTCAAGTTATTACCTATTGCTCTTACAACTGGGATTGACAAGACTTTTGTCAGGTAATGTATTGTGTTTTGCTACTTTATGGCAGACTCCATGAAGATCAAGTTACAACTTTTAGTAATTTCCATCATGCCCCTACACAGATTAATTGATGTTGATTGCTATACCCGAACAATATGATCTGGTACTGTTGGTGCTTGACTTGCAAGTCAGATCAGGGTTTAACGACATGAAATGTACCGTACTGCACTGGATTGTACCGACTGGGGGTAAATAGGCTTAACTGAGGATTAAAACAATCATTACTGTTCATGTTTACCAGCGCTGATGACCATTTTAGAGCTGAAGTTCTCTTATGAAAATGGTCATTTGGTTTTTGACTAAGCAGTAGACCAATCACAACAGACTGCGTCATCTGACAAATCAGAGCCGAGTAGGATTTTAGAAAGGAGTGGTATAAAGTGACCTGGTCCTTGAGTAAACCGTTTCAGATATTTCAAGAAAAGAGCTGATGATACAGTGTATATTATTGGACATATGTTTTGTTTTTTAATCTTGAATGGGTGTAAACCTATTGAGGTAGAGCAGCAAAACATAGAAACTTGAAAATATCACAATTAGTACACTTTCAATACAACTTACAACTTCATATTTTAATCTAAGAATGGAAGAGGTGGTATTGAGATTGTGATCAAATTGTTTGGTGATGTTGAGTACAAGAGGTGATATGCAAGAATAACTACTGCCAAAGAGAAATTATCAAAATATGGTGCAAAAAAAGAGAAACAAATTATTTACAGAAATACAAACTAACAAAAATAAATATCCAAGGGAAAAGGCACGATTGATGCTTAGGAAAACACTGGGTAAACACAGAGTAAGGCATAAAAAGAAAAGCACAAATGAGCAATTCCATCGTTATGGGTTTGAGATTTGCAGTAAAAACGTAAAAGATAAATTCACAGAAATAAGTATACTGTGGTTAAGTATAAAATGTATTAACATTATATTGAAACATCTATAAATATTTTCCAAAACAACTAATCACAGAGCTATAGGACCAGAAAAATATCAATCTGTAAACATTTTTATAATTTCAATTAGAGAAATAAACATGCGTTATAGATGTGACCAAAAAAAGTATGCAAGTTTACAGTATACAACATACTTGGCAGAAAATCTGTGAATTTAACTGCACAACCTAAAAGAACTATTGCTAATCAAGAAGATAAGAGTATATATTTGGTTCTCTATAGAGCACAAATGATTGATTATAATTTATTTTACGTTGTTGCATTTATGAGGGAGAATCTTGGTTTTGGATGTGACACTCCTCTCCATTATTTATGTGACAGATGTGAAATTTTCACTTATGTGACGGGTAAATCAAATACAATTCTTTGAAAACATTGACAGAGACATTTTTGAGTATTTTTACAGCTTTATAAAATACAAGCTCACACAAATTAAAGGGTTTTACTATTGATGAAAACATAATTTTTTAGGTTGACATTTGCATAGAATTACTTGTATAATTCTAGTTTTGTGTTTAAACATCAGTCTGTGTGCTGTTTTTATGTCATGTGACCCCTTACTAGTCATTAGCCATCGTTAAATAACTATAAAGCACAAAAAATAAGCTAAAAAATTACTGATTATAAATATTTATATCAGAACCAAAATACTAATATAATCTCTTTCAGAAAAAAGGTGTTGTTTTGTTTATGTTCTGTAAACCGCAGCTTTAGTATTTTGTTGGTTTGCTTGATCCAATACCAGATCATGCATTATTAGAGTTCAGCATCCTTATTTAGCACTATTGAAGAGTGGAACTGTGCAGTTTGAGCATGTGTTTGTGTGTGTGTGTAGAGCAGAGATGGAGCAGTTGTCTCTGGAGAGAGAGCACCTGCAGGAGAGCGCTGAGAAGCTGAGAGGTCGCTGTGAGGAGATGGAGGAGCAGTGTGTGCAGCATGGGAGGATGCATCAGCGCATGAAGCAGAGGTATACACACACCTGCAGCACTGACCTTCACTCCTGCATCACATACACACTCCCTGGAGGATCTGCTTTGGTGTATCACGCCATGACATTACTGCATTTGCATAATAAGGGATGCAACTATTACCAACAGCACTTAGGGGTGTGAATCTTTGGGGTGACAGTGAAATCAATTGCACACATGAGTCACTGATTTTCATTTGTGGTTACATTTTAGAACATTTACAACCTTTTAAAAGGCATTCATAGGATTTATATTCGTTGTTCGCACTGCAGTTGTCATCTGGAGATACCTGGACCATTTATTTTACTTTGCAAACTCCCAGACTACCAAATTAAATAATCAAAGCAGTTATTTTTCGGGGGGAAATTAAAATCGTGTTCTTTCTGAAGGAAATATTTTCTCTTTAATTATTTTTAGGCATGAAAAAGAGCTATTCACAAAAATAAAATGTAATAAAGTTTAAAAAGTTTAGGGTTTACAAAATGTTGGGAATGTTTTTGAAAGAAGTATGTTATGCTGCACTTATTTGATCTAAAATATTGTAAAACAGTAATAGTATAAGGCCCTGTTTACACTAATGTGTTTTAGTTTTAAAACGCATAAGTTTTGCTACAATTACGCAATCCCTCCACACTGCTCGTTTGATATGGAAAACAAATTCCCGAGGTCATGACCGGTAAATCTTCAAAGGGAACAGTGTGCTTCATAACCTCATTCACATCACCCTGGCTATGTTGTTTAACTTCATCAACAATAAAATAAAAACATGAGGAACTGCCTATTTTCATTTTGAAATGAACAACTTAACAGACAGCTGAAATGTTGAGGCGTTGTGCTGCAAATATGAGCGTCATCTTCACTGTATGGATATTTATAACAAAATGGAGCCTATAACATTACTGCCTCCTTTCATTTTCCTTGAAAATACGAAACATACCCTTTCTTTTGCTGAATATCAGTTTTAATAATCAATAATGGCCATTATAAAAGTATAAGGTGCAATAAGTTAATACATTACAGGATAAATGGCAAGCGATCAGTCAATATACAGAATGTAGTCTACGTGGTTACATTAATTATTAACTTATCTTTGCGCTCAGCCAAAACACGTTACCCGAGAACAAATAATAGATTCAAAAGACCAAAGCCGGGGAATATGTCGTTAAATAAAGACAACAAGATGAATTAAATATCACGTTTAGCAAATATAGTGAGATTAGATCCAGCGGGAGATCCTTAATGAACAGTCCGAAGAGCACAGCTCTCATCTGGGTGGATATGCTGCAGCGCATGCCAGAGTGTGTGTGTGGTCACGTGATGTCGTTTTGGTGTAGACGGAGAGCTGTTCAGAAACGCTAGTGTGGACGCGGATCGTTTTCATTCTATAACGCCGTTTTAAAACTAAAATGCACTAGTGTAAACAGGGCCTAAAACAGTTTGTACAATCAATTAATCACAATTGTTCTCTAACTCAGTGGTTTCCAAAGTGGGGGTAGGGACCCTCTGGGGGGGTTACAGGACAATGTGTGGAAGTCATTTTGTGATTTCCAAAAGTCAAATAAATGTTATTAACCAATTAGAATTATTATATTTTATTCATAACCTACAGAAGATAAACATAGTATTTAGTAGTTACTTAAAAAAACAAAACATGCAAATAAAAAGGCGTTTTATTTTTTGTTTAGATTGTGACCCCTGGGGTGTTTACGTTATATTAATGACACAGCAATGGCGTCAGTTGCAGCAGATTGATTTTACAACACCATGGTAAACTTTGACACCTTTACAGCACTCAGGTACATAAAAATTTTTTATATATTGTTTAAAGATTTTTAAAATAATACTAAACATGATTAACAAAATTAAACCAAGAATAGACAGAATTCTGATCATGAGATGAGTTTAAAATTAAAGTATAAAAAGGAAAACCTGTAAATGACAAAAAAAAAAAAAAACATTGTCAGATTGTTGCACTGTTTTGTGTTGTTAATATGCTTATTCCATAGTTCTTTAAAGAAAACTTTAAAAGAACATTTTAGAGAGTTTTTTTGTTACATTTTAAATGTTTTAATGTTACGTTCATTCATTTATTGCATCCCTGCTAGGTAAATGTATTAAGTTAAAAAAAAAATACTTTCAATAATGTACAGTATGTTGTTCATCTAGAACAGGGGTGTCCAAACTCGGTCCTGAAAGGCCGGTGTACTGCATAGTTTACTGTAGCTCCAACTTTCTTTAACATGCCTCCCTGGAGATTCTAGTATGCCTAGAAAGAGCTTGATTAGCTGGTTCAGGTGTGTTTAATTGGGGTAGGAACTAAAATATGCAGGACATCGACCCTCCAGGACCGAGTTTGGACACCCCTGATCTAGAATAATATTTTGTCAAGTTCAAATAACGCTCTTAAGTAGGCCTGTCACAATAATCAATCTATGGACTTATCGCACAACACATGGGCATGACCTCAATCATTTTTGGTGAAACAATATACAGTTGAAGTCAGAATTATTCGCCCCCTTTGAATTTTTTTTCTTTTTAAAATATTTCCCAACTGACGTTTAACAGAGCAAGGACATTTTCACAGTATGTCTGATGATATTTTTCTTCTGGAGAAAGTCTTATTTGTTTTATTTCGGCTAGAATAAAAGCAATTATTAATTTTTTAAAAAACATTTTAAGGTCAAACTTATTAGCCCCTTTAAGCTATTTTTTTTCAATTGTATACAGAACAAACCATCATTGTACAATAACTTGCCAAATTACCCTAACCTGTCTAATTAACCTAGTTAGGCCTTGAAATGTCACTTTAAGCTGTATAGAAGTGTCCTGAAAAATATCTAGTAAAATATAATTTACTGTCCTCATGACAAAGATAAAATAAACCAGTTATTAGAAATTAGTTATTAAAACTATTATATTTAGAAATGTGTTGAAATTTTTTTTGCTTTGTTAAACAGAAAATAGGGAAAAAAATAAACAGGGGGGCTAATAGTTCTGACTTCAACTGTATATATTGCCCATACATTAAAAAAAAAAAAACTATTCTAGCAACACTTCAGCTGATTGTACAACATTTTTATCTTATTTAGAGGTGTCATAATGGTTAATAAACACTGTTGTATTTTCTATAAATTACTTTAGTATATTTTTATGTAGGTGTCTGACAACTGAAAATAGATCTGGCAGCAGATATCGCAGCCTCTGTTACATTTTACCTCACACTTTTTTGTTAACATTTATTTTTATTTATTTAGAATATGCGTGTTTACATTCTGATTTCAATGCTTAATTATTCAATTGTTAAACTGATTATAATTAAATCAAATATTTGTGAGAATAAAGTATTATGTGTTCTTTGAAAGAGTGTACTTGCATTATAATGATATTATATTGTCATTATATTGTCATATTGAATAAGTGGCAAAAAACGGTCTTAACATGACAATAATATCATTTATTGCAATATATTTTGGTGCAATATGTCATACAACATAAAATAGATATGTCATGATAGGACTACTTTTAAGTTCAGTAAATGATTGATTGGAGGTTGCCAAAAGTGATGTCCGGCCATGAACAATTCATACTTTGTCCATTTTTTTTTTTATTGTCTAGGCATATATAAGCAACGTTTTGCTTAAAGAGTCCAAAACTGTGTGCTCTGCTCTGTGATTTCGTTGTTTCCTTTGTGAAAACTGGGGGAACATGCTTATTGAGAAATGTACTGTGTGGAAAAATGGCGGCTAATCGATTACAACAAAGAAACAAGGATATCTAACATCTGATTATGCTATCATCACTGTGCATACTACTTGTGAGATTTAGTTTTTCTATTTGTTGTATACACTGTAGTTTGCCTTTTTTAATCTTAGTGTTATCTTCTTGCCAGCATAACATGTTTCTCATTTATTAAGAGTGTAATTCAACCTCAGGATCATTAAAGGATCATATAAAGCACATATTGTACAAGATCCTATCCAGACATTATTTTTGGCCGCTACTCTACAAACTGCAGCATTATAACCTCCCAATATGTCTATATCAACGGAAATGATATACTGGCTTTTTATATATTTGAGAAGTGTACTCGCACCACTTCAGACTTTGCGTGAATTTCTGTGTGTGTGTGCGTTCAGGCAGGGGCACATGTGGCCACTGAGTGTAGGGTTGAGGGGCGTCTGGCACACGGCCCGAGCCAGCATGTGGGCGAGTGAGTGAGTGTGGGTGTATCCACAGTACCTCCAGCCTGAACCGAGCTTCTGCTGGGAGCAGAACATCCTTCTGTTTCCTCCACAACTTTACATATTAGCCAATATCCACCTCCTCGAACCACAGACAAAAAGATACAAAGGAAAAAAAAGTTACGTCTCCACTGCTGCCCCGCATTGAAAAGGATGTCGTTTTTAGATAGTTGTGCAGTGTGGGCATGTAAGTGAGCTTTCCTCACATAACTGGAGCTGTTAAAATGGTTCGTCACCTTTGCAATTACGCAACATTTCTCACAAGAGCTCACAGACCGAGCTCAGAGGTGAGATGGAGCGATTAGAGAAAATCTATAAGTGTGAAATATTTATAGTTACGTTTGCCATAGGAGATGTATGATTATGGGATTTTTATTTGACGTACGAACAAGCTACAGCTATATTAGCTATATTATTTAGTGGCTGTTTTATGAATGCATTTAAAGGGCAAAATTACCTCATTGTTTACTCTAAAATTATGTTTCTTTCTTCTGTTGAATATAAATTAAGATATATTAAAGGTTCAAGACACCCTGGTGTACTTTTTAAAAAAGTTTAACAGATGTGTTTGTTGAGCGTCACTTAAGTCAACGTTAGCACCTGTCAGCTTTAATTGTGGGGGATCACAGGATCATTTTAAGTTTTTGTCAGCTAATTTCATCTTCCGGGTTTAAAATAATTTTTGGGGCGGGATCAAAATCTGTGACGTAGCGCGCATCTGCTATTGAAGTGATGTCGGTTTCTCATTATTAATCATAGTAGAGATTTCTTATCCTATAAGAAGAACCTTCTCCTTAATTACTCATGACAGCACATGCTTACCAAAGGCAAGGCAGACCTGCCAAGCTGTGAGACCTAATGGCTGGTTGAGACCACGTCCAAGCATGGCACTCAGTACTTAGCCATTCATTAAGGGTTGTATGTGTTTGTTTTCATAATCCACGGGTTTGTTGCTTGTTTTTCCCCGCGATGCTGTCTGGGCCATTACAGCAAAGCTGTTGGTTTGCATAAAGGATTTTTGTTGGTAGAGCTGTACGAGAATTGGACAATGGCAGACTTTGTTTTTTATCAGTTGAGTTTGTTATCATTCAGACACATCACTCATATACGTGCTGCTGTGTTCGCATATGTTTAAAATACACTAGATTACCGGCGATGCTAATGATTGGCAAGAGAACTGCTGCACTGCAATCCACTGTGTCTGCATTACATTGCATTACTTACTGTTTATTTCTTTGCATTTTAACTTTGTAAACTTTATAATCATGGCTCTCCTCAGGTTTGTGTCTCATTTTGAAAACAGAGATTGTCATTTCTAATTTAACATACCCCTGTGTTTAATTGTTGAGCTACAAAAAAAAAATGAAATTAATTATTGTGAATTAATTAGATTTTTAAAAAAACCTAAATTCTGTTACTCGACAGATAAGCAAATTAAGTCAAAGGCAGGTGCAGCTAGACTAGAATATTCAGCATTGAACTCCAATGTGTTATAAATGGGATTGATTTTGGTTTTATTGTAAGAAGTACATTATAATTTGTAAAAAAAAATATATATATAATAATAATAAAATAAATATAAATACAGTCCCTCCCCTGCCGTCCAAAGCCACGCCTCATGAAATTGCGCATGCCCACATTAAAGATGAAAGAGTCCCACTAGATCATGTCATTTACCAGTTAGAAAACTTTGTGGTACTTTATAATACTACAATTCTGAATGAAAAAACTGTAACATATCTAGCACGTTTTCAGTTGTGTTGCAAGTAAAACTTATAATGTTAATACTTATAATATTAAAATAAATAAAAACTTATAATATTAATAATGTGTAATATTTCATGCATTCAAGGATCGCTGGTCTCTCACTCACGCGATTTGTCCTAAAACGACTACTGTATGCTTAGTGGTGGTCGGTGGCCTGCAGGAATTACACTTATTACTAAGCCACACTTGCATGCTATTTTAGACTGAATATTTAGACTAGCATGGTAAACAATATAGGGAGCGCATCACAGGTTGTCATTGTTTAAAAATGAACCATTGTGAATACTGTATATAACCTCAGTAAACTTCACCTAAGTAAAGCAGGCTAGGCAGAATAGCGCAATTTACTTCTGTTTTGTTGTTAAACTAAATCAAAATCTACATTATCAATGTTGTAAAAGGTCCCTTATGAAACTGAAAATAGTCACATCAATCTATCACTGGAAGATTTCATGGGCTGAACAACACTTCCGTTCCGTTCAACCCATTCATAAAACAAAATCTACATCAGCTTTGTGTGACTAAAATACTTTTAAAACAGAACATTACCTGTCTGAAAGAAATACTTCAACCATGGTGTCGTCCTTTCTCCAGCGTGCAAAAGTAACTAAAATATTGATTCAGGATTTAATGAAGTTTTGATTCAACATTTGTTTCCACCGCTGTCACTCATGTCCACATGATCGTGGTGCTCGTGCATGTGCATTTGCAAATCTGCGTGACCAGAGGTGTGCAGTTGTACAAATTTACATTTGCTAACAGGCAGTTTGGGCTATTTATCAGAATATTGGGAATTATTGGTCCAGCAATTTTTAATTGGATGAACATTTTTTTTCGTCTTATCCCTTTCCCTAAATTTAAAAACAGACCTTTAATGGTTTTGTTAGTAGCATGAAAGTATGACCGAAAGTCAAATGCTTTCATCATTCTTCAGAATATCTTCTTTTGTGTTCAACAGAAAAAAAAGAAACTCTAATAGGGTTTGAAGAAGTGAAGGATTTCCATTTTTGGGTGAACTAGCCCTTTTAATACATTCCATTATTCAGTTCGATTTAATTTAAATAATTGACAATCAAGAAAAAGTTTGAATGTGCAGGAGGGCGAATAAAACTATTTCACGTGCTGGCCAGAAAAATCAATTTGTGAGAGTTTACCGCATCGCACCGTTTCTCTCTCTCGCGGTCTGCATGCTTTGTTTATTGCGACGCTGACACACACATTTCTCCTGCTGTTGGTATGTAAGACAGAAGGTGCCAGTGCCAAACTTCAGCCCTCGGCTCTCAAGTAAGAGACTGAGAGGTCTGGTCCCCCCACGTCTTCATTACCTCGGGTGTCTCTGCTCTGTAGGGCACTTCACCCCGCCGCCCGTGGGTTAAGGTGTACGTGTTAATAAGTTGGTGCAAATGGCTCCGCCATACATGCAAATAGCCGGGGCCCCACCTCAGATATTCTTGATCGGGCGCGCAATCTGTGCTGCGAAGAGCTGCAACAGCGTGGCACGCATGAAACATTTGGAAAATCAGCTTGATTTATTTTTACCATTCGAGCCAACGCCAAGCAACACAGGGGTTTTCGGCACACAATGTTTCACTCCTGCAAGTTATTTATTTATTTTCCACGTGGTATTCGCATATTTTCTGCCTGGAGATTAGGGCCAGTGATATATGAAAGGCTCGAGTGTTGGCCAACGATTGTGCGTAATAGCCTGGGCTTTATTGAGAACATCAATAATACATATGCGTATCAATCCTATTTTTATTTCATAAATGCATTCTGGGCATTGCTTCATAGCTGTGTAAGATGCTTGATCTTAGTGTTCTTGAAGCCACTTTAGGATGTAGTAAGCAGATTTTTTCATTTATATAAACACCAATGTATTTTTTTTATATTGTCTGTTTTTTTTTTGTTTTGTTTTTTGCATATGTAAAAAGAGTTAACATCTCTTTTTAAGTTAAAGGAAATACTTTTATATGGTTAAACAAGGAATTTTATTGTATAATAGAGGAATGCTTATAATATACTGTAGATATTAATTACATTTAAACTGAAATAGAGGCACATTTTATACAGTATTGGCAGGAGACTTTTAAAAATGAATTTTATGTCTAACTGATTTAATTAGTGTGCTTATAAAGCTATTTGAACTAGACTCAGGTGTGTCTTTTAGTGATGATTATTGTGTTGCTCAACATGTACTGTGGATTTTATTTTCTTACCTCAATGACTGTCTTTGATTTGAATCAATTGATTTACTTAGGCAATTCGAATTACATTGCACTTAAGTATAGCATTGGCTGTACTGTATAAAGTTTTACTATCATTTTGGAGCTAAAACATAAAAATCTAATTCCTTTTAATGAATCAGTCAATGTTGTTAGTATTCTAATTCCTTAGTAGTACTGATGAACCTGTGGGTGACAGATTTTTTTAAATGAGTAGTCTAACTTTTTTATAAATTTTGTGATTTTTTTATTTTTTTTTTAGTTATTTTATGAGCATGGAAATCAGGAAGCTAGAATATGCTCTTATGTACAGGTAAAACTACCACAGTGATCACCATTTTCTACACTATTTGTTATTATTTATATCAAAATCTTATGTTATTTTATTTATTTTTGTACTTTCACAAACATTATAAATAAATTTGAAGTATAAAGTTTTAAATTAGTCTGAATCAAAATAGATTTTTTATCTTAATCCTGGAAAGGTTTTGGGAGAAGTTAGAGAAACTCTTTTGTATTAGCAAATGCAAATAGTAACGCATAACTTGTCAAAAGAAATTTATTAAAGGTATAGTTCACCGAAAAGTTCTGCTATCGTTTGCTCACCCTTTACTTATTCAAAAGCTATTTGAATTTAATCTATCTAATCTATAAGTCGATGGGTCAAATCTTCTATTGTGTGCAACAGAGAAAAGAGCTCATTAAGAGCTCACAAGAGGCTTAATAAATGATTAGATGTAGAAATTTTCATTTTTGCATGAACTATCCCTTTAATAAGTATTTAACATGAAAATTTTTTAAAGTAAACGTGGCGTTTTGCTCCATTTAAATTATTATTAACAACATTTTGCTTATTAGTTTGTAATCGCATATACTGCTTTTATGACCTTGTAGATGGCTTGAGGGACACGTAATATTTTATTTGTGAGAATTATGTCACATTACGGTATTTAAGAACTAGTGAAGGTAAAGATATCCAAAGATTTTTTTAAATGCGTAGTAAAAGCACCTAAAAAAGTTTATTTGTATAGTGCTTTGTTCACTATAATTAGCACTTCAAAACAGCTTCACAAAATGTGCTCATTCTTTCATTACAATCCAAATCAGACAGAGTTACGGTGTTGAATATACAGTGGATAGTAGGGCTGTGGCGATAAACGATATTATATTGAATCGCAATAAAATGTATGTAAATACCAATGATAAGCACTGCACTTTTTACTCTACAATGATCTAAGAGCAAATCACACAGCAGAAATGTGCAACAAAGGGAATCGAAAAGTGTGTTGATTTTAGAGATGTACCGAAATTTCCGTCAACAGAAAATTATCAGCTGAAAATATGTTGTGCCATGCAATGGATCCTCAAATTTTTGTGGCTTCGTTCATTGTTGGGGTGCTCTTTTAAATTTGGAAGCATTCACTTATGAAGAGATTGCACACTTGCCCCATCACCCAGCCCTAGTGGACAGTATACACAGTTTACCTGTAGTTGTACAGAATATAGTGTACTTAAAAAAAAAAGTGACATCAATGTATATAATAGATTTTAAACAAGGGATCTGATCAACAAATTAATTAAGACTAGCTTGTGTATTGCTTTAGGCTTTGTGCTGTCTTCTAAGTCTTCGTAGGGTTGGCAACATCTCTCCAAATCCTTGTATTCTTGTTGGCATGGTAAAGTTGTCATCATCTCTTCAAGTACAAAACATATACTTGGTCTATCCCTGGTTATCTACTCCAATAGAGAATAGTTTTGGACCATCAATAAGCAAAACCCCGGCTCCATATCTGATAATTTGTCCAGAATTTCACCTGCTCCAAGTCCCCGCTCGCATGAGCTCCTCGAACATTCACTCGTTTGCTCAGCTCAAACACACACACACACACACACACACACACACACACACACATCTGCCAGCGAGTGTCTTTACTAATTATCACTAGCTCTCACCAACACGCACAGAAGCAAACGCGCTCCTGTTCCTTCAAGGAGTGTTGTAGCGTATACGCAGATGTGTGCCTAAATCTACAGGCTTCTGTCAGCCATATGGCGGCATAAAGAAAGATGGTAGCGGCGTGTGGATGTGCGCGGAGGGGAGCGTGGATGGAGAGCCATGTGTAGCGGTGGCTGGAGCGCTGCTGAAAAGGCTGGAGGAGATGGTGCAATGGAACAAATGTCCGCCTGCGCCGGGGCCGAGAACAGCCGCGCTGCTGCCGGGAAGATGGCTGGGCCTCGGGCGAGGGCTGCTTCATCTGGTTCCCTGCCACCCACCCCCGCTACACACCCCATCATTCTCTTACACACACACCAACGCGCTTTTAAGACTGTGTGTGTCTGTTTGTGAGGGGGAAAAAAGGCATGCCACTTCTCCCAAAGCAAGAAAGCTTAGTAAACTTTTCACTTGCAAATGAAGCTGGCACAGAGTAAAGGAGATGGCATGGGTGATCTGCATGATACCAGACATTGTTTCTTTAGCATCCGCGTGCTGATCATTGTCTTTTTTTTTGGTGGGGAGTCAGATGTACCTTTAGCAGTTTTGAAGCAAATGATTTTTTGGACCGAAAGGTAATTTAGATTTTTGTTCAAATCAAATAAAATCAAGCCTATAATAGTATAACACTGCTGTGCTGTGAATCATTTTTTAGGTTTTTTTAAACAAGTTATTGGTATTTGGGGGATATTTTGGGCCTCACTATCAGGTGGAACAGTACCATAAGTAAGAAATGTTAACGCTCTTTTCTCATTTCAACGCTGGAGTTTTTGCAGACAGTCTAGTTTATTATTATTGCGTTTCTTGTGGCATTATTTAATATAAGTAATCACAACATATTACAGGGTTAAATATGGATTTCACCTCCTGACTCAATAGACCAAAGACTGTAATATTGAGGTTTTAAATGCCACAGTGCTGGTCACAAGATGTTTTGTCAACTTTTTTTCTGTTCTGAAGTCTGTTCTGTTCAATTTGCTTCATTTATTTGACCAAAGATACAGTGAAAACAGTGATGTCATGAAAAAATATTTCAGAAAAAAATACAATGTGGGACAAAGTTAATGTACAGTGTATTAACAGATCAAACTCTAACAAACCACAAACAACACGTTTATTTTAAATTGTAAATGTTAATACTACATTTTATCAGCTTTATTCTAGTCTCCAGTGTCATATGAACTTTCAAAAAGCATTCTAATATGCTGATTTGATCCTCTATTATGATCAGTTGTATTGGGATAATAATATGTAAATGTATAACAATCACTCTTTAAATTAAAAAAATCTATTAAATAATAACAATTGTTCTTACCATCATATTTAAGCAGCATGCCACTTTTCTTTTTTTTCTAAGAAAAAAAGCTTAGTAAAAATTTCACTTGCAAATTAAGTTGGCAAGGAGTGAAGGAGATGGCATGGGTGATGTGCATGATGCCATCACTGTTTCTGACCATTGTCTTCTCTGTACTTTCATTACTTTTTAATCCTTTTAAACACTTTTTTTTAATCATTTATTATTATTATTATTATTATTGTTATTATTATTTATTTATGTTTTAATTTTAAATGTAGGTAACTTCAGTTCATCAGATCAAGCTAGTTTGTTATGGTCTTATCTATAGTAAAAGTGGTTCAAGTTGCATTGGTTTTTAATGGCCAAAAGGTTAAATGTAAACTTGGCTTCCTGACTCAATAGATCAAAGACTGTAATATTGCATTTGAAGCATATTTTAAAATACCTGATAAAATGTTTGGAAACCCTAAGATTTGTTTATGTTTTTAAAAGTAGTTTGTTTTCTTCATGTTTCAAACTAGTCTGTAAGTTTGTAAGTTGATCAATACAATGTCTTCTTCATGAATAGAAGTATTTTGATTCATCAAGGAATTATTTAAACTAAATTACTTTATAGACAAAACAAAGTAATATGGTAATATGTCATTCCATTAAATAAAGTTGTTTTCAACATTTGGATTTCTGGTAGATCATGTGACCCTGAAGATGTAATCATTTAATTTAATTTAATTTTTTTAACTTTATCACGGTAATAAGTTATATTTTAAAATAAGTTCACTTAGATGACAAGTATTTAAACTCAAATGATCTTAATCTTTCCAAACATTTATTAATTTAGCTGGCACTTTTATTTGAAGCAACGTTCAAAGTGGAAAACAACAAGCAATTGATTATAAAGAGGCACATAAACACAAAAATTAAAATAAAAAAGTAAATAAAAAGATTAGTTCTTACCATCATATTAACGCAGCAGGCCACTTTCTCCCAAAAGAAGCAAGCTTAGTAAACATTTTACTTGCAAATTAAGTTGATAATGAGAAAAGGAGATGGCATGGGTGATGTGCATGATGCCGTCACTCTGATCATTTCTGATCATTGTCTTCTCTGTACTTTGAGTACTTTTTAATCTTTTTAAACATTTTTTTAAATTTAGTCTTCTGTTCATCAGATCAAGCTAGTCTGTTATGGTTTTATCTATAGTAATAGTGCTTCAAGTTGCATTGATTAATAATGGCCAAGTAATTACAACAGATCAGAAGGTTAAATGTGAACTTTGCTTCCCGACTCAATAGATCAAAGACTGTAATATTGCATTTGGAGCATATTTTAAAATACCTGATGAAGTGGAAACCCTGAGATTTGTTAATGTTTTAAATTACGTTTTCTTAACCAAAACTACCTTTATTTGATCAAAAAAACAATAAAACTATTAATGCTTTGAAATGTGATTTAAAATGTAAAGTATACCAGGTAAAGATATTTAATCATGCTGATCTTATCACAATTCTGAAAAAAATTGAAGTCCTTTGGATTTTGTAAAAATAATTTATTTTTGTTAATTAAATATATTTTTATTTAGTGATTTTTAATCTTCTGTTTAGTTTTATCAAATGATTCTCTATGTCTAAAAGTAGCCTAAATAAATCACACTTAATCCAGCTTTATAAGTTTTAGCAGCTAGGGGGCAGCAGGGAGCCTCTCCACCCTAATTTTGCTCTTTCCCGTCCCCGTCCTGAGCCAGCTGGCCCACACTGCCAGGGGCGAGAGCTCCATGGCCTGCTGACAGAGCCTTGTGGAGCAGTGCTCTGCTGCTCCTGCTCGCCGGTGCTGGGCACATCCCAAGGCATGCAAACTGTAAAACACTGCGCGGTGCATCCAAGCGATCCCTATCCAGCGCTGAGACCTCATTTATAACATCAGAAAGTGCTCACTTAGCTCCTTTCACAGCCTCTCTGTGTCACTTTTGATGGCGATATACAAGCTTTATGGCGTTTATAGCGAATATACATCACATATGTTGTGTAGCTGAGTCTAAATATTTGCAGATTCTTGACCGTTGGGTGTAGTCTAGATTTGTAACTTTTTTGCTGTTAAAGGGGTCATTAATTTAAAAATGTTAATTGTTATTTTGTTCACACTTTTTTCTATAGAACATTAAATAATGTTATCACACTTTACAATAATTGTTAATGTTAGTTATTTTATTTTCAAACTTGAACTAATAAACATTACTTGTACAGCATTTAATAATAATTTAACATTTACTAAAGCTTTGTTAAAATCCAAATTCATGCTTGTTAACATTAGTTAATGCACTAATGATCTTAATTAACATGAGCTAAAAATTAACAATTTTATTTCATTAACTAACATTTATGATTTGATAAAAGTATTTTTAATTGTTTGTTCATGTTAGTAAATACATGAACTAATATTAACTAATGTAACCTTCTTTGTAAAATGTGACCAAAAATGTTTAGCTCAAACTGTGGACCTTGTGGTTGATAAATGCAAGTATGGCGTTATTTTATGAGTAATAAAACAAAAACAAAGGAAAAACAAAACAAAAAACAGGCCAAACAGAATCAATACCAAGACTCCTGATGATACATTGAGGTTTTATTGCGTGAAACTAACAGTTTGTGCAGAGAATCGAATTTTATTTACAACATTGTTATCATTAATCCACAGCCTTTACAAATAATGTGCATAATTCATCCATTCATTAATTTTCCTTCTGCTTAGTCTCTATTTCAGAGGTTGCCACAGCACAATGAACTGCCAGCATAAATAATTATCAATTATTTCTAATTAATATCATTCAGTGTCACGCTAAAGGTGATCCTTTACTTTTTTTGCTTCCAAACCCTATTTATTTATAATAAGCGAACCTTTAAATACCAAGGACATAATTTAGATTAAAGTATGGAGCTAAAATTTAAGAAAACACGTGGAATTACAGAAAACGTCAGCAAATTGAAAAAAGATCTTCATTCGTTTGACAGCACACATGCTGCAAATCCTCACAACACAAACACATTTTTAAAAATCATGCTGCATTTTCTCACAATGCAGACAATTTACGAAAGTGCTTTCGAAAACACTTTTAAATAACTTGGAATAGAAGAGAAATGTTTTAAAGGGACCCTAAAACATGACTGACCCAGCTATTTACGTAATGTTTATATAGACTAATAAAATGCAAAAGACAAGGGAATCAGGATGTTAAAATAAACAAATAAAAAACTCACCTTTCAAAGGCTTACCCAGTTCAGTTGATGTCAGCTCTAATACACTGTAAAAAAATTGGAAAGTAAAAATATTGACTCTTTTTTTTCTTTTGCAATCTTTCCTTGTTTGCTTTCTTATTGTAAACTTGCTTTATTATTATTTAAAAATATATTTTTTTATTTGTTTATTCATGAATTTTATTTATTTTATTTTGAGGGAATATAAGAAAACTAAAACAGTCTGTAATTTTTCCTGTTACTACTATGTATGGTCTTGTTAAACGTCAATAAAAAAAAGAAAATACAAAGATCACCTACAATTTCACTATGTAATAGTCACGGCACAGTGGTATCCATCACAATTTTGGGTCCACTTGAAACATTTCCATTGTGTTCTGTTCTTTTTGCAATTGTTGTGAGAAAATTCTGCACTTTTTCGTAAATTGTTTGTGTTGCTAGAAAATGTAGCGTGTTTTATTAATGTGTTTGCATTGTGGGAAAACATAGGGTGTTTTATGTTATGTCTATGCATTGTGAGTATTTGCAGCATGTGTAATCTTTTCATAAGATCTTTAATAATTTGCTGGTGTTTTTTTTTTTGTAATTGCATGTTTTTATTAAACTGCAGCAGGTTAAGCTCTCTCGTCCACCATGTTAAAGTGTCAAAATAAAAATCTGAACTGCAATCCTTAAAAATACTGGAAATAAAGTAGTCATGCATGCTATTCCTGAGAGATAGATTTACTGCATACAGATTTAATTAAGTTACTTTAATTTAAATTATAATTATTTAAAATGCATACTATGCAAAAAATAGTTTAATTTTCTAAAGAAATGTATTGAAATAATAATAAAATAGTTAAGTTAAAAAATGTTATTATTAATTGACAATGTCAGTGTTTTACTATATATAATTACATGAATATTAATTAGATATTTTATTCTTTTGCTCATTTAGATGAAAAAAAAAGCTTAAAATGAGCACATAATTCAAACTCTTAAACAGATGAATGAGAGATCATGATAGTCACTGGTTAGTTTGACAGGTTAGTTGTGTGATTTGCAAGGCCTGCGGTCAGTGTAGTGTTTGTGTCTGTGTGTTTTTGGCAGAACAGGAGGGTTTAGGGAAGAGTGAGTGAGGGACTGAACTGACTGCGTCTTCAATGACAGGCAAGCCAAGACAGATTGCATATATTCTATACTGCTTATCCTTCCTCCAAGCCCCGCACACCCCTTCTAGCCACTATCCCCAGCATGCTGCTGATGGGAGCTTGGTAAATTCACTGGATTTAGTGATTTGTCGTTCCATTTGTTGAGATCTTTCTCCTATTGGTTTGTTTGTGCATTGAAGGAACTAAACCTGCCTCATTTGTTCTGATATGCTGGACTAAGTAAGCGTTATTGTTGCTGTTTTTTAGAAGCTCTCTTCTAATTAGAATATCCTAAAAGAGATAAATGGTTTTATTTGTGTAGCTGCACAGTTTGGAAACCAATTTCACACATAGACTTAGCAAAAGAAATGGCTGCCAGGGATTTTTTTCCTGGAATTTAAATGGTGTTAATTCACATTTATGTTATTTATTTGTTTGTTTGTCGTCCAATGTTCGTATTTGTGTCTCCATTTAAACTTTAAATTAAATAGGCAAACGTGGTTTTATGCATGCAAAGCAAATTAAATACATGTGTATAATTTAATGTTTCAAATAACTTTTGAGAAAATTAATAAATATGTCTTTAAAATATGCAGATGTGGCTACTGAGAATGCATGAGAGAATGAACGGGACCACACGCAGTGCTGCAGTACTGCGTGGCACAGCACAAAATGGTCTATCACAAGAAAGACCTTACCAGCAGGGGGCAGTTATTTAACAGTGATCATACTAAACTGATATACTGTAGCAGTCGTGCGCTCCACTCAGTCGCTAACCGATCAAAGCAAGCGCTCCGTTAACATTGCACTTACGCTCACCGGTAAACCAATACCACTCAGATCCCTCCCCAACATAAAATGTCTCTAGTAGGCTTACTCTAATTTTCTTTCTAGATAAAAAATTATAACTAACTGTCTAAAATTAAAGCACGTCAATAAAATTTTGTTTCAAAGCGGCATTCTTTCTTGTGCTTAAGTTTCTCGTGCAAAGATATTTTATACTATAAAAGCCTATGAATGGATGAAATAATGTTCCACTGTCATTAAGTTTAACATTTATACAATTGAAGACAAACTTATAAGCCTTTGAAATATGTATTTATTTTTAAATGGTTGCCAAGTGCTGTTTTCAACACATTTTTAAACCTAATAGTTTTAATAACTATTTTCTAATGACTTTTTTTAGTATTTGCCGTGATGACGGTACATTATATTTTATTAGTAATTTTGCAAGATACTAGTATTTAGATTAAAGTGCAACAGAATGATGGCCAATTGAACAAACAAAAAATCTTAGGGGGCTAATAATATTGATCTTATTGTAAAAATATATATTTTTAGTTACTTTCTTTATAAGATAAATATAATAGGACAAAACCATGAAAAAATGTCCTTGCTCTGTTAAACATCACTAACATCAACTGTGTTTATGCAAAGATACAACATACTTATTCTGGTTTATTCTTTACGGTTTAAAATAAAAGAATAAGTGATCCAGCTACCTATAGGATTTTAAATGTTTACAAACTTCTTTGCTGACTAATGGGGAAACTAGTCATATCAAAATCAAAGTCAGCTTTATTGTCAATTCAACCACATCGAAATTGAGTTACTTTTAGACCCTAGGTGCCTAACATATGATATTAGTACAAAAAGTAGAATTTTAAAAAGAAATGACAATAAATGCAATTACACATATAATGTAATTTAAAAATATAAGCAAAAATAAACATTTGCTAACAATATAATTACACTTAAGGGCACATGGCAAGGAGTGCAAACCAGAGTTAGTATACTGCAAAAAGTACTATATAATGCAAAACAGTTTATAGTGCAAAATGCTTGTAAATATGGAATAGTGACAGTGTCTTCATAATATACAGGGAGGTAGTATGAGGTAGCAGTCCAATGTTACACAGTGACCAATGCATGTACAGTTGAAGTCAGAATTATTAGCCCCTCTGTTTATTTTTCCCCCAATTTCTGTTTAACGAAGAGAATATTGTTTCAACACATTTCTTAACACAATCATTTTAATAACTAATTTCTAATAGCTTTTTTTTAAATTTGTCATGATGAAAGTAAATATTTTACTAGATATTATTGAAGACACTTCTATGCTCCTTAAAGTGACATTTAAAGGCTTAACTAGGTTAATTAGCTTAACCAAGCAAGTTAGGGTAACTAGGCAAGTTATTGTATTATGATGGTTTGTTCTGTAGACTATCGAAAAAAATATAGCTTAAAGGGACTAATAATTTCGACCCTAAAATTGTTTTAGACAATTTAAAAATGCTTTTATTCTAGCCGAAATAATTACAAATCAGACTTTCTCCAGAAAAAAAATTATTTTCAGACACACTGTAAAAATGTCCTTGCTCTGTTAAACATCATTTGAGAAATATAAAAAAATTAAAAAAAATAATTTAAAGGGGCCTAATAATTCTGACTTCAACTGTATATAAAGTTAGTGGCAAAGTATAGTGGCAAAGTCTTTTCATGTGTCATCTAAGGATTCTTCTTCTGAAAATGACTGATTTATTATTATTATTATTATTATTATTGGCATATTATTACACTAAATGACACGTTAGTGATTGTCTTCTGTAGATTTACATGATACATGTAAAGCAAGCAGTTTTGTCCTTAAAACCCCGTTTTTGTTTGTGGTATAGATTAAGATAGTTTAAATTTTTTAGGTTTTAGGTTTAATTGTTTGCAAGAGCTACGATTGTATTATACTCTATACTCATATACTCTGTGAACCTTGCCAATTTATTTTGCCAATGCTAAACAGATGCTAAGCACTGAACATCGCTCAGAAAAATCACACACCCTGAGGCCACAGCAGGCCAGACTAGCAGAGGAACTTCAGTCCAGTCCATCAGCATTGAGACTCGCTGTACAGGTGGCAGCACTGCAGGCCACTCACACTGTTTATTATACTAACACACAGAGCGCATCGTCACCCGCAGACCATTCCAGAACAGCTACTATATTTATAATCATTCATACTCGCGTTTTAAATAATGCCTGACAGGATTTTTGGATGACAAGAAAAAGTGTGTGTGCGTGTGTGCGTGTGTACGTGCGTGCGTGCGTGTGTGCGTGCGTGCGTGCGTGCGTGTCTTTTGGAGAAATTAAGAGACTTGAAAGTTCTCGGTTTCTGTGGATTTAAAAGTTATGGGTTTGAGTAAAATGTTAATATTTGATTCATTCGATAACTCTGATAACCTTTCTTACAAATTTTAAATAAAATTGCATCTATTATTTATTTTCAAATAAGTTATTACTGTATATATAAACATACACTGTAAAACCCAACAGTCAAATTTTTTAAATGAAATGAGTGTAGTTAACTCAAAATTGACAAAGTTAGTTCTACTCGTTTGAAAACAGTTTTGAACTCAGTATTAAAGCTAATGCCTCATTGCTTCAACTTAAATTAATTAAGTTCACAATACACATAGATTAGTTTTTTTTTTTTTTTTTTTTACAATCGGTTTCCTCAAACGGTTTGAGCTGTCTTAACTTATTGAGTTTTACAGTACTTGTTGGTTTGAGTTCTCTTCATTTATTGGGTTTAACTGTGCTCAAATTGCTTCATTTACTCAAATAGATTAAGTTCACAGTACTTATAAGGATTCGTTTTTGAACTCAAATGGTTTGTTTTAATCGGTTTCCTCAAATGGTTCGAGTTACCATAACTTATTGGATTTTACAGTGTTGTTAACCTGCAGTTATATATTGTAATATATAGAGGATGTCTATGTTTAGACGGTCAATAAAGAGCATTGTAAAACATTGGTATTTTGTTGTCTAAAATTAATAATGAAGCATGTCTGAAAACACATTCTTTTCGTTCTTTTATGCAAAAAATTGTTTACAGAATAAAACATACTACATTTTACTCAACTATAAATCATAAATTTAGAGACATTGAGAATTATAAAGTGTTTGTTTCTTTTTATAACAGACATTTTGTTTGCTCTGAGTGAAAGGTAGTTGTTCAGGAGAGGATTAAAGAAGAATTAACCACATTTTATATCACTGCAATGATCTACACTCCTTCTTTTAGCTAGCAACACACATTTTTTTTGTAAAAAAAACAAACAACATTAATAAATAATTAATGTGTTTACGCAACAAGGATGCATTGCATATTAGTGACAGTAAATAAATTTTATGCAAAAGAAAAAGCATCTAAACTTTAAAATGATCAAATATTTGTGGAAAAAAAAAATTAGTTTTAATATGGAATGCAACTGTTTTAACCATTGATAATTATGTGTGTATATATAGTCATACATAAGTCATCCATGCTTATATTTCAAATAAAAAAAAAAACAGTTACAATTTGTATGCTTTATATAATATCAATTTTAGGGATGTGCGATATCACTGGTTTCCAATCCGATACCAAATAAAATGAAGGTGAGTATCGGCGATACCGATCCAATGCTGATGCTGCCCAAAAAAGACTGTTTGGAAAATTAAAGTAACAAGTACTTAGCTTTCACTTCATACTGAATACGAGACATATTACAGGTTATTCTTGTTTATTGATGAAGAATTATACAAAAAAGAGCCAACTTACATATTTGTTGAAAGCATCTGAGCATGTATATCTTAAAACGCCTGCCTGAACATCTTAACAAACATTTATACTTTTTGTTTTAGTGACATGTTAATATAGTCCCATTGAAGATATTGAACTTTTTTGTTTTATCATTGTCACAAAAAACCCAAGCCCCCAAAATATAGCCACATCTGTCATTTTCTCCCTCTGTACCTGGATAGTGCCTACCTGCTGCACCTAAGGACTCTGAAAGCGATGTCTGTCTCACCCTAGCAGCACCTGTGCCTCTCCTTTCCTCCTCTTCTGACTGCCTAGTCATGGCATAGTCATATTCTGTCTATATGTAGGTGTTTGATTAGGTTTGTGGTATTACCACAGTACCTCACTGTTTTGTTACACACGTCACAAACTGCATCATTTGAGTTTATGGAGCTAAAGTAGCTCCACACATAACTTCGCTTGCGGTCACCCATATCTAGTGACAGCGTGACTGAACAACATGTGCCAGACCAGTAGACTAGCTAGCGTGATCTGCAGTTGTACAGTGCCATTTTACGCACATGACTTGGCAGGTGGAAGAACAAGTAGTTCCGACTAAGTTGGCATCATTCAGAGAAACTAGGGTAATTGTGATTACTTTCCACTGTATTTCTATTTCCAATAAACAACATATTTGCTCCAAATTACTGACATATTGATGTTTTGATAAGATAATCGATTCTAGAACATACATACAACGCTGGCATCGGAGATATCAATATTTTAGTATCGATTCACACTTCACTAATCAATATTAGATGAATGCAGACTTAAGTTAAGAGAAACTTGTAATGTGGGGTGGGCGGGGAGGGTTTAATCAATTTTGTTTAATCAATCAGCTTACTGACAAGTTTTTCTAAATAGTATGTAATGCATTTTTAGAAAAAAATAAATAGTTCGCATCACCTTCTTATTGTACACCTGGAAGTTGTAATACAGTGTGGTGTTATTGTTATATATTTTTTAATATTTGCATTAAATGTATTCTCATGATTAGCATGCAAACATTTCCTTAAAAACAATATATCCAAAAATCTCTAACTGACCTCCATCTTACTTCGCTTTTGAGATGTGTAAAGTGTGTGAAAGTGTCATCAGCGGTGGGGTTATGGGTGTCTGTGCGGCTCTGGCTTCAGTTAGCCTGAGAGCCAGCAGATGGTGTTCTTTCTCCAGGGTCAGCGGGGAAGCTCTTCTCCAGCTCTCGGTCGCGGGCAGAGGCAGCAGTGTCCAGGCCGGGCCAGCTCAGCCCAGCTCCATGCACTAAGCTGTATTAAAAACCTAATTAAGTTGCGTGCCAGTAAATGGAGGGAGGTTATTGGATTTGCAGCCTTAGCTGCTGGACGGCCTTCTAATTTAATCAGACTCCCGTTGTGTGTCCAGCTTCAGAGATAACTACAGGAGTTTTCTCTCTTTTTGTATTCTTGGGGACAGTTTATGGGAGTCAGATACAAACTAGCACAGGCCAGAACAAGGGCACAAGTCATGTGTACTGGACGGATTTGAGACTTTTTCTCTGCGTGTCTGTACAGAATGTAAATAAGGGGGAGATTTAGAGGCGTTTGACATTTGCTGATTAAGGGCCGTGTGATTGTGTAATAGGTTAATAATGCAGCATGTCTGTCTCCAGAGGTGCAAAGGTGCTGCAGATGGCATGTGTGTGTGAGGTGAAGGAATTAACTGCTGAATTACACAATGCCTAAAGAGCTTCACTCAGTCATGTCTGACGTTATATTGATACTGATTCTAATGGATGGAACAAGCTCATTTAGCCCACTGAAACTAACAAAGAGGAAGGAATAGAGCAGGAATTATTCCATGATTTCTTCTGTAATCCTTTTATTTGGTGACTTCTTGAAAAATAGTCTAATATTAGAATCATAAGCTGCAGATGATATTATGATGAGTTTGATGGCTAAAGTTTGAGCACTGGTCATTTTAATTACATTTTTAAAAAGCCTTCAGTGTCACATGATCTTTCAGAAATCATTTAAATAGTCATTTTTTATGAACAGTATAAGAAAAACTTCAGTATTAATGAGAAAACCAGTTACGGCTATATATTATTTACATAGTTTGATTAAAAAATTTCAACAGCATTGCTCAGCATAAATGTGTACACCCCTCATAGATCTCTCTTTTAAATGAATATTTTCTGTAAGATGCCTTACAATAACATATTTCTGTATACACATTACTACGATTAGTCAGTACCAAACCCACAATTGGTAGTAATGTAACACTTAGAACACCCAAATTAATATATTGGGGAAATATATTAAATACAAGTTTATTAAAGGCAAAAAAATCCAAAGAAACTTAAAAAGAAGGTTGTAATTTTCATTCATTTATTCATTTTTTTTTCGGCTTAGTTCGTTTATTAATCTGGGGTCGCCACAGCGTAATGAACCACCAACTCATCCAGCATAATTTATGCAGCAGATGCCCTTCTAGTCGCAACCCATCTCTGGGAAACATCCACACACACTCATACACTAGGGACATTTTAGCCTACCCAATTCACCTGTACCACATGTCTTTGGACTGTGGGGGAAACTCGAGCACCCGGAGGAAACCCACGCGAACACAGGTAGAACATGCAAAGAGAACATACAAACTCCACACAGAAACGCCAACTGACCCAGCAGAGGCTCGAACCAGCGACCTTCTTGCTGTGAGGCAGCAGCACTACCTACTGCGCCACTGCGTTGCCCAGGTTGTAATTTTGTAGTTTGTAATTTTTTTAATTACTCTTTGAATTTGAATATATTATCTTTCTATTCCTAAGGATGTTAGGTAACCAAACTCTTATTTTAATAGATATAATGGGTATTTCATAAACTCTGAATTATTTGTTATATTCACTAAGAAATGTTCACTAAGAAATATTCATTATTTTCAAAAGTGGTGTACTTATTTATGCTAAGCGTTAAAGATTTAAATTTTTAGTCCAGATTTTTCATTTCGTTGCACCTTTACTAGTGCTTAATTTATAAATGAATAATTTCTGGAACAAAACTAGAAAATAAAGGTTATCGTAAACAACCTCCGCCACACAATCTCAGTTTGCCCAAAACATGACATCATGGAACGATGATAGCACAAAAAGAGATTCTTTTCTGAACGGTCTTTAACTATTTTGTGCAGTATAACGTTATGCGTCAACAATAGGTAAAAAACAAACAATAGCTACAAGCATAAATCGAATGAAACATCAACTAACACCACTGACATTCAGTTCACTTCACTATTCGCCTGTGCCAGGCGAATATGACTCACTCAGTCCAATCTTCAAGAAGAGCCCACAGTTTCTTCTTCCGTCATGTTGTCTGGCTGATTTGAGATCATTTTGCTTTTGTTTCCCGCTTTCCTGATCCATTCGTGCAATGTTATCTCAAGATCTCTTTTGATCAGGCTTAATATCAAATTAACTTGAGGGTAACAATAAAGCTTGACTGCCTCTGGCATTTATGGCAAATATTATTTATATAGGCCACTATGCCATTATTTATTTTCGCTGGTCACTGTGTGCGAAACAATAATCACCAACCAACGAGAGTGATTGTAAACATAAGAAAGCCGATTGATCGAAAGTGACTACCTTTAAGTATGTGCGCACTCACACTATCCACTCAGCTTTGCTCGCTGTTTTTGAATCGGACTCATTCAAATTCTCTCTCTCTCACAGATAAAAACACACATACATGCAGGTATTCACCGTGCAAAAGTTAATGCAGGATCAATTAAAATACATCGAAGTGCAAAACAGGAATATCTAACATTTTCCAGAACAGGTTCTGGCAAGATCCAACTCAAATTAAGCACTGATTTTTGTGCTCAAATTATTGACACATTTGGTCTCTGGGCGGGGCCTTTGATGTGATGTAGAGCTATTCGCTTGTTAAGTCATGACTTACTGGATCCAATCGGCTGCTCATTTGAATAAAAAATAATCTTTTATGATTTTTTAGTCATGTCACGCATTAAAGTGAATTTCTTTAAAATATAAATTATAGTGTACACTACAGTCTCTGGCATTAGACACTAATAATTAACTATTTATTAAGCAAATCAATCTTTTTCTGGCCATGTGATACCTAAATGCATGGATAAAATTCAGATCATGTTTTTTAAAAATAATACAGCGCATTGTAAGTGTTTGTTAGCACTATTTAATGGTCCTCAACATATAGTCTGATCTGACCTGGAAGTTGCGTCATGCGATGCCGATTTAATAAGCGGATTAATCAAAGTCTTGCTCTGAAGGTGGAGTACAGTACTGTATATGCAAATAATGTACATGCTTTCAGGATTTAACATGCAACTTCATGTACAAATGATAATTGGAATAAAGTTTGAATAAATAAAAGCTTTGTCCATTATTAGGACATTTTAAGCTTTAAAATGTGTTTCAATGCTACAAATATCTTATAAGACAACATACCAAGTTCAAGTTCTCAATTCATGACCTCGTTAACGATTTACATTTGGTGTAAGATCATGTCTTATGAATTTAGATGTTATAATGGTTTATACTTGTTTGCTTGGAATGTAAAATGAGCTAATTATAATTATTTAATTCCTTTTTTAACTAATATTAATCAGACTCCAACAATAAAACCTGTGTTTTGTGTGGAAATTAAAACCTTGTGTCAGAAAAACAGATGGCACGCTAACAGAGCTTTAGCTGCTTTACACATAATGCGCATGTTATTACAGCTCACTTCTTAAGTTGCTCGTATTCTTCTATTTGTTGTTGATATCTTGTTTTGGTAAACAATAGCAGATGAATTAGTAAAGGATAGTGGATGAAGGTTTGGATGTGTGCGCTGATACAGAAGAACATTTGGAGCCGAGCAGTGTGTGTGGAGGAGGTTATGGCCAGTGTCACAGTGCTGCCAGACTCTGGAGGTGGGCAACAGTAGTGGCGCCAGCTCCCCACACAGCAGGGCCTGAGCACGGGACAGGATGCCCACCACAGCCCTGAGATCAGCCCTGTCCAGATCACACCGGGAAACAAGCGCAATGAAAGAGCGCAAGACAAAAGAACAACAGCGCTCGAGACGGTCAAAGACACTGAGGCCGGAGGACAGGAACAAGCTGTCTAGTGCACGCAGATCAAGTCCTCTGCTGCCCAAAAAGCCAGGATTTAAGGAATCAGAGGAGAACGACATTTGTGAAAGACAGATACAAACCTACTGACTTACCAGAGATTGGCAGGCCAGAAAGAGTTCTGATGGTTATGGACAGGGGCCATTTTTCTGTCTGTTTTCACCACTGTAGAAATCCTGAACAGTAGCTCTTGGACTTTTTGAAAAATGTTTATTTAATGTTGGTCCGCATTTGTACATATATCTAAATGTATGTATGCTTCTGCTTCGACTTTATAAGTATGACATTTTAGATAGTTGTCTTTTGACCTTTGTCTTTTATTTCATTATATTTATTTTGCAACCATATTTAACCGTTTAATTGTCAACACACATGCGCATGAGGTACTATAAATTGGACTGTTCAACAACATACTGATTGTTCAGTTGATGAAACATATGTTTTTTGTATTACTGAAAGATTTTTAACCATTCTAAACTAAACAGCTCCATAGACATTAGCTCTGTTGCATCCAGCTTTTTGCATCCATGCAGATTTTGGAATATTGCGCTAAAAATGTTTAATGGAAATGCCAAGATGAGCTTGAATTTTGGAAAAATGCCTATATATTAAAGGACACCTATGGTGAAAATCAGAATTTGTAAGCTGTTTGGACAGAACTGTGTGTAGGTATAGTGTGTTCGCTGTCATATTGGAGTGATAAAAACACAATAAGATTTTATTCTATTTTTCTTTTAATTTCCTGACGTTAAACTAGGATCCAAATCCCTCCCATTTTTAAGGGCCCACCGTAATGTGACATAGGAGTGTGATTTCCCCTCCCACCAATTTGATTGACAGCTGCGTGTATATAATGTCACCATAGTGACGCAGATAATCAAATCAGCTGGGATTGAAAGATCTGTTCAGCTTGCTGTGATCATCAATCATCAAATGTGATCAAGAATCAGTTTAAAACGTTTTTAAAACAGTGCATGTTTGTAATGAATTACAGGGATTTTTACTTTCTTTATCACCACAGCCACATGTCAGTACAATTATAAAAGTAGATGCTTCAATCCCGGTTTGTGGACATTAAATTAGGTTTTTTTTGTAACATGATACGTAGATATCCATACAGCAGTGGATATTAACGTGTATCCTGTCATATTTTGCAAGTTCAAAGTTAAAAGCTCAAAGTGTGTGTGCGTCTGTGTGAACTTTGTATCGACATTGTGTGTGACTCATTGAAAGGCTTGAATAAACTCCACAACAAATACATAAAATAATCATTGGTAAAGTTCTTACTGTAGTATTTTTCACACAGGTTGTGTGAGATCTGCTTCCTTTATGTCTGTCACTGTGCTGTTTATCTGACACAGCCGAGGCAGAGATTGTGTTCAATGTTGTGTTCTGATTGTGATTGTGTTCTAAAACGTGTAATAGATAATCTGACTGGTGTTTTTAGCTAAAACTTTAAAGACACTTTAAGGAGTCACAAAAGCCTTCTCTTAAATCTTGAAAAAGGACTAATATAAGTGCCCTTTAACCTTTTTATGCATCTGCATCAAAGAGTCATGTGATTTTACATGTGAACAGATCATACAGATTAAGAGATAACAAAGTTTGGTGTGATAGTACAGCATTTATTGTACAAACCAGCAGACTGACCATATTGTAAAATATCTGAATTGTTATTTTGGACATTCTAAAATTCCTCAGACAACTTGTGTTATCAAAGTGGTTTATTGGCGTCAATAGCCCTAATGGTTAATTACACCGATATGTAGCACCATGGTGCTCACGTCGAGCTGAGTTTGTTCCTATCTTGGGGTCATTTGCCAACCCTTCCCGTCTCTCTGCTCCCAATACTTTCCTGTTTGTTAACTCGACTGTCCTATCCAAATTAAAGGTGAAAATTCAAAAAAATAATTACAAAAGAAGTAGTTCGAGATTATTACCTCCTGAACTGTCTGCGCTTCAAAAGAGTGGTCTCGCACATACAAACAGTCACTGCTCGTTCATTGCATTTTGTCTATTGAGGTGCAAGTAATTTCGAACCAGCGACCATCTTGCTGTGAGGCGAACGTGCTACCCACTGCGCCACCGTGCAGCCCCGCAAGTAATTTCTTATCTAAGAAAAAAAAGGGCGTATCTTCTCCTACTGCAGCATATTCACAATAAGTGACAATATTACTCTTTTAACTCATTGAATGGGAATTGTGCTTTATTTACAAATGATTTATGTAATGTTAAAGTTTTGTGCATGAATCTAAATTGCATCTTTGGATGGAAACATCTACTGTCCCAAAGTCAGAAAAGAAATAAGCATGTGTGTGAGGAGATCAAAAGATATACAATTATAAGAACATTAAGATTTTGTCACTCAAGACTTTTGGAGAGAAAAGAAAAAAATATATACATTTTATGCGCACATTAGACACTACAAAATTTAGTTGGTTTATACTTTGTGCTGTAGAAGAAAAATCATGTTTAAAGTGATGAGTCAACAATGACAAATCTAATGGCATAATATTCACTTTTGGGAGCACTGTCCAAAAATCACTATTAATATTGATGGCATCGACTGTCTTTCGCGAACACTTGTAACGTAAAGTCTCTTACGGAAGTTAAATAAACTGTTCAATGTGAGTGAGGGGTTCATCATGTTGTCATTAAAACTGTCCTTTAACAAATAAATTTAGTGGCTTATTTCAGTGCTTGTTTAAAAAAAAATTTTTTTTTAATATATATATATATATATATATGTGTATGTGTGTGTGTGTGTGTGTGTAAAATATATATATATATATATATATATATATATATATATATATATATATATATATATATATATATATGTATATATATATATATGTATATGTATATTAGTTGAAGTCAGAATTATTAGCCCCCCCGTTTACTTTTCCACCAATTTCTGTTTAACGGAGAGCAGATTTTTTCAACACAATTCTAAACATATAGTATAATAACTCATTTCTAATCACTGATTTATTTTATCTTTGCCATGATGATAGTAAATAATATTTTACTAGATATTCAAGACACTTTTATACAGCTTAAAGTGACATTTAAAGGCTTAAGTAGGTTAATTAGGTTGATCAGGCAGGACAGGGTAATTAGGCAAGTAATTGTATAATGATGGTTTGTTCTGTAGGCTATTGAAAAAAACATTAGCTTAAAGAGGCTAGTAATTTGGACCTTAAAATGGTTCATAAAAAAATAAAAACTGCTTTTATTTTAGCTGAAATAAAACAAAATAAAACTTTCTCCAGAAGAAAAAAATATTATCAAACATAGTGTGAAAATTTCCTTGCTCTGTTAAACATCATTTGGGAAAAAAAATTCTAATGGGGGCTAATAATTATGACTTCAATTGTGTATATATTTTGCTTTTTGTATTTTTACTAACCACATGGATAGAGTTTCATCAGACTTCATTGAGACATTTTTAAGAAACTAAAAAATCACAATTGTCAGGACGTCAACTTTTCCCGCACCCCGAAACCCTCAGACTTAGTAACAATCTGTTTAATGTTCACCTTTTATAAATATCCCCTTCTCAAGCAGATTTCCTCTACAACCTCTCACAAATTCTGTCAATAATCATGCTGTTGAGAAACACCCAGGCTGATAAAAGATTTGTGAATCTTCAGAGTGGTGAAGTGTCCATTTGTTTCAGCTGTCTTTCTCTGTGTGTGTTTTTCAGACTGCAGCAGCTGGACCAGCACTGTCAGGCCAGCTCTCAGCAGGTGCTGCAGCTCCTCAGCAGACAGAAGCAGCTCATGCAGGAGCGTCAGCAGCTCACTGAAGACCTGCACAGCCTGAAAAGCCAGGTCAGTCTCTCTTAAACACACACTCATGCCCTCAAGAGGCCGCTTGATGCTTCATGATATTTACCTTCTGCTGTAAAATGTTTGTGCATCTGTAAGATCTGCAAGCTCCGTCTACACCTTTAACACACGTATCCAAGTTTAGATATTACCTTCTACAGTACATTTTAATGTGACATTAGCATATAGCTAATAAAGGATATATAATGCAACTTTTAGTAAGAACTATTCAATTATATTAGCCTACTGATAATTATGTTTATGACAAAGGCTTAGTAATGTCAAGTTGTCATGACACAGACTGGTTGTGACATCTTTGGTTATGTCATAATGTCATCTCAAACAAGCTCACAATTGCATTTGAAATATGTATTTGACATACAGTAACTGAACAAACTGACACTTCCGGAGTTATCAAAAGCATGCAAATCACCTGTCATGCCATGATTATAAAGGTGTCATGACAGTCTTATGAACACCCCTTCATATAAAGTGTTACTGTGACTATCTCTTCCTGATAAAGTCCTTTTATATGCCACTGGCTGATGACTGTGTAATTTAAAACATCACTGACAGTAATGAGACACTAAAATACCTGTATGCATTGTAGTAACGATTTCCATGCTTAAACAGTTTTTAAATACGTTAATGACTATAAATGGTGATAAAGTACTGTACTGTACTGGATGTGAGTTTTGCAGCGAGTGTGACCTGGATGTGTGTGAGTGAGTGGAGCACAAGCAGCGCAGCAGCTGGTAGTCAAGGCTGCACATCACGCTAGACGAGGCGCCCACAGATGCTCATCCAGATTGCTGCTAGAGGCACGTCAATCGCCCAATGCTGACATTCGTTGGAGATTATTGCAAATGGAGCGATGCTCCGCAAAGCGCCGCCGCTTTCGGCTCTGTTAATACTACCATGCTGTTGTTTTGTTATTAGAGCGAGTCAGTAATTCAGCTTCTCCCTCTGAGCATTTGTGTAAGAACACCCACATGCTGCCACGCTGACCGATTCCTCACTAGCAGTCATGCTAGGCTCGTTCACAAAAAATGACTATTCTATCATCGTTTACTCACTCTTTTGAGTTTTTGTCTTCTGTTGAACACAAAAGAAGATATTCTGAAGAATGTTGAAAATCAGTCAAAGGAATATTGTCAGAAGATGTTGTCATTTTTTCTTATATATAAACAGAGTTCATAGGGTCATAGAAAACATGGAAAAGTCATCGAACTTTGATAAGCTATTTTTCAGTCCTGGAAAAGTTTTGTAAAAACAGAAAAACCCACAAAATTTCAAAAAGTAATGGAAATTAGTTTAACAATTATCTGTATACTTGAATTAGGCTGTTCGATGTTGGAAAAATCTAACATTACGGTATTATGTATTTCTGTGATATATTGCTATAAATAAAATATAGTAAAGATAAAAGTGAATTATAGTTTTCAGGTATTCACTATTCAGGTACAGATATTGAATAATCTACTCCGCACAGTCTTTATTACATATTATTTAATCTTTATTATAGTTTCAAAAACATTTCCTGTGGCTGGATGTGTTAAAATTTGAAATATTGAAATGCCTACACAGTCACAGGCCTTAAAGGGAAAGTAACTCAAAGATTAAAATAGACTCACTATTTACTCACACTTCACTTGTTTCAACACTATAGGAGTTAATAAATTATATTCTTTTTGTGTTTATTTAAAAAACTAAAACTCATAAATGTTTGAAACAAGTGAAGGGTGTAATGAAAATGGTAGGTAATTTTTGGGTGAACTCTCTCTTTAAAAATGCATGCAGATGATAAACTTTTACTCCATTATGATTAAACTCCTATATTAAACTACAATCCTAACATTGCATATCTTGCGATGTGTCTATTGTGGATGCACACATTGCAATATCGGTGCTGAAACGACATATTGTGCAGCCCTAACTTGAATAGGTGGCCAAAAACTTGCTCTCACATTGTTAGTGCTGTGTAAGCATAATCAAAATCAGTTTTACATGGATATAAACAAATTTAAACAAAATAGATTGTTGCGTGTTCTGTGATATGCTGTTATAAATTTGCACATCATTGTTTTTTTATTATTCACCATGTAATGTAGACATTACATGAAACATTACGTCATGAAAATGTACTTTAAAGTTCTGAAAAAGTCTAGGAAAAGTCATGGAATTTTAGTAGTAAAATGTGTACGAACCCTTTATGAAATTACTTGCGCCTCAGAAGACGAAATGCAATGAGCGAGCAGTGGCTTTTGTAAATGCAAGACCATTCTTTAGGAGTGCAAACACTCACGACAGTTCTGGAGGTAAGAATATCGAACCACTTTTTTTTTCTTTCTTTTGAATAAGCAAAAAACTGAACTAAAGTGAAATTATGATAGAGTTGCAGAAGTTAATTTGCTCATTTGTTAATTTGCAATTTGCTTTTTATTATATTTTTATTGAGGTATTTATGTTTATGCTTCTAATTAAATAACATTCAAACCCTTAGCAGCAAACTATCATGACAAAAAAAAATCATGATATTGATGAGACACTCACGATTAGCCTATTTAATTTCCGTTGCTTCTTTGTGTGTGCACTGCTATATCAATTCTGCATGTTCACTGGTACATAACTGCCCCCTGCTGGTCATGTGTTTCTTGTTCTAGATCATTTTGTGCTGTGCCGCGCAGTACTGCAGCACTGCGTGTATTCACGTTTAATCACTCACGACTTCCATAGTAGAAAAAAATGAAAGACAGTCTAATATAGATGGACTCATTGACTACTGGTTTCAGCATCTTTTGTGTTAAAATCACAACTTGAGAATGAGTAAACTGTCAAGTGGTGTGTTTTTATTTTTATTTATTAATTTTTTTCATTTTGGGGTGAACTATATTGCATTGTAGAGGCTGGGCGATATGGCAAAAATGTAGCCTCCATAATTAGTTTGCATATTGAAAGATAGCAATGTATATTTCTGTACAAGTTGTTAATACTTTCAGATTTAAAAGAGTATCCCAACAATGACTGAAGCCATGACAACTAGAGGGACCTTTAAAAGGCGTAAAATATTTTTGAATGATACATTTTCAAGGGCAACGCAGTGGCGCAGTTGGTAGTGCTGTCGCCTCACAGCAAGAAGGTCGCTGGTTCAAGCCTCGGCTCAGTTGGCGTTTCTGTGTGGAGTTTGCATGTTCTCCCTGCATTCGCGTAGGTTTCCTCCGGGTGCTCCGGTTTCCCCCACAGTCCTGACATGCAATACAGATGAATTGGGTAGGCTAAATTGTCCCTAGTGTATGAATGTGTGTGAATGAGTGTGTGTGGATGATTCCCAGAGATGGGTTGCAGCTGGAAGGGCATCCGCTGCATGGAAACGTGCTGGATAAGTTGGCGGTTCCTACTGCGCCACTGCGTCGCGCCAGCTATTTATATCTTTTGATTATTATTATTTTTATTTTATTTTCTTTTTGAGTCTGTGGCTTCTGCAGGTCAACAGGGAAGGTGATGTGGCTGGTGGGGTTGACTGGGAGTGCACAGCTTTTTGACTTTGAGCTTAAGCTGTTTTGTTTGTTCTCCAGTCTATAACTTCTATTTGGTTTGTTTAAGTATTTAGCACTTTTTTTTTTTTGTCACGTTTTTTAAACATCTCATGGGTTTTCTGCTTCCAAGCATCAAAAGATTTCCACGTTAACACCGAATATGCCAAACAAAGGAATTTAAACCACAGGATAAATTGCCAACAGAGTTGTTCTTAACATAAGTTTCTTACCAAGTCGTTGTCTTCTGTGCTTATCTTTTTCCGCAGGTGCATGCTGGGAAGAGAATGGACAGGCTGGCTGTGTGAGGGGATCAATTCTGTGCTTATACGTTTACTTCTGCCAAAGTGAGACGCAATACACATTTTGAAAATATACTTCAGCTTGAGCCACAGTGCACTTATTTGAATACATTTAAAAGTAGGTATGTGGAGTCATAACTGTATGACTAATCCCACAAGTCATTTTAGCGCACAATTACATGTGTCTTAATGTAAATAGTTATGTATCTTCATGTGTTCATTTTTATTTCATTAAAGGTTCTGGCCAGGGTCATTGAAGTTGTAGATGTGCTCAAGTGTGGACATATGTATGACAGATTTTTTACAGTTTCTTAAAAATCTTTCAATGAAGTCTGATGAAACTCTATACATGTGGTTATTAAAAATACAACAAAAAATAAATAATAATAATTAAAAAAAATAATAATAATAATTTATATAAACCACACCATTAAAATAGCTCCTGTTATACAATAACACATTCAATTGTGTAGCTTTGCTCTAATACATAGTAAAAAACACACTATATATATATATATATATATATATATATATATATATATATATATATATATATATATATATATATATATATACTATATAAATATAGTGTTTTTTACTATGTATTACAGCAAAGCCAAACAATTGAATGTGTTATTGTATAACAGGAGCTATTTTAATGGTGTGGTTTATATAAATTAGTTAGTACTTTCTATAAAATGTATTAACCTTTAGTGAAAATGATTACTAAGAATAATATTTATATTTTAATGAATAAAATGTATAATATATTATTAAATTTTTAAATAAAATTTAGTAATTTTAAAGGTACACCTATATGGAAAATCAACTTTTGTTAGCTGTTTTGACTGAACTGTGTGAATGTATGTGTACACTGTCATATGGGAATGATAAAAACACAAGTTTATTTTTGTTTTGTTTTTCCTAATGTTAAAATTGGGCCCAAATTTTGAGGCCCACAACAACGTAACGTAGAGATGCGGTTTTCCCAATCCATTGAATTGGTTGACAGGTGCCATGTTTCCATAATAACATGTATACACATGTCCACAGAACATTTTTTTGCAAATAAACTGGGATTAAATTATATATTACAACTCATAGTACAGCTCACATTTTGTTTAAAACGTTTCTAAAACAGAGCATGTTTGTAATAAAGACAGTAAAATCAAAAGGTAATTCTTAACTACTGTAATCACCACGGCCACATGGTGTCAGTAAACGCGCATTTATACATATGAGTGTGTGTCCGACACAAATACATGAAATAAACTTAATTGGTATTTTGGACTATTGAGCTATATTTTAACTTCATCCGAGTCTGTTTCTGTCACTGACTGCTGTTTATCTGACATAACACATGTCTGCTTTTCATAATGCATGTGGAAAAGGTGGGCGGAGAGAAGCAGCTTATTTGCATTTAAAGCCACATGCTAGACAAAAAAAAACAACAACTACACTGTATTCAGACACCAAAATGGGCAGATTCTGGAGGCTATAATAAATAATCCGATGGGTACTTTGAGCTGAAACTTTAGACACATTATGGAGACACCAAAGGCTTATCTTACATCTTGTAAAATAGTAAAATAGGCGCCCTTTAATGGTATTATTCAGTACTAAAAAGCACTAATACATTTTATGGCACCAAAGTAAATTGTCCACCGTAAACTGTAGTAAATCTTGAACAGTTCAGAGCACACATTTGACAGAAAAAAAATAGAATTAAGTCTCGTACACAACAGGACGCTTTGCGTTTATCGCCAGAGTTTTTTCAAGACGTTTTTCCCCAAGCGATTTTCACTGGCGTTGAGCAGAAGTGTATGCAAAATCACTTCTTGACGTTAGATGGTGCTACACAACTTTAAGCTTCTGACACCCGCTTGTAACACAGAAAGTTGACACGCTTGTTGTTACGGATGGTTCAAGCAGAAGCTCCTGCTCTATTATAATAATTATTATTCACCAGTGCTTTCAGCAGCGCGACGTTCATAATGCCTCTGGGCATCTTCTTCTGTGTGCGCTCGCATTGACAGTTTTGCGCTTGAGCGCCTCCAAGTGCTGTTTACTGTAACTTCAGCAGATCCATGCACGTGAACAAAAGTGCCAATCTGATTGGTGAAGAAGGCTTTAATGCGGCGCGTCAAAAAAAAAAAAAAAAAAAACAAGCATGAGATGTTTTTTGAAAATGACGCTTTTGCGCCTGCTGTTTTGCGCAGTTTTGCACGATCACATTGACGCCCTTTATTTAGTAACGAGCCGTTAAACTCCACTTCAAATTTAATATGAAATGTTTATCTTCCAAAACAATAAAGGCATCTTTCAAATGTTCAGCTGTCATCTAAAAAATAAAAAATAAAGACTGTAACAAACATGTCTGCTTTTTACCCAGTGCGGACATATTTGACCATAAACCACACAATTGTGACCATTCTACTATTACCCCTGCATTTTTTTCAGAATTATGGCCCTATTTTCAATGTGTCAATATCTCTCCATACCATTTAAAAGTAATTAATAATCATTATAATGTTGTTTGAAAATGGCTGAACAACACCATAGGGTTAAATATCTATAAATGATTCCTAAGGTGTGAATGTTGCTTTCATAAATTAGCAGCAGCTTCTAAAGGTGTGTTGTGAATTGTGAATGTTTTATCAGGTGCAAACAAGTCAAACAGACGGGACTGGAGCCAGAGCAGATTGACAGTGCTTTATTTAAGCCGCCTGTAAGAAGGAAAATAATGTGCATCCCTATCATATACATTTACGTGTAAAAATACTAGGATGTACAGTGTACAAAAACAGTTTCTTGCAGATAAGCTTTCCGTGTGGGATCTATACTGTATTCAAGGAAATAAACTTTCTTTCTTTTTTTTTCCCATGTGTAATATGATGGATGGTAATACAGTTCTTTATTTATTTTTATATATTTTTCTGTTAATTCCCTCATGAAAAACTCTTAACCACACCACTAGTTCTTAACGTGGATCTAATGACAGAGCTAGCAAGGTCAAGAAATGTCACAAACTCTAAAGCTACATGGATATAAAAAAAAGAGAAACCTTTTAAGTTTCTTCTCTCTCTTTTTATTTATTTATTTTTTTTAAAGATTTGTCTTTTTTATTTGTTTATTTTTAAATAAATACTTTACAATTCATGCTCATTCATAATACACTACCAGGAGCGCGATATAGAGAAAGTCTGTTGTAGACAGTACAAACAGTAGCAGCAGTGTGTGCACTTTAAAGTGCGCTTAGGAGGGATGAAGCCCGCGCCGCCCATGTTTCTATGAGCCCCTTCCTCACACTAGTTCAGTATTCAGGGAGTAATGACTTCGGCTCGGGCTTCTGTGTGTCTTTATCGTCCTCTAAAACACCGACAGCTCAGCTTTTCTACAACAGTAGAGCATTAGTGTCTGTGTCCCTGCATCTACACACCGGTACATACAGTATTACATGGCACAATCACTCAAAAGTAAAGTTACATGAAGTCCATGAGGGGCCAATCTGTGCTTTCAAGTTTGACTTTTTTTTTTTTCTTTTTCAAAGCAGGGACCTTTTGTTTAGTTTTTGTTTTTTTTGTTTGTTTTGTTTTCTGCGGAGCTATAAAAAAAAGAGCAATGGGTATGAAAGTGCTACTACAGGCAGATACAAAGCCAAGAGTTAAAATATGGAGATACAAAAGTGTATGATTGATTTAGGCCCTTCTGCTAGTTTTCCTTCACATGCAAACTACCGCCTCGATGAACATCGAGAGGAAACCCTTTGCTCCCTTACAAGTGCATATTAAAGTTTAGTGCTGTTTAACCCTAAATTGCGACTAATCACAATCAAAATAAAAGTTTGTATTTGCATAATAAATGAGCATGCTCTGTGTACATTTTTTATGTAAATATGAATGCACACATGTATAAATGTAACGTACTGTATATATGTGTGTGTGTGTGTGTGTGTGTGTGTATGTAAATACCCGTTTAATTCATCAAGTCAAATTTAAGACAGTCTTAAATACAGGGTATCTACAGGTCTACAGGCCTACAGAATTTTAGGCCTTAAAAAGTCTTAAATTTACTGAAATATTGTGTTGTATTTTTATTTACAACTATATAATATTTATATACAAATATTTTTAAACGGGTCTTAATTTGCATTTGTCTTTTTTATTTTGAAGATAGTTTG